>NC_137119.1:33037859-33607859 GCF_949357685.1 Gobio gobio
ATCAATGTTGAAAACTGCATTTCTTTGAGGAAAAAAATTCCCAAAAATATTGTGGAAACTGTTACTTCAGGATTCTTTGATGAATAGAAAATTCAAAAGGAAAGGATTTTTTTGAAATAGAAATATTTTGTAATGTAATAAATGTCTTTGGTCAAATCATTGCATCCTTGCTACTAAATAAAATATGAATTATTTCTTTCAGAAAAAGCAATACATACACCGATCAGGCATACGTTAATGACAGGTGAAGTTAATAACACTGATTATCTCTTCATCACAGCACCTGTTAGTGTGTGGGATATATTAGGCAGCAAGTGAACATTTTGTCCTCAAAGTTGATGTGTTAGAAGCAGGGAAAATGGGCAAGTGTAAGGATTTGAACGAGTTTGACAAGGGCCAAATTGTGATGCTAGACGACTGGGTCAGAGCATCTCCAAAACTGCAGCTCTTGTTGGGTGTTCCCGGTCTGCAGTGGTCAGTCTCTATCAAAAGTACTTCAAGGAAGGAACAGTGGAGAACCGGCAACAGGGTCATGGGCGGCCAAGGCTCATTGATGCACGTGAGGATAACTTAACCTTTCAGTAGACATTCAGATCAATATATACCATATCCACTTATCTGTGCCTTATTTTAAATGCTTTTGGCTGGAAGTCACATGATATGGTACTCATTAAAGCAGATAGAGCAACCATAGTATTTTTTTCCCCTACTGTGGTAGTCAATGGTTGCTCTATCTGCTTTTTTACAAACATTCGTCAAAATATCATCTTTTGTGTTCAGCAGAACAAAGAAACTCATACAGGTTTGGAACAACTTGGGGGTGAGTAAATGAAGACAGAATTTTCATTTTTTGGGTGAACTATCCCTTTAAGGTACTCTTTTGTGTATATTTCAGAGCAGTTTCCAATGTATCTGTTGTGTAAAGCTTCCTGAAAAACACGGGAACATATGAATCGCATTATGAGTCACAATGGCACATGTACATAAAGTTTGACACATGTTCTTTATAGTGTTAGTATGTTTAAATTATGCAATTTTACAACCACCCAGCTGTCAGCTGTAGCCCAGTTCTCCATACAGGTGCTGTTTCTGTTGCCATGGCAGCCAGAAAACCCTACAGTGAGAGGAGCAGAACACGAACCTTTCATTGCTATGTTCTACCAAAAATAACTCGTTTGTAATTTCTAAGCAAAATGCGAGTGATGAATGGATTGTGCCGCAATGATGCTGTGGATGGTGGCAAGGTAGGACTGAGATTTGATTCCAAAGTAAGATTTCGAGGCGTTGGAGTCGATTCCCCTCAATGGAAACGCTTAAAGGGGTCATGAATTGAGAAATCAACTTTTCATTCAGCCTTTGATACATAAAAGTTATTCGTGATATAAGAATATCCTGTATATTTCCGAGCTGAAAACTTCCTTGTTAGTCAAAGAAAAGCTTTTATTGACACCAGGTGCAGCAAACGCTCAATCTCAGAATGTGCCAACACATGACGTCAGAGTGTGGTGAAATGGCGCCTCAACAGAAGAAGTACGCCTGATTCTGTTGCCCCGTGCAAGAAATGTAACTTAAATAACAGGCCTACGTGGAGCTAAACGGATTGTGCTATGCCGAGCAATAAACATGCAGAAGAGAGCAAGATATTGCGCTGTGCCTGGTTGTTGAAGAACACTGTCGCTGCATAAGCTTCCTTCGGATTCTAATATTAGGAATGTGTGGTTGAACTTTATTTTTAATGAATATCCAGCTCAAGTGGGGTAGACATTGCGCGTTGGTTCCTTAATTTCATCGGATTCGTTTGTAAACAAGAGACTGGATTTGCAGACAGGATGAGATTACATGAATGAATGAAGCAACACACTTATGTGAGTAAAAAAACTTTTTTATATATATATTTGATAGTATTGCGTTGTTACAGATTGTTTTATATCTATTGATTATATGTACGTGTCTAACTGAACAATAGCATGCTGTCACAGGCTGGAGAATCCTTTATTTGAGGAGTTTATTTGTGCTGCTATTCATGATCAGACTCGTATATGGGCTAGGGCTTGCAAAGCCCAACGTCCCAGGGCTATGTGTTTTCCAGACGGGCTACCAAAATGTATCACCGGCCTGCCGACGGGCTAAATAGTGAAATAACATTCCTTTCTTGATGTGCATTGTTCACTCTCATGACTTGATATTTGAAGGAAAAATACAATCGTGGAAGTTTTGATCATGCTGATTCGACTCTGCAGTGAGGCTTGTGCGTGTGTTAGTGATGCACAGTTTGCGCTTATATCCACCGATCGGGTGGGCCAAGTAATAAAAAATAACATTCCAATAAATCTCGGGTGGATGAGAGATAAATCATTGTGTTTGTTTGATAAGGACATTTTGCGAGCCCTGTTGGCGAATCATCATTCCGGTTGCCGCTTTCAAAACAATTCCCCACGTGTACTCACGGGGGAGCCGGAGCTCATTATAATATGCAAAGCTTATCCAATCCTAGCCGTGGGCGTTTACTTCCAAGTCTACAGTGCAACACGCCCATAAAAACCGAGCGTTCCATGAGAGAGGCTCAAAACCAGGGTAGAAAATAGCCTATTACTTATTCATTATGATGTTTTTGAATGTTAAAACCATGCAAACGTCATAAGTTGACCTCAGACAACAGTTTAAAAAAAACTATTAAAAGCCAGTTCATGACCCCTTTAAACTGAAGGGCCTGACATGCCTGAGCATAACTGTCAAGTATTTAAATTAACAAACTGTTACACATTCCAGAAGAACAGTATGTAGTGGGAATTTGATTCTTTCCAGGGACTGGGGCAGTTGTTCAAAAGTTATAATCGGGATCAGAATGATCTGGATTTGGAAATCCCATGTGTTGCTATCCAGGATCAGGTAATCCATCTTACTTTTGTGTTAGGTTTTTTAAAGCAAAATTGGATTGGATCACCTTAATCTTTTTCTTGTTTCACTGAAGAAAAAGTCCTACAGGTTGGAAACAAAATTCACTCATGCATGTTCAAAGCTTATCTTTGCACTGAATCAATGTAATTTTGACTGTAATCTCTGATATGTTTGACCAATAGCCATGTTTCTGTTCTGAAAAGTAAGAAATAAATTTATTGAAGGGTTCTTTCATACGGAGAGACATTTAGGTCACCAAAAAAAAAAAAAACTTCTCATGGTTTGTAGTAAACACGAAGATGAAGGATCAAATGTCTTTAACACTCAAAAGACTTTCGGGACAAGTGGGCAAAATTGTTTTTTTATTTAATTTTAAAAATACTTCCCTTAATCTGAGCGAAATCTAAAGACTTGGCTACTTTTTCTAAGCAAAAAAAATAAATTGACTCGATTTTATAATGTTAAGTGGTTGAAAACTCCTTAATTGGGCCTTTGTGGACAAAAATGGGCACCAATAGGAATTAATGGGATTTTAATAGATTTCAGAGCTTTTTTTTTTTCATTTGTCTAAAAAAATTAAATAAATCCAACACAATGCAGATCATACATACACATAAATGAAGAGGCAAGTCTGTACAACATTCTGAATGTGGCAAACACTCACACATGCACACACACTCATACACACACACACACACACACACACAAAGCATTCAATGAGCCTATAACAAAGCTTTTTTTTATCCACTGTGTCACTCACACATACAAAAACAAAAAATTGAATGAGCGAATGACAGAGAGAATTTTTTTTTAATGTGCCAATTAGCCACTGCGAGCGTGAACACACACACACACACACACACACACACACACACACACACACACACACACACACACACACACACACACACACACACACACACACACACACACACACACACACACACACACACACACACACATGTTGGGTTTTCATGTTTTATGGGGACTTTCCATAGGCGTAATGGTTTTTATACTGTATAAACCACTGCCCCTGCCCCTAAACCTACCCATCACAGGAGACATTCTGCATTTTTACATTTTCAAAAAACATCATTTAGTCTGATTTATAAGATGTTTTCCTCATGGGGACCTAAACATTTCCCCACAAGGATGAGGATTTTGGATATTGCCATCTTTGTGGGGACATTTTGTCCCCATAACGTAGGGATTACCAGTCCACACACACACACACACACACACTTCAAAGTCAGATCAAAGCACTGCTGCAAGATTTGTTGTTGCTTACCATTAACCTTTTTGAATTATTTATATGTAATGATTTTGTAAAAAAAAAAAAAAAAAATGATACATGATCTCCGACTTTGTCTTTTTCTCATAGCACGGTCAGATTTGTCTAAGCATGTTTTGGCATGTTTGTATAGTCTAAAACAACAAAGATATATATTTTTTAAATTTACAATTTTAACTTGTGATAAAATGTAAAACTTAAGAGGTTAAATTCGTAAAAACATTGGTTTATAAAGTTCAGCCTTTATACAGCTATGCTTAATGTTGCCATTGGGTACTATTATTGCCATCTAGTGGCTACTGAAAAAATTTAATTTTGTACCAACATAGGTCACCAAAGTCATCACATTTTTAGGTTTTGGCTCTCTGAACATACTAGAATTGTTTTTAAATATATATAAAAAATAATGTATAAAATAGATATATTTTACATAACAATATGGTACTTCAAAAAAAAAAAACATCAATCGATTGTTTTTATATTATTGAAGATATTGATATAACATTTATTTAAACAAAAAATTGAGGTCACACCTCAGACCGCCGTCCCCAAAAGTGTCCACGAAGGACCAATTAAGGGCTGTAATATGAAGGTCTTTTGAGGGTTAATATAACTCTCAGGTAACAAGAACACAGGTTAAAGTCCAAATGTTGTGTGAGTGTGACAGGTGGATTCAGGTTGACAGGGACTCTTTTTTCCCCAATCAACCTGAATTCACCTAGTTTTACATTTATTTTTGTACTTTTTTCCTTTATCATTTCATGCATTTGTTTTAAAGAGTTTTTTTCTGCTGCAGGTTAGGGCCTTCATATTTGATGTCCATAATGTCAATTACTTTTAGTAATTATATATATATATATATATATATATATATATATATATATATATATATATATATATATATATATATATATATATATATATATATATAATTTCATTTTTTAAACAACTGAGTCCTGGTGTCAACTACAGAGTGCATTTATATACCATTTTACCTTATGCAATATGTTGGTAAAATACTATTTTCCCATTCAATACAATTAATCTATACACTATCTAATTTGCATATTCATGTGTTCTAGGTGCAACAACGTAATGAAAATAGAAGTGTAATAATGGGAGTAATAATTGGCAACATTTTCATAATAATATCTAATATTTCATAGGAATATTGATATGTAATTTCTTTTCCTATGCACTTGTGTCTCCAAAAAGCCTGATACACATGAAGTCCTGGCATCCACTACAGTGGACATGTATGAAATCAATGCTCTGTTTTGTAGCAGAAAGTCATATTTTGATTAGAAACCCCATAACATTTTCCTGAGATGATAATTTATAACAAACAATTAATTATAAATTAAATTATATTATAATTACAAAATATTATAATTTCCATAAGAGTGCTAAACATTAATGTCAGCCGTTTTTAAAGACCAAGAAGAAGTTGTCCTAATGAAACCTCCAAACATTTTGTATGTCTGCAAAGCCCCGAATGTGCTCTTTACAGGACTGAAAACTGTAACATGTATGATGTCAGAGAAATTCACTAAAATATAATGTACAGTGGACAAAAGTCTATTCCTGGGTCCCAGGAGGATATATATATATATATATATATATATATATATATATATATATATATATATATATATATATATATATATATATATATATATATATATATATATATATATATATATAATCCTCTTTTTGATAATAATCAAAATAATCCCTTATATTTTTGAAAATAATTTGGCAAAAATTGTTACCTAAACACATTCTATCATCAAACAAGGATAGATATTTTATGTTAATGACAAACTGACACAACAACAACAAAAACCCTTATAAGAATGAATTGTCATGATCTGTTGGTTTGGTGACAAGAAAGAGAAAAAATTGTTCAAACATTACAACAAGATGAAAACATGGAACTTCCTTGTAACTGAAAGACAATCAAAATATAGATCAGAACAAACTGGTGATCCATAGGGAAAGATGAGATTTTAGAAAAATTAATCTGCAAAGTAAATTAATTGCAAAATTAATCAATATAATTATATTGTATTCATATGTTATGAAATGTCCTCTGTAGTTGACACCAGGACTCAGTTGTTTAAAAAATAAAATTACATGAAATTGCATGTATAGGCAAAAACAATGGGTTTCACAGACAAAGCTTAAGCTAGTCCTAGACTAAAGTGCATGTTTGAGTTGTTTTAACTGAAATTAACTTTCACTCACATATCTTAAAATATGTCACTGCCAATTTTTTGTCTCAAGATTCACACCACCAGTAATGTTTTTTTTTTCTTTTTCTAAGGCACATTTATAAAAGCTACTTAAATGCCCTAATTTAAGTAAGGCTTAATTCTGGCTTAGTCTAGGCCCTGTCTGTGAAACCGGGCAAATAAGTATTCGATTTCTGATTTTAATAATAAGAAAGTTGCGAAAACTGTAAATCGTTTCAAAAGGTATGTTACTTTTTTACTCTGAGGCTAGTAATATACTGTCATTCTGTATTTGTTATCTATTAAAAAAAGTAAAGTATTTAAGTAAACAGCAGTGCAGTTGATCTTGCATGCATCTCTCTGATGCCCTCTAATGGATACAAAAACAAGTGTATCATCTCACTGATTTATTGTGCCATAGATGAACATTGCAGACAGTAATATAATGCAACATTATATGATATCATCATATCATCTTTCAAACCGTCTTCTGATTAGATATTTAAGCATGATTTATAATTTATATATTTAAATATATATGGTCTCCAGCAATAAGTGTGTGTAATGTGATTTCCTAGTTGATCTCTTGCAGTGTGTGTGTGTGTGCGTGCGTGCGTGCATGCGCTTAAGGCCGGCATCGCTGAATGAAGCGTGGATACAGGCAGACGTCACGGATGTGGTGCCGGTTCAGCAGCCAGGTGAGGAACCGCTCCAGTCCCAGACCATATCCACCGTGAGGACACGTGCCAAACTTTCTCTGCAACACACAGTGTTACACATATAGAGGTGAATATTCCAATCAATGTGGTATCACAAAGGGCTGGCTGATACATTGAATATTCAAGATGATTTTGGTGGCCTTTTTTCAAGTTCAATTGCATCATTGTGTTCAAACCATTTCAATAAATAAATCTGACAAAATCATGTCACACAATATTTTATATACAGGCAGAAATTGCTGTTTATTATTATGTTTTATACTGGTGCATGTAAATGTCAATTAAAATGATTTCATATTCTTCCTGCAAACCATCTATTTCATTGCTGAATAGAAAGTTCAAAAGAATATAATTTATTTGAAATAGAATCTTTTTCTGACATTATAGAAGTCTTTAGTGTCACTTTTGACTAGTTCAATGCTTCCTTGATGAATAAAAGTATTCATCCCTCACAATTTCCCCCTGATTAAATATTTTAATGTTAACATAACCAAATGATAAGAACTATATTTTTTAGCTCTTTAGTTGCTCGTTTTAATTCTTGCTTTTTTAATGTTTTTATAAAATGACATTTTTCTTTTGATCATTTTAATCTTGCGGCCCCCAGGCTTCTGGTTGAGAACCACTATATGAACTGCTGGCAGAAGGCTGTTACCTGGTCAGTGTACCAGTAGTAGGGTGTTGGGTCGATTCCCTCCCTCTTATACCCTTCCAGGAGTTCCTCAGCGTCCCAGATACGCATGGAGCCTCCCACAATCTCCCCGACATTGGGCATCAGCACATCCACCTGACATAAACAAAAACACACCAGCCATGTACAACGCAATTCTGCTGAATACTGCTCTCCCACGGACTCATTTAATTACTATAAATACAACATTCATTGCTGAAGTAAATGTTATATTAATGATAGATTCCCTTTTTACATTTGTGCCCCTGGATTGATTTCAATAACTTTAATATACTTGAAGTGTGCACCAAACACTAGGAAAATACGTATCGTATCGGATCGGGGCTCGTTATCGGCAGATACTCAATATTCAAAGACTCAGATCGGATCGGAGGCACAAAAAACCTGATCGGGACATCCCTCGAAAACAGCATCTTCTCAACATGAATAACACAAAGCAAACTCTTCCAGTCTCAGCTACAACTACAGTGTTTGAGGGCGGGGAAACGCAGGCGCTGTTCACTAGGCTGCAACAACTAATCGATAAAATTGATTGGACAACGATTCTCATTATCGATTAGTCGGGCCTGCCCTCTGTGCACGGAAAGCTTCCACCAGTCGCGCCAATTTACAGCACTGAATAACGCATTTCTACGGACAAAATGCATCTAAAAATAGTGAAGTGGAAACAGTGAGCTGCTGCAGGGGGGTATTCCAGAAAGCAAGGTTAACCTACCGCCATATATACTTGAGGTATGCTGGTTCCAAAAACGCGTCCGTGAGTAACGCGTGCCATTCGACTTCCTCTTCTTCTTTTGTTTAATGGCGATTTACATAACCTACTTAGTGCACATCGCCACCTATTGGTGGTTGTGCAATCATTTTTTCAATATCTTCGTTTAATAAGTAATATTTATTCACAGAGAATAAGGATTATATTGTTTGTTTGATGCTAATTAATTTAATGCAGATCCATGTGTGAGATGACAATAAAATAAATAATAAATATATTTGAAATGAATTAACATTTAAACATTACCTTGTTATAATAGTGCTTTAGAATAATATATCCTATTAATTATTTTATAATTATATTACACACATCTGAATACCTCTTAAGCAAACTAACCCTGGAACTAAAATAATTTGCAAAAAAGCAGAAGAGTGGCACTTTAACGTTTATATATAATGCAAAAATGCATATTTTACAAAATAATTTGGACTTGAAAATTGCTGGATTTGCAAGAAAATCATAGCCGTACGTCTAACAACCAAATAAAGTTAAGATGACAAAAATTTGTAAGAGGTTTTAAAATACAATTTTCATGGTAACACAGTGTCCAATTTCAAAATGGTTTTCACATGATTTTGAGTGTTTAAGCTTTCAAATTATGATTCCTTAAATATGGAATAGAAAAAAGGCAATAAAAAAGCGGCAAGTGACACTGACAGTTAACAGGCTTGATAACTGCCATCAACTGATCATTAAATCACCTAAAATACGTTGCTTTGAAAACATTTTTGTTTCAGCCAGTGTCTGAGCAGTATAAGCTCCGCCTCATTTTGTGCCCGACTGGTTACTCCACCCACAGTGAAATCTCATTGAATGCAATGGTTTTGGGTGTAGACATTTCATTTGTTACTGGATATTTTTGTTTTGCGCTGGTTATATCACAGGTTAATAAGTCTGGTACTGAACCGATTCAGTGAGGCGACGGTCCTCAGGGCAGCGCTGCATGTAGAAGGATTTGATCTCAGCCGGGAATCGACACAGCAGGATGGTCTCGTTAATGGTGTCGGTCATCAGGCGCTCAGGGGCTTCTGGGATATCCTGTAGAAGTTACACACAAATAGTCAAATATCATTATAATTCAAGTGTTTCAGCCTTCTTTTCTTCGTAGTTGAGCAACAATGTACGAGTCGCATAACAAACCTCTCCAAACTCATAAAATGTCCCATCATCCTTCTTGATGTTGTGCTCTCTCAGCCACACAATGGCCTCGGTGTAGTTCATCCTCTTGAATGGACGTTTGGGAGGCTTGAAGTCCTGCAAGAGGAAAAATCAAAAATCCATACTTTTGACATTTTAAGATCAATATTTTACAAATAAATACCCAGCTCAGTCATGAAACTCTAACGTATCACTGATTGGTTGTCTTGTAGCCGTTACTACAGCCAATCAGGCATTTCTTCCTATCTAGGCTGGTATGTATATATTTCGGTCCGACACAGGTAACGATAGACTGAGTGCTTGTCTTAACCCTCCTCCACCCCAGCAGCACATGCCTAAATCTGCTAGGGGGGTCTCTTTGCAGCAGCACTTAATGTCACCTTGTTTTATGGAGCAAGTATTCGAACTTGCTTTGCAGCAGCAGCGTAGCGGATCTAGTCTACCAAAACCAAGCCTAATTACATCTACAGCAACATTACTCATTTAATAAAATTGTGTTCAAACTATTCCGAGAGTTGTCATGACTGAACTATTTAAAATAATATTCACATTGCCTTTTTAAAATGCATCAATTTCATGAGTTTTACAAAGCTGAATAACATAAATTGATGTTTCCAGGTTTATTTTACTGATACTCAGACACTTATAATGGGGTTGTGTGAGGTTGGGGTCGTACAGGGTTGATGTCGTAGAGCAGTTGCGCAGCAGGAGACTTTAGAACCCTGTCGACCACATCACACACCAGATCTTCCAACCGGTTCAGAAGGTCTTCATAAGTCATGAAGGGACACTCAGCCTCAATGTGGGTGTACCTGAGAACACACACACACACGTTGGTTTTTATGGTTTATGAGGACTCTCCCAAACTAACCCACTACTCTGCTTAATATTTTGGTGGAAACTAAATATTTTTCAGGACAGAACAGAAAGAAAGAAAAAAAAACAGCATTTGATTTTAAAAAAGTGTTACATTATAAATGCCTTGAATGTCACAACTTCACAAGATCAATTTAATACATCTTTACTGATTTTTTTTATTTTTATTTTTTTAAATCTTACAAATCTTACACAAATGTTTTTAAAATTGATAATGTTTCCTGAGAAGCAAATCAACATTAGAATGATTTCTAAAGGATTAAGTGACATTGAAGACTGGAGTATTGATGCTGAAAATTCAGCTTTCATCACAGGAATAAATTACATTTAGAAATGCAATGACTGCCATTTTTTTGTGGCTGATTCTTATTTCCAAAACTGATTTTTGATTTCTGATTCTAATTTTCTTTCTAAGAACTATAATTAATAGCAAAAATCTACTTTTCTTCAATGCAAAATGTATTTTCATAATAAAAGGAAATATTAAACAATACAATTTCCCTCGAACTGCACTAAGTTACAGGATTTTCTCTAATTTAAACAGCTCTCAAAATAAAGTGCTCTGTGACTGAAAAGCAGTTGCTGTATAACAAAACATGTGTCATTTTACAATATGTTTATACGTTCACCTTTTTCTCTTTTTCACTCATTTCACAAAAGTCCAAAGATTACAAGCCTATTAATAAAACTATAAAACTATAGCTATACAATACTCTTCCAAATAATAACAGGAGCAGTTGGCAGTGGCACATTTTCGTTGTTGTCAACATTGCAATCAAAATTATTCAACCCCACTGCAAATCAGGTTTATTGGCAAAATGTACAGACTTTCAGCACGTTGCAATAAACATATCAAACAAAAATAATTGAAATAGCTCAACACAGCAAATGTTTTTTTCATAGGTTTCCAATGGTTTCCCCAAATTCAACTGAAAATACAACTTTTAATGACTTCTGCAGTCTCAAAATGAATCAACCATCTGAATTGAATCCTTCACAACAGCACAAATCTGTAAAACAAGGCTTCATTAGTTGCACCAGATGTGCTTGAGCTATAATGCATGAGATACCTGAACTGGCTAGGGGTTTGTTGAGTGTCACGTTTGACTGCATGTTAGAAATATGGCAAATAAGTCAAAAGAATGGTCCAAAAAGTTAAGAGAAGAGATCACTGCCCTTCACAAACAAGGAACAAGATAAAAAAAAGATAGCGAAAGCACTGAATGCTCCTAGAGACACTGTTGGAAGCATAGTTTGCAAGTTCAAACATAAAGAAAGCCTGGACGGGGCAGAAAAAGGAAGCCATCAACCAGATTTCTGAGAAAGCAGGTTCAGAAAAACCCTGCAAAAGACCTTGCAGCAGGACTTGGTGGCACAGGCACTGAGGTTTCAGTTTGTACAGGAAGGCGCGTACTAAACGCAAACAGTTTCCATGCCAGAACGCCAAGAAGTACACCACTACTGACCAAAAAGCACAAGAAAATTCGGCCCCAATTTGCTTAAAATCATATAAATAACCCACAGAACTTTTGGGATTCTGTTTTTAGAGGAACTTTCCGGCCCTATGGAACAACGGTCTGGAGGAAGAAGAATGAAGCAAACGCTGAAAATAACACTCTGTCTACAGCTAAGCATGGTGGTGGCTCTGTGATGTTCTGCATCTTCTGACACCGAAAAGCATCAGGAAATCCTAGGAGAAAACATCATGCCATCTGTGAGGAAGCTAAAGCTTGGGCGTCATTGGACCTTCCAACACGACAATGATCCCAAGCATACTTCAAATTCCACCAAAGCATGGTTGAAGAAGTCCTGGAAGATTCTACAGTGGGCATCACAGTCACCTGAATTGAACCTAGAATATCTCTAGTGGTATTTGAAGAAGGCGGTTGCAGGACGTGAACCCAAGAAAATACCTGAACTGGAGGCCATTGCTCATGAGGAATAGGCTAAGATTCCTCAGGAATGCTGCCAGAAGCTGGTGTCTGGCTATGCATCTCATGTGCAGCAGGTCATAACAGCAAATGGGTGCTAAAGATGCTTGCTATGAAGGGGTTAAATAAGTTTGAGACTGCAGTCATTAAAAGTTGTATATTCCATTAAATTTGGGGAAACCACTTGAAACATTCACTGTGTTGAGCTATTTTAGCTACTTTTGTTTGATTTGTTTATTGCAAACAACTGAAAGTCTGTCAATTTCCCTAACTTTAAAGTTAGTTCATCCAAAAATGTTAATTCTTTGTCCATTTACTCACTATTTACTCACATGTTGTTCTCGCACATCACACAAGCATTTGAACGTCCATGTTTACTACAGTATGTGCGTTGTAAAACTATTCATCATACAAACAAGCAAATATTTTCCACATGATTTAGTAAAATGAGGGCATTTTTTGAGCATGTCATGTGCACGGCTCCATACGTTATTGCCTGTGCCGCTGGCAACAGAATGGAAAGGCTCAGAATCGGAAGGATGTGAGACTGACCCGCCGGTCACCAGTCCAGGCCGATCATGTGAAAACCAGCTGATTCCGATCGGTGCATCTCTAATTATATTTTAACATACACTCACCTAAAGGATTATTAAGAACACCATACTAATACTGTGTTTGACCCCCTTTCGCCTTCAGAACTGCCTTAATTCTACGTGGCATTGATTCAACAAGGTGCTGAAAGCATTCTTTAGAAATGTTGGCCCATATTGATAGGATAGCATCTTGCAGTTGATGGAGATTTGTGGGATGCACATCCAGGGCACGAAGCTCCCATTCCACCACATCCCAAAGATGGTCTATTGGGTTGAGATCTGGTGACTGTGGGGGCCATTTTAGTACAGTGAACTCATTGTCATGTTCAAGAAACCAATTTGAAATGATTCAAGCTTTGTGACATGGTGCATTATCCTGCTGGAAGTAGCCATCAGAGGATGGGTACATGGTGGTCATAAAGGGATGGACATGGTCAGAAACAATGCTCAGGTAGGCCGTGGCATTTAAACAATGCCCAATTGGCACTAAGGGGCCTAAAGTGTGCCAAGAAAACATCCCCCACACCATTACACCACCACCACCAGCCTGCACAGTGGTAACAAGGCATGATGGATCCATGTTCTCATTCTATTAATGCCAAATTCTGACTCTACCATCTGAATATCTCAACAGAAATCGAGACTCATCAGACCAGGCAACATTTTTCCAGTCTTCAACTGTCCAAATTTGGTGAGCTCGTGCAAATTGTAGTCTCTTTTTCCTATTTGTAGTGGAGATGAGTGGTACCCGGTGGGGTCTTCTGCTGTTGTAGGCCATCCGCCTCAAGGTTGTGCGTGTTGTGGCTTCACAAATGCTTTGCTGCATACCTCGGTTGTAACGAGTGGTTATTTCAGTCAAAGTTGCTCTTCTATCAGCTTGAATCAGTCGGCCC
This sequence comes from Gobio gobio, assembly GCF_949357685.1. Classification (NCBI taxonomy): domain Eukaryota; kingdom Metazoa; phylum Chordata; class Actinopteri; order Cypriniformes; family Gobionidae; genus Gobio; species Gobio gobio. The sequence continues at coordinate 33,051,916 of NC_137119.1, forward strand.
ATTCTCCTCTGACCTCTAAAGGTATTTTCGCCCACAGGACTGCCGCATACTGGATGTTTTTCCCTTTTCACACCATTCTTTGTAAACCCTAGAAATGGTTGTGCATGAAAATCCCAGTAACTGAGCAGATTGCGAAATACTCAGATCGGCCCGTCTGGCACCAACAACCATGCCACGCTCAAAATTGCTTAAATCACCTTTCTTTCCCATTCTGACATTCAGTTTGGAGTTCAGGAGATTGTCTTGACCAGGACCACACCCCTAAATGCATTGAAGCAACTGCCATGTGATTGGTTGATTAGATAATTGCAATAATGAGAAACTGAACAGGTGTTCCTAATAATCCTTTAGGTGAGTGTATATTAACATAGAAAACAGCTATTTTAAATTGTAATAACATTTCACATTTTTTACTGTATTTTTGTATCAAATAAATGCAGCCTTGGTGAGCAGAAGAGGTTTCTTTCTAAAACAAAAAATCATAATTATCCCAAACTCCATTACACTGCCCCGCTTCTGTCTGTTTCAGTAAATGGCTCTAGACTCACTCGGACAAGTGTCTGCGGGTGCGCGACTGCTCGGCGCGGTACGACTGGGCGATGCAGAAGGTGTCACCCAGCGCAGGGATGCAGGTCTCCAGGTAGAGCTGAGAGGACTGCGTCAGGTACGCGTTCTCACCGAAGTAGTCGAGACTGAAGAGGGTGGAGCCGCCCTCAACCTGCGTCTGCACCAGAGTGGGCGGAGATATCTGAGGACCACAACAAACAAACCTCCACATTTAATAACATCTCTTAAATCTGTCCACCAGAGTAGATGTGGACAGTAGTGTAAGTATTTTTACTCAGCTTAAGTACATTTTTCAAGTGTCTGTACTTTATCAGAGTGTTTTTCTTTGGAAAACTTTTACTTCACAACATTTCAAAGCATAATATTGTACTTTTTTACTGCACTACGTGGCATACTGAATATCATTTAAGACTTAATAACATTAAAAATGTTGTACTTTCTTACTTTTAGGTAAGAAACTTAAATTAGTAAAGTACTTAAATTAAGTACTTTCTTACTTTTAAGTAAAAGTCATTCAAAGTTTAACTTGAAGTTAGAAAGTATTAAGTATTAAAGGTAAAAAAAAGAAAACCTAAAAAGTACGACATTATGCTTTGGGATGTGAAGTAATGGTTGGAAATGTCATTTTGTGGTCAATGCCCCAAAAATAGGGCTAAAGGGCATCTGGAGGGTTTCAAAACATCAAGCTTAAGACTTTTTAAGACTTGCACAAATAAAAAAAATGCTGTATGAGCAGGATAGGGCAAACATGGTAACGTGGTAACATACTGCAGGGTCAGTGGTCACTTGACTCTCTCGTAAATGCGTGATTATAAACCAGTTATTATAGTTTATAAATTTTTGAATATGGATATTTTTCTTACAGAAACCCATCGCTTGGCTTCAGAAGGCATATGGGTATGGATTACTTTTATGATGAATGGATGCACTTTTTGGAGCTACAAAAATTCGGGCACCATTCAGTGCCATTTTGAAGCTGGGAAGAGCCAGGATATTATTTCATATAACTCTGATTGTGTTCTGTTGAAAGAAGGAAGTCAATTCCGGGATAATTTTTATTTTAGGTTGAAATATCAAGGAGCCTGTCCTTAATGTGTGCAGGTGCATGGGTTCGGGAATGACCTCGCAGTAACCACGGTTGAAGAAATGATCCCGAAAACACTGCGTGACAGTGGATCGGACTCTCAGGATCTTGGAGATGTTTTCCCCGCGGATCATCATGTGCCTGTTGTTCAGCTGCACGTCCACGTCAGACTCCTCGTTGAGCAGGTTATCAGCACCTCCCGCCGGAGCCAGACCGATCAGCTCCCAGAAATCACAGTGCAGCTCATGGCCACCAGGAGCCTTGCAAAAAAAAAAAAAAAAATGCATGAACATCAAAAAAAACCCCACTCTTTTTCTGTTTTGGAATTTGAATATTGTCTGGCTATCACCAGACCAAGCTCAATTTAAGATTGAACATTGGCCTGGGGAGTCTAGGTATTTCTCCTGCACAAGAGGCATGATAAACGAGCATAAAATAAATGACTCTGTACGCAATTGGATAGTCCTTTAACCAACCAGACCACAAGAGGCGTGATAAACGAGCATAATTCAAATGACTCTGTATGCAATTGGATAGTCCTTCAACCAATCAGACCACAAGAGGCATGATCAACGAGGAACGACCCATCTCTTCTCTATCCGTCATTGTGTTAAACATGCCAATATCGCGCCAGGTGGATAAGCCAGTCTGTTGTAGGGCTAAAACAAATCACCGGCAGATTAGGCTTGGTTTACCCAGTCTAATTCAAATAGGTATGGAAAAGACTTAAAGGTGCACTGAGTAAATTTTAGCGAGGTTGTGAATTGCCCACCGTTCACCCCTCCCTGTCAAAGCACATAGAGAAGCTACACTCTCAGAGTGGAGGTACAATTTTGTACTTTTTTTTGACAGTGTACGGTGGCCGACACAGGACAAAGATGCCGTTGTCTAAGTCAGCATGGAGTAGCTAGTGCTCTGTAGAGCAGTTTGTCCTTTTAGGGCTACTGTAGAAAGATGGCGGCGCAAAATTACTATTTCACTGAACTTGCAAACCTGCACTTTGACAGTTGGTTTGAGATATAGGCTATATTTTATTATTGTGTGTATCGGATAGTTTTCAAAATCAAAATATGGGGAAACTTTTTGCCATTCAAATGACTGGGAAAAAGTGTCCCAAATTCCAATCAACCTGCATTTACCCTACTTTTTGAAATCATCATTCCATTACAACATGTTGTTTTAAACCCCAAATAATTTACTTATAACATTCTTCATTAACAATTATTCAGTTATTGTTTCAATGTAGCTAGATACTTTTTGATAGCAACTTGTAGTGTAGCTAACTACTTTTTCAGAAGGGTAGCTTAAATGTAACTACTTACGACGAGTAGCTTGTCAAGATACAGTTTCAGAGTAGCTTCCCAAACACTGTTGTTAATTAATTAATAAGGGAAATTTCTCACCTGTTTGCCCTCAGGAACAGGTTTCACAGTTCCGTACAGAGCGACGGTACTCTCCGTAGACAACACCAGTCCATTATAACACTGACACTGCACACAACACACACATCCATCATCTCAGAGATCTGAACTTTCACTTCTCACATTCAATATTATCAAACACAACTGTTTTGGATAACCGGATATAAACAACCCATTTCAGAGCAAATACCAATTCCAACTAGATGAGTAAAGTTTGTGAACAAAGTTGGTTTCTTTGACAAAGCCTCAAAGTCAATAAAATGCTATGTTCTAGCAAATTGCTAAAAGGTTTTAGCAAGTTGTTAGCATATTTTAAACACATTGTTAATGTTTTAGCAAACTGCTAGCATGTTTTAGCATGATTTAACAAATTGCTTGTTTTTAACTTGAATTAACACACTGCTAGCATATTTCAGCGTGTTGCTAACATGATTTACCATGTAACTAACATGTCATAACATGATTTAGTAAATTTCTAACATGTTTTAGCATTTTGCTAACACGTTTTAACATGTTGATAACATGATTTAACCCGCTGTTAACCTGCTGATGTTGATAACATCAATCAGGCAATCATGCTTTACCACATTAGCATGTTGCTAGCATGAATTAAGATGTTGCTTACTTGTTGCTGGCATGATTTAAAGCATGCATCAAATATTGTTACAATTCTAAAAAATATATTTATAATACACTACCGTTCAAAAGATGTTCTTATTTTTTAAAGAAAATTCATTTATATTTCATATTCATACAAAAGATTTTTGTTCTTTTGAGCTTTCTAATCCACAATGTATGTTTCTAGAGCAGCAAATCAGCATATTAGAATGATTTCTGAAGAATCATGTGACACTGATGACTGGAGTAACGATGCTGAAAATTCAGCTTCACAGGAATAAATTACATGTTACAATGTAATTCACAAAGAAAAAAGCTATTTTAAATTCTAATAATAGAATTATTCTAAAAAGAAAACATCTTACCAAACCCAAACTTTTGACCGATAATGTACAGTATATATTAAATAATTTTATTTTATGTAATTTTTATATCATTTTTGTTTTATTGTCTTTTATTTATCGTCTAGCCTTAATCCTAATAAATAAAAGCACAGATAACTAACTGAGTAAATAGGACTAATTTACACATTTATAATTGTGTAAAATATCGACAAACACACACACAGTACCAGTTTGTCCGTGAGAACACACTGCAGGAAACCCGTTCCGTCACGTAGCACAATAAACAGGAGGTTCTTTCCTGAGAAAACATTATATTTTCGTTAAAGCTGAGCGTTATATATATGTGAAGTTCTCCAAGCAGGAGATTCAGAAAGAAGCCATTCAATCAGACTGCTGAGAAAGACAGAATCGATTCTGAATGAACAAACACTCTAAATCTGCTCACCTTGTCTGCGTGACCGATGGACCCAACCGAACACCTTCACCCTCTGTTCTCTGAGCGGCTCCAGTTTATCAATTTTCACCTGAGCGTGACAAACCAGAAAATCTCAATAAAGCAGACTTTCACTTTCATATCAACTTCACTGCCTACGGTAAAATAAAACCTAGAGAGGGTCATTAACATTAGAATTGATGGCACAATTGGATTTAAATCTGTAAAGAAATTTTTATCTGATTAAAAGGGTGGTGAAACCCATAAATAATGCATTTAAAATAAAAAATATTAGCCGTGTAAACCTTTGAATCCAACTACTTTCTCAACTGGATTGAATAATACTTTCCGCATGCATTTACATCTCACAAAAGCAACGAATGATCCACTTTGAGAGTCAAATATCTGATCGAATTTGTTTGAAATGGCAAAAGTTATATCTGTCTTTTGTTTTTAAAAAAGCAACATTTATCATTTCCATTTTGATAGTAATCAGAGATCTATGGAAGCTTATTTCCACCAATGGAATAAAGAAAGGATAATTGCGTTCTCACAATTCAGATTTTTTTTCATCTTGTAATTCTGAGTTTATATCTCACAACTCAGACCCTCACCGTTCTGAGAATGGGAAATATAACTTCATAATTGATGTAAACTCAGAGTAAAGGAAGAGAAAAGGAAAAATTGAGAGATGAAAAAAAGAAGAAGTTAGAATTGCAAGATGTAAACTCAGAATTCAGAGTTAAGTCAAAACTGTGTAAACTCAAAAAAGGTCAAAATTGTGAAATGTAAACTCAAATGTAAAGTTTATAGAGATGCAAACTTGCAGATGATTATTAATTACACCCATCACTGCCCCTAAAATCATCTCAGACTGTAACTCACGGTTTTGGGTTCAGGAAGGCTGGGGTCATTCTCGATGATGATCTTTTTAGCTTCTTCCAGATTCTTCTCTCTGCGTTCAGCATCTTCAGACTGTCAATCATGACATCAAACAGGCAGAGGTAAAAAAAAACATGATACATACAACAGGAATTATTGGACTATAATCACAGAATGTTCCAGGTACCTCCTTCTTGTCTTTGTTCTCACTCTTCATTTGCTCTTTATTAAAGAGCTTCTTTGTGCTCTTCATTTGAGTCTTAGAAATGACGGCCCAACGCTGACAACACAAACACACCATAATGTCAAACTATTAAGGCAATAAGTTAATTGCTATATGCAGCATGACAACAAAAATGCATGAACATGAAAACAAAAATGCACGTGACAATGTTAGACTTAAGATTCATTTTAATTTCTTTCAATATTGTTAACATGACTTATAAAAACAGATACTTTATAGCTAATACAACTTTTCCTTTTTCCTACCTATAGACTTTATATCATGCATTCAGAAAGTATTCAGACCCCCTTCACTTTTGACAATTTTGGCCAGTCTTTCAGGAATTGACCACTGGCTCTTATATTGATTAAATATGAGATATAATTAATTTTGGATGTATGAAACGGGCAATATTTACTCTTATTAATCTATTACTTGTCGCTAAGCAAATCAATTTGGGTTATTAACTAATCATTTTAGTTTTAGACTATATTTAAATAAAATCTTGTACTAGAGCACTGCTTTTGGTTTTTTGACTGAGTTGTATACGTGTGCTTATTTCCTATTGTCTTTTAAAATTACCATTGTTGTTAATTTAAATATTGTTGTTCAATAAATATTACTTTTATATTAATTATAGGCTGTATTTGGTATTGAGAAAGTGTCCATTAGTAGCCTGACGTCGTCATTCTCAATTTTAGTCAGAATTTGAGTCTGATACTGCTCCGTTGGGCTGTGATTATGGGGCATGTTTCAACCGAACCAGGAAAGACCTCAATTGAATAGACCTACAACCAATCAGAGCAACGGAGCGACGCATAACGTTAGTTGTCAAATGTCAACAGAACTCAACTGCACTGTGTTGCCAAGTCCGCGGGTTGAAGCGACCCCAATTATGTGATATACAGACCCAGGAATGCGAATTTTAGCTGCCAGCCCTGCCAAAATGACACATATTTACCCCCCAAATGCCTTTTTTTCCCGGAACCAGTGGGCCAGAACCAGTCTTTCAAACGACTTCATGACCACAGACGTGAGAGCGACAGGTCTGTAGTCATTAAGTCCAGTGATTTTGGGTTTTTTGGGGATGGGAATGATAGTGGAGCGTTTGAAGCAGCAGGGAACTTCACACTGCTCCAATGATCTGTTGAAGATCTGCGTGAAGACTGGGGCCAGTTGGTCAGCGCAGGCTTTCAAACAGGCAGATGAGATGCCATCTGGGCCTGAAGCTTTCCTAGTCTTCTGTTTTTTGAAGACTCGGCTCACATCCTCCACACAGACCTTAAGCTCAGGTTGGATGGCAGGAGGGGGGAGGACAGGGGGTGCAGGAGGTGATGGGGGACGTGTGAATTGCAGATCAGAGCGGGTGTGTGGTGTGAGAGTGGGCTTTTCAAATCTGCAGTAAAAAGCATTCAGCTCATCGGCCAGTTGTTGATTCTCAGCAGATCGGGGGCATGGTGACTTGTAATTGGTTATATTCATCAAGCCTGTCCAGACTGAAGCTGGGTCGTTGGAAGAAAACTGGTTTCTCAGCTTTTCAGAGTAGCTTCTTTTAGCAACTCCTTTGATCTCCTTTGTCAGTCTGTTTATGGCCTGGTTATACAAGACTTTATCCCCACTTCTGTAAGCATCCTCTTTGGCATGACGAAGCTGTTTGAGTTTCCCAGTAAACCATGGTTTATCATTAGTGAATGATAAGAATGTCCTGGTAGGAATGCATTTATCCTCACAGAAACTGATGTATGATGTAACAGACTGTGAGCTCGTCCAGATCGGTGGTAGCAGCTTCAAAAACAGTCCAATCAGTGCAATCGAAGCAGGCTCTTAAGTCCAGCTTTGCTTCATTAGTCCATCTTTTTACAGTCTTTATTACAGGTTTAGCTGATTTCAGTTTCTGCCTGTAGGTCAGTATAAGATGAACCACAGAGTGATCAGAGAGCCCCAAAGCTGCCCGTGGGACGGAGTGATTAGCATTCTTTATTGTGGTGTAACAGTGGTCCAGTATATTACTGTCTCTGGTGGGACATGTAATGTGCTGTCTGTATTTTGGCAGTTCACGGGAAAGATTTGCTTTATTAAAATCCCCAAGAATGATTAAAAAAGAGAGTTTGGGTACCTTTGTTCAGTCTCAGCTATCTGTTCAGCCAGCTGTTGTAGCGCCGCGCTCACACACGTGTCTGGAGCGATGTACACATTCACGAGAATGAACGAGGAAAACTCTCGCGGCGAGTAGAAGGGTTTACAGTTTATGAAGTGCGCCTCTAGATTAGGAGAGCACATCTTCTTCAGCGTTGTTACATCTGAACACCAACTTTCGTTTTGATACATTTTAAGATTTATTATCTTAAATAGTGAAATATCTTTCCTTTCTTGATGTACATTCACTCTCTTTACTAGATATTTGAAGGAAAAATACAATCGCCGAAGTTTTGATCATGCAGTCTGCAACGTACTTGGCGTGTATGTGTGTGTGATGCATGGTTCACACTTATATCCACCGATCAGGCGGACCAAGTAATAAAAAAATAACATTCCAATCAATCGCGGGTGGATGAGAGATAAATCATTGTGTTTGTTTGATAAAGATATTTTGCGAGCCCTGTGGGACAAATCATTTCGGTTGCCGTTTCTCACACGCTTTCAAAACAATTCCTCGTGTAGCCTACTCACAGGGGAGCTGAAGCTCATTAAATATGCAAAACTTATCCAATCCTAGCGGTGGGCGTTTACTTCCAAGTCTGCAGTGCAGCACGCCCATCAAAACCCAGTATTTCGTGAGGGAGCCTCAAAACCAGGGTAGAAAATAGCCTATTACTTACTCATTATGTTTTTGAATGTGAAAACCTTGCGGACGTCATAAGTTGACCTCAGACAACAGTTTAAAAAAATTAAAAAGCCAGTTCATGACCCCTTTAAATTGAAAGGGACTGGATATAAACAGAAGTTGTTTTAGCTGTCATGGGAAATTCCCTTAAAGCTGCAGTCCGTAACTTTTTTGGTTAAAAGTTAAAAAGTTAAAAATAAATGTTTGATACATTGTTCGTCATGTCTGTATGCATAAAAGAGTGCGGGCTAGTAGGCTATATCCTGTGTGTGGATGCTGCAGGTGGTAGATGTCAGGAACCAATCTGTTAAAGATTCAGTGTGTAAATTTTAGCGACATCAAGTGGTGAGGTTGGAAATTGCAACTACCCACCACTCCCTTTCAAAGCACATAGAGAAGCCACGGTGGTCTAGCCTAAAAATCTAGATTTGCAGCCAGGGTAGTCTAGTAACTCTCCATTGGCATGCAAGTTGGAAAAACCAAACTCTGGTCAGGCCAATCACATTGTGTATAGAGTCGGTGGGTGGGCTTAACATAATGAAGGCAGAGTTGACGCAGTTCCACGTGCTACTTGTAAAAAAAAAGCTGGCGAACATCAGCTTTCGAATCGGCACTGAAGTCATTCTTAAGAAAGGAAGATGTGTTCTGAGTTTTGCCGACCGGATACGGCGAAAGTTTAATCTATCAACTAGCTCCGCTTCACCTTCTTAGTTGCTCTGGTTGGTTGTAGCGCTATCCTATTGCGTGCAGAGGGAATTTGAAAGACAACCGTTTATTCCGCCCCTCAGATTGAGCCCTGCCAATGGTGTGTTCCCAGACCCAACATATTGATGTGGGTCTGGCTTGTCAGGCTAACGGTGGCTGACACTGGACAAAGATGTCGTAGTCTGAGACAGCAGAGAGTAGCGCTCTGTAGAGCAGTTTGTCCTTTTAGGGCTTCTGTAGAAAGATAGCGGCGCAAAATGGCGACTTCACTGAAACGGGACCTGTGGTGTATGTAGATAGAAAAGGCTCATTCTAAGGTAATAAAAACATAACGGTTCATTATGTAAGGTCTTTATACACCACTGAAAACATAGTTATGTATATTATATTGCATTTCTGTCAATAAATCCTCCTAAATATTACACAGTGGACCTTTAAATTAATATTATTTTATGTTTATATGATTATTTTTATTTGATGATTATTCTTGTTAAGGTTAGTTAGTTAGTTAGTTAGTTGTAAGTTAGTGTTAATTGCAGGTTTACACACCTCTCCTTCCTTTTGTGAATCCACATAGATCACTGGAAAAGGTTCTTTTCCCACGAACAACAGTGCCTGAAAACATTTAGGGGATATGAATGAGAAAAGTATGAAACAAAACACAGAAAATGGCATCATATAGCAATGCAGAGAAAACGACTCGGTTATTAACAAAACCTTGGTTCCCTGGGAGAAGGGAGCAAGTATTGCGTAGCATACGTTTGGGGGACTCATGAGTTCCTTGAGAATTGAAGCAGAATTTTATCCTTAAAATGTATTCATGTAAAATGCAATACAGCTGCACAGCAGACCTAGCAGAGCGTACCGGAGGGCATCGGGCCTTATATGAAGGAGTAGTGGAGCCGGAAAGAGTCGGGCTTATTGAATTAGTATGCTTGTGAGTACATAGGTGTGTTTCACAATAAGTCATATGGAAAGAACACCTGCTTGTAAAGCAGGAACTTCCAATTTATAGAATCTGATAAACGTGGACTGTGAGGCCCAGCCTGCCGCCGCACAAATATCAACCAGTGGTATCCCACTAGACCAGGCCCATGAAGAGGCCATGCCTCTTGTGAAGTGCGCTCTGATGCCTATGGGGCAATTGAGGCCCTTAGACTGATAGGCCAACGAGATAGAAAGTCGACTATCCATCTAGACAATCTCTGTTTTGTGACTAGGCTACCTTTGGTGCGGCTGCTGAAGCAGACGAAGAGCTGTTCCGACTGCCTTAAGAGGGCTGAACACTCTATATATAATCTCAGTGCCCTGACCGGGCAGAGCAAGTTTGCGTCTGTTTCAACTTCTAATGAAGGCAGCGATGAAAGCGTAATGGAAAGCACCTTAGGTACATAACCATGTCTTGGCTTGAGGAAGACTCTGGAGTCGCTAGGCCCAAGCTCTAGACAGGATGCACTCACTGAAAGTGCATGCAGGGCACCTACTCTCTTCACAAACCCTAAAGCCAGCAAAAAAGCAACTTTAAGTGAAAGGTGCTTTAAGCCTACTGACTGTAGTGGTTCAAATGGTGCTCCTTTCATAGCCTGTAAGACTGTGGAAAGGTCCCATACCGGAACTGAAGGGGGGCGAGACGGATTCAGCCTTCTAGTCCCTTTAAGAAAACGCGTTATGAGCTCGCATTTACTCAGGGACTGACCCGTCACCTGAATGTGATGTGCCGCTATCGCAACCCGCTTCCATCAGCTCTTGTTGGAAATAAAGCACTTCTGCCACCTCACATGAATTTGGGTTCAGGTTTCGTGCCTTACACCAGTCTGAGAAGACTGACCATTTCATAGCATAAAGCCGCCTGGTTGTGGGGGCTCTAGCCTCAGAAATAGTGTTTAGTATCTTTTCGGGAAGGTCCCCTGATAGCTGTTGATGGGCCAAACATGTAGGGCCCATAGATCGGGTCTGGGATGCCAGATTTTCCCTTTCGCTTGTGTGAGGAGGTCCTTCCTCAGCGGTATTGGCCATGGGGCTGTGTTCAGCATTTGAGTCAGGTCTGAGTACCATATATGATTCCTCCACAGTGGAGCTATCAAAAGTATCACACATTTTTCCTCCTTGATCCGTCTGATTATCTGAAGTATCATTGTGATCAGAGGAAACGCATACAGAGGGAGTCTGGGCCAAGCATGGGCCAGCGCATCCTTGTGTTTGGAGAAATATATTGGGCAATGAGTATTGTCTTCTGAGGCGAACAAGTCTACCTCCGCCTTGCCGAAGATACTCCATATCATCTGAATCGTTTGAGGGTGAAGCGACCATTCCCCTGGGGGAACGTTGTCTCTGGATAACATATCCGGCCCTTGATTCAGGATACCTGGCACAAGAGCTGCTCTTAGCGAGATCAGTTTGCGCCTTGCCCATAAAAGGAGGTGTTTCGACATATGATGCAGGCTGTATGATTTCAGGCCGCCTTGGTGATTTATGTAAGCCACCACTGCAGTGTTGTCCATTCGGACCAGTACGTGGTGCCCCTTTAAGTACGGGAGGAAAGTTCTCAGCGCTATTATGACTGCTTTCATCTCTAGACAGTTTATGTGCAGCCTCTTCTTCGCTGAAGCCCAGTGGCCGGAGAGAGGTTTGCCCTGGGTTGGATGCATCTGTCGAGACCACCTTCCGTCTCGTAATCAAGCCTATGCTCACGCCTGATTGGTACCAGTCGTTCGATAATCAAGGAGCCAGAGCTTTGATACAGCTGTGGTTCACTTTGATGCGTAACCGGAACGACCGCCACACCCATCCTGGGATGCAGTCTTTTAGCCAATGTTGGAGGGGGCGCATGTGCAATAAGCCCAGTGTTAGCACCACCGATGCTGAGGCCATCTGACCTAACATCCTCTGAAACATTTTGAGAGGAGTGTAAGTGCCAGCTTTGAATGACGCTGCCAGACTCTGAATGGCCCTCGCGCTCCAGCGTAAGCCACTCCTTCATTCGTGTTGAGTCTATGCATGTTGGGAACAAGTTGGGAAATGCAATATTCTGGGTTGGAGAGCACTCTTCTCCGTATTGATCCTGAGTCCCAAACATTCTAGATGATTGAGGAGCCAGGATCTGTGGGTTATCAACTGAGTCTCTGGTTGTGCTATGACAAGCCAATCATCGAGGTAGTTGAGAATGCGCACTCCCTTTAGTCTCAGGGGTGCTAGTGCTGCGTCCATGGATTTCGTAAAAATGCGGGGCACCAGAGATAGTCCGAATGGTAGGACTGTGTACTGATAAGCCTGCCCTTCGAAGGCGAATCTCAAGAATGGCCTGTGATGGGGCGCTATTTGAATGTGAAAGTATGCATCTTTCAGATCCAATGTGAAAAACCAATCCCCCTGGCGAATTTGCTTGAGGATTTGTTTCATGGTCAACATTCTGAACGTGCACTTCATCAGCGCTCTGTTCAGATGTCTGAGATCTAGGATGGGTCTGAGGCCTGAAGTAATGAAGTAAAAGCCTGACTCGCTTTGCGACAGGTGCACGGCTTCTATCGCTCGCTTCTCTAGCAGCCTCATAATTTTGGCACGGAGCACATGACTCGTGCTGCTTCTCACAAGGTCTCGACCACAGCGCGAAAGCGTGGGGGTCTGCGATCGAACTGCAACGAGTAACCTCGACTTATAATGTTCAACACCCATTCTGATATGCCTGGGATGGCCCACCATGCCTTGGCGTAAGCAGCTAGGGGTCGAATTATATTCAGGGATGGCCCGCTTTGTGCAAGGGGGTCGGTGGCCTGATTGTTTTGTGTCTGTGACACACTCGGGGTATCGAAAGCATTTTGCGGCGTGCACTGTATGGAGGGCGCACTTTTGCATTCATAGCGCTCATGGCGCGGGACACACTGGAGATATTGATAATGTTTTCTGGCGTGCACTGTGTGGTGGGCGCACATTACATCTATAGCGCTCATAGCGTGTGACAGCTGGTGCTGTGTGTGTAGTGCTTATGTACGGGGATGCAAACTGTGTAGTTGGCACACTGCCTACATAAAACAAGCTCTTTTTGTGATTTATTTGGGTCACCGTGAAGACAAGTCACACTGTGAGACAGATGTCAGGAGAGAGCGGTGGTGGTCCAGCCGCAGCGGGACTTAACCACCCTCTTTTTCTTACAGCGGTTAGGACGGCTTCGGCGGTTCGGTGGTCGGCACAGTCTTGGGCCGAGGACCCCGCCGCTCGGGCAGTCTGTTCCTGGAGGCAGAGCGGGGCCGTGAGTTCGCCGGCACTGCCTTTGGCTGCTGGGGGAGGCAGAGCCCTAGCCTGGCGGCCTGAAGCGGAGCTGGATCTCTAGGGGAGGAAGTGCTTCATTGCCTGTGAAGCCTTCTGTGCCTCCGTGAACCTCTTCGCGAACCCAGTCACGGCAGGACTGAACAGGCCAGCAGTGGTAATGGGGGCGTCCAGGAAAGTGGTCTTGTCCGACTACTTCATCTCCGTCAAATTCAGCCAAAGATGTCGCTCGCAGGGCTAGATCAGTGCCGCTGCGGAGATCCTTAAAAGCCTCCGGGTCCGGGACAGACTCATCGAACGCGTGGAGAAGTTTCACCTGGAACATTTGCAGAACTGCCATAGTGTGTAGCACCGATGCCTGGCCAGCGGAGGCGTATGCTCGACCGGCGAGGGCTGACGTGGTGCGGCAGGGCTTGGAGGGGTGTGACGCCTTCGCCTGCCATCCCCTGGAGGAGGGCGGACAAAGGTGGGCGGCGACCGCTTCCTCAAGTGGTGGGAAGCTCTCGTATCCTCTTTCCTTTGCGCCGTCTAACGAGGAGAGCACTGGGGAAAAGGAGGATTTAGCACGAGCAGAAAATGGTGCCTTCCAAGCCTTCATCAGTTCATCATAAACTTCCAGGAAGAAGGGGGCGGGCTTTTGTGGCAACAACTGGCGACGTCCTTGAAGGAACCATTCGTCGAGTCTGCTGCGCGTTGGCTCCTGAGGCTGGGACTACTCGAGCCCGAGGTTTCCCGCAGCCCTCGTGAGCATGCGGCCCTCGTGGTGGCCTGCGTCGAAGCAATCGGGAGAGCAGACGGAGAGGGATTGTTATCAAAGTGGCAAGCTGAGCCTGCAGGGTCTGCAGTGCCATCTCTTCACAATCTGGCAGCCGCCCTGAGAGAGTGCAGCAAAGGTGTGGTCTCGGCCGAGACACGCCGTGCAGATAATGTGCCGATCCCCGTTCAGCAGAGGGTCTCTGCATGAAGCACAAGTGGGATGAGGCATTTGAAACAACGCTCGTGCAATCAGATAATAAAAGGATATGTAACGCTAGATAGCGCAGCTGGAACGACGGCGGCTGAAGGCGGATGACTCCGATGCCCTCAGAAGTGCTCGGGTTCCGCTGAGGTGCTGTTCGACGGCGGCTTCAGGTCCAGAGATCAGCGAAGTGGGGAGTCGCTGAAGGAGATTTTAACTGAGTTCCTATGGCGTGACACTGTCTTTTACAGACACGATATGCAAATTCAAGCGGACTGTTTAGGCGGGAGCACGGTAGCCACCTGATTGGACCCCTTGCTCAGTCGCCTCGCCATAGGTTCATGCAGTTGCTGCAGTACAGCCAATCAGCGCGCTTATACGCTCTGCTAGGTCTGCTGTGCAGCTGCACTGCATTTTACATGGATACATTTTAAGGATAAAATTCTGCTTCAATTCTCGAGAAACTCACGAGTCCCCCTAGCGTATGCTACGCAATATGAGTGATTGTCTTGAAAGGGAACTCACAGCACCTTGAGTGGAGTTTTAAAGGGTTTCTGCTTGGATCCATCTCCATCCACATCACTGCCCTGCTTATCAGACACGTACAGTTCTTCTGCAGGACGAAACAACAGCAGATTTAACATTTCACCAGTTAACAAGCAGATTCAAGGCACTTTACTGCTGTAAAAGGTTCTTCAACATCTATAGCTTTAGTGTGTCACTGAGGGCACTAGGTAGGGATGGACACATCGATTCTGCAGTATCACAATATATATCGATATTCACAAGCTACTTCGCCATCGATTCGGTATAAAAAATCCTTAGGCCTAAACCACTATTATGGCCTTTTAAGAAGAAAAAGAATATATTTCAAGAAAGTGCAAATGTGCTTGTTTTATGTTGTTGGTATTTTGGTTTTATTCTATTCATGTTTATATTGTTATAATCAACTTTTTAAACTCAATATTTCTGTAAAATACAGGATTTTACACCTATTGTTACAATTTTTTTTTTTTTCTGTCACTTCGGTCTAGTTTACTCTTGGTTTGTGACAGAGCCCTGACACTCCTGTATTGTTTGTCTTGTCTTGTGTGAGCGCGCAGCTTTGAGCATGCTCGAGCTGCGTGCTCTTCTGTTCTTGTGTTTTGTGTGCGGGCGTGGTGTTCGGATCCCAGCACTTCGGTCTAGTTTGGGTTTCAGTTTTGTGCTGGGATTCGGACATTCATGCTCCGCGTGTTTGTTTTGTCTCGAGCGCACAGAATGAGCATTCGCTCGTTCTCGTGCGCTCTGTCTTGTCATGTGAGCGTGTGCTCTTCTGTCTGTGTGTTGTGTTCTGTGTACCACACGGTTCATGTTTACATCGGCCATGTGCTTTCATGTTATGTTTTGTCTTATGTTTTGTAGCATTTGGTTGGTGTTTTTCACTGGCTACGTGCTTTCATGTTGTCAAGTTTTGTGTGAACATGCAGCTGATGAGTTTTCATTAGCTGCATGTTCATGTCATGTTTGGTGTGTGAGCACATGTCTTGTTAAGTGTTTCTTTGTGCCATGTGCTCGTGTCCATTGTCTAACCCTGCCCACCTTGTTTACTGATTATTGGTTCATTTGCCCCACCTGTCTTCCCTCGTTACCCTCTTTTGTTTGTTCCCTATTTAATCTCCTTGTGTTTGCAGTCCAGTGCGGAATCGTCGTCTAATGTACCTCATGTTTTCCTGCTCAGGTCAAGGTCAAGGTCAAGGTCAAGGTCAAGGTCAAGGTCAAATTCCCCCTCGGGGTAGTTTGTTTTGTCTTGTTTTTTGCTATTATCATTAAAAGCCCAATATCCTCAGCATCTCTGAGTCCTCGCTCCCTTTCCCTACAACAACCCTGACAAATTGTGCTAATATTAACTTTTGAATTTTGAACTTTTGAGATGTGTTCTTCTAAAAAAATGTATTTGGAAAATTCACATATATAAAATAATAGATATTGGTATTGTTAAATTTGTAACAAAGTATCGCTAACAAACAAAAAAAATATTTGTACAGAACCCATCCCTCGCACTATGATTTAAACTATTCTTAGATTAGTCAGATTCTTTTTGATTAATCAAAATCAACATATAAGTTTTAATTTACAAAATTGTAAAGCATTTATTGCAACGGGTTATTGCATATGTACATGCGCACACACACACACACACACACACAGGCTGTTACGACCCAAAATAGGGAACAACATAAGAGCTATTCAGGAAGTAGCAAAACAAGAAATCAAAAGGCTAGAGCAATAAAAAAAATATATATAATATTTATTGGCAACGGAAAGTAACAAAACAAACCAAAATATAAACTTACAGAACTTAAAATAAGGACTAGTGAGCTAACTAATCTAAACTACAACTCACGCCGGTTTCACACTGCACGCGTTAGCAGGGCGTATTTTTTTTCGGCGCCCATGTTAACAGATTAGAGCATTCACACCGCACGCAGAGGCGGCACGGCAGCACGTAGCAGGAGCAGAGCAGAAGCAGCAGTGCCGCGATCGTTTCAGCGCCGAGTCTATTTTTGCCGCGCTGCTCACGCTGATTTAAAGCCACAGTATATTGTTTTGATTAAAATTGACCTGATTAACATGCAAAATAACACATTCCACCATGAAAACATGTAGTAAAGTGTACCGTGTGTTTCACAATCACCATATGACATCCAGCGCTGTGAAAATTTTTTATAAAATACACAAAAGCACAACACTGCCAGAAGTTTATGCCCAAACTTGAAAGGTCCGTTTAAATGATTAAAACTAGAGGCTTATCTTAACTTTAAAGGTTACTTTTATCATGTAAACTACCTATATGTCACTAAAGAAGGAAATTGAATATTAGTATTGTTGCTGTCAATGGTGAGTCCATCATGGCGGCGAAAATGAATAGTAAATGGAGGTTTTAATCGCAGGTTAAATTCTAATCCCCGATTTGTTAATCTGGGTTTAAAAATTAAGTGGTGCAACACAACTCGATTTAAAATAAAGACTAGATCAACAAATCCTAGATTAGCTCTAAACTGAGTTTCATTTAATCCTTGTTGGTGCAACCCACTTATACCCTACTTAATTTACAAGATAAATTTCATAGATGAACACAACTTTTATGAATTTTGAAGCCTAAATGCAGTCGCCTATAAGGTAGGCTAGGTAGGCTATAAGCTAATTACACCACGGTCACCACAGTATGTTAACAACTTAACAAAATATATAACACTGGCCTAGTGGTTTTTGGATATTTTACTGTAAAGATTTTACATAGTGCACCTTTAACAAAAAAAACATAAAAAAATCCATTGACTTTGGAACTGGAGTGCTTAAACGCTAACTCGTTTCCGGGTTTTTGGCCTACAAAAGTGCGTCATAGTTCCACCACTCCATTTAAATGCTTAGGGCACCCATTTGGCATGCAACAGCCCTGATATTAGTGGACTAACGTAGGGAATAGTGAATTTCGGTTTCAGCCCGAGAGTAATAATCCGCCAACTAATCGATTATAAAAATAGTCCTAATATTTATTCTTTTAAAATGTTTTTAATTAATAAGTATAATTTTAGTTTGTATGTTCTTGCTGTAGAGCTATAATTGTAAATTACTGTAATTACAATTTATTTTATTAAAGTTCTATTTTGACCCGTTTTTTTTTTTTACTTATAATAATATTATATAATATTTGGAGTGGGGAGGGGGGCACCACAATGCAATTCTGCTTAGGGCACCCATTTGGCATGCAGCGGCCCTGATATTAGTGGACTAACGTAGGGAATAGTAAATGAGGGTTTAGTTTAGGGGGCGATTTCAGTTTCCGCCCGAGAGTACAGCCTACTTAAGTTGGCACTTACTCTGAAAGACTGAAGGACCTTTGGCGTATTATTGTGTATGACAATAATGGCAATTGCTGTTGCTGTTCTTTCATGCATTTAATAATATTAATAATTAACAGAGGCGGCTGCAGTCAGGGGAGGAGTGAAACATGTGCAACAACACTTCTCAGTTCTTGGAGTGGAGACCTGCGAGATCAAAAGTCAATTTAGGCTATACAGGGAGTGCAGAATTATTAGGCACGTTGATTTTCTGATCATATTTTTTTTTCCAGGCACATTTGACCAATTCCAAACCACAGTAATCCTAATAACTAGTATTGATTTAGTATTTAATAATGTATAAGTGATATATAATTGTTCATGAAGGCTGGAAATGAAAATCACCTTATATTCAGGTGTGCAGAATTATTAGGCATGTTTTTTTACAGATAAATTGAGCCAAAAAAGAGATTTAACTCAGACTGAAAAGTCAAAAAGTATTAAATGCCCATGAGAAGGATGCAATACTTATGCAATACTAGACATTGCAGTTAAGGCGTGACCATTGGACAGTGAAATGCTCGTTGGGTCAGCAGGATCTGACAAAAACAGGTGGTGAAGAAAAGACACCTGTTGACTGCAAAAGAATTAAGAATTAAGGTGAAGAATTAAGGGTGAAACCATCAGGAACCCTTTAGTCTCCAGCGCCACCATTTTCCAAAGCTGCAACCTACCTGGAGTCTCCAGAAGTGCAAGGTGTCAGGATCTCAGAGACTTCAGTTAGGTAAAGAATCCTAAAAAATGACCCCCACTAGATTAGAATCACAAGCTGAAGTGTTGTAAAATACATTAAGAAGGTTTTTTTATAGGCTTTATGGACAGATAGGTTGAGAATGACTCTTGAAGGACCAGCACCACATCCTCTAGTACCACTGTTTGAAGAATTCATCTTCCAGAATCTGGCAGTACGTTTTGGGAGTTCATTTTAGTCCATCCTGAAGTCCGTTTTGCAGAGATGGACTAAAAATGAACTCCCAAAACGTACTGCCAGATTCTGGAAGATGAATTCTTCAAACAGTGGTACTAGAGGATGTGGTGCTGGTCCTTCAAGAGCAGTGTTGCCACAGTTACTTTGAAAAAGTAACTTAGTTACTTTACAGATTACTTGATTTTAAAAGTAACTAAGTTACTTTACAGATTACTTGATTTTAAAAGTAACTAAGTTAGATTACAAGTTACTTTATTAGTTACATTCATCAGTTGCCAACAACACCTCTGCAGCCTCAACATAAAAATGACAACCGTTTTTGCCAACACTAAACATAAAACACTAAACATAAAACCCTAAACATGTTAATGAAAAGGTACAAATTACTTTGTGTTCTTATTAAATACAATTATGAAAAACATTTTTAATTTATATATGAATGTAAATAATGATATGGGCCTACACAAATAATATACAATTACAAGATTTATATTTTATTGTAAACATAATGTGCAGCTCTGTAAAGGGACAACAAATATTTGATCGATCCGTGAGAACAATATATTTTTTAATAATCTTTAAGTGCACAAAACTATGAAAATATATGAAACGCTTCAAAACAGAGCGGCAACAAAGCGCTTATGCGCATCCCGGGTGCAGAATGATGCGCTTAAAGCAACATGGAATCAGAGGGCGCAGTGCAGCGCGAGTGCACATTGAAGAGTTCACGGCATAAAGAGAAGATGAGCGTTGAGCCCACAAATCCTAGTCTACTATGTAGCCTATATCGGTCCAAACATTCGCTGATTATTTGTTTCTTCACAGTTTTTAATTCTGGTTATTGTGCGTGCAATGCTAATTAATAGTCCTTGTGTTGTCACCTGAGTAGCGAGCACAACATCTTTCAGAAACCGCTAGATAAACTCCTGGAAGATAAATTATTTTATCAACATATCAAGTATTATAACGGGAATATATCATATGGAGTGAGCTTTACCGTGCTGCTGACTGGAACCGAACGCGACGCGCAGTTTTGCTGAACGGAGAATGATTGACAGCTACAGCGGAGGAAAGACATTCAGCTATGGAATGGCTTTAGATGACTTTGTAGGCTACTAGCAAATAATAATATTCTAATAATGATTGCTGAAGGATAATGTGACAATATATATTTCTGATGATTATTTAATTATCACGACATGCCTAATCTGAGCAAGTGTCTGCCTGTCTTGAGTTTTGTCGAAAGACGGAGGCGGCCGCCTCGTAGTTCTCTATGCAGGAAAACCCCTGCTGAGACTAAACAAGAAAGCAAAAATATATATTTTTACTAAGGAAAATGACAAAAAAGTAACTCACAGGGACTTGGATAAGTTACTTTAAAGGTCCCCTTCTTCACGATTCCATTGTTCAAACTTTAGTTAGTGTGTAATGTTGCTGTTAGAGCATAAATAATACCTGTAAAATTATAAAGCTCAAAGTTCAATGCCAAGCGAGATATTTTATTTAACAGAAGTTCCCTTTCAAAGCCTACAGCGAACGGCTGGCTTGGACTTCATCCTGGTACTTCCTTCTTTAATTACGTCAGTAGAGCAGTAGAACAGACTAACCTCCGCCCACAAAGAAACGCGAAAAAGGGGGCGCGGTCTTGTTGCTGTCCCACGTGGAGAAGCGGACGGTCGCGTGGAGAAAAGGAACTGTTGCGTTGAGTGTGTTTATCGCCATGTCATCAAGACGCTGTTATTTTCATCCAGGAGTCAAATCACCTTTGTTTGGCTTTCCCAGGGACGCTGTAGAGATTATTGAACGCATACATCTCTCCGTTAAGAGGCGTGACCTTTCCAACGCGCGCTAAGCTGCTGTCAAATTACAACACAGGAACCGCTTTCACGTGCGCTAAGCTGTGGTCGAATCACAGCACAGGAACCGTTTGCACAATCAGAACTCGTTACGTATTTCTGAAGGAGGGACTTCATAGCACAAGGAAATCACCAGCCGTTTTGAGGACAGTGGAAACAGCGGTACACAGATAAGTAAATTGTGTGAAAAATACTGTGTTTTTTTACACGCGAAACATGAACACATGTTATATTGCACACTGTAAACACAATCAAAGCTTCAAAAAAACACGAAGAACGGGACCTTTAATCTGATTACTGGTTTGGAAATAGTAACGCGTTAGATTACTCGTTACTGGAAAAAGTGGTCAAATTAGAGTAACGCGTTACTAAGTAACGCGTTACTGGCATCACTGTTCAAGAGTCACTCTCAACCTATCTGTCCATAAAGCCTATAAAAAAACCTTCTTAATGTATTTTACAACACTTCAGCTTGTGATTCTTATCTAGTGGGGGTCATTTTTTAGGATTCTTTACCTAACTGAAGTCTCTGAGATCCTGACACCTTGCACTTCTGGAGACTCCAGGTAGGTTGCAGCTTTGGAAAATGGTGGCGCAGGAGACTAAAGGGTTCCTGATGGTTTCACCCTTAATTCTTCACCTTAATTCTTAATTCTTTTGCGGTTAATAGGTGTCTTTTCTTCACCACCTGTTTTTGTCAGATCCTGCTGACCCAACGAGCATTTCACTGTCCAATGGTCATGCCTTAACTGCAATGTCTAGTATTGCATTAGTATTGCATCCTTCTCATGGGCATTTAATACTTTTTGACTTTTCAGTCTGAGTTAAATCTCTTTTTTGGCTCAATTTATCTGTAAAAGAAAACATGTCTAATAATTCTGCACACCTGAATATAAGGTGATTTTCATTTCCAGCCTTCATGAACAATTATATATCACTTATACATTATTAAATACTAAATCAATACTAGTTATTAGGATTACTGTGGTTTGGAATTGGTCAAATGTGCCTGGGAAAAAAATATGATCAGAAAATCAACGTGCCTAATAATTCTGCACTCCCTGTATATTCAGAGCCGGCCTGAGGCATAAGCGAAATAAGCGGCTGCTTAGGGCCTCCTTGGCCACCAGGGAGCCTCCAAGAGCACATGAAATGAATGATGCACTTATGTCTCTTACCGGATATCTGTGGTGAACTAGTTCCCAACTGGCATCCCTACAGTTGGTCATGTTGGAACAGGAAGGGGCCATCCCCAAACTGTTCCCACAAAGTTGGGAGAATGAAATGTCACATTTAAATATACGTGTGATACGTGTCACATGTCTGATACGTGTCACATGTCACAAATAAATCACAATAAATGGATAAAAAAACATTCACGTTTAAAAATATTATTTTGATTTGTAAAATTGACAAAATTGGGTTATTACTGTATTTTTTACAGCATTTTATATCAAATAAATGCACACTTTAATTTACTAATTACTAATGAACAGAGGGGAGATGGCAGACTGGACACTGACTGGCAGACTGGACATTGATTTTCAGATCCCGAACGCCACAGATACATATCTAATCTTGTATAATGTTTGGAGTAGCCTACTGCCCCTCCCCACATGTGTCGTACGTGTGGTCGCGAATACCGAAAGTGAAAGTAAAAAGCGAGTGCACATTCAAAAGCGATATTCAATAACCTACTCCGCATATTAATAGCGGCTCCCTGATGCCAGCAAATAATATGCAATATTATTACCCAACTATATAGGCTAATTGCGAGAGAAAGCACTGGAATATATATTTAAATTTCCTTTATTTCCTTTAGTGACTCCTTACCGAGCATGGTATTCGGCTTAAGGCACATCCCTATAGTATATAATATATGCTGTATATAGTATAGTGTAGGTCTACACTGAACTATGTATAAATAAAATACAGTAGCCTACTATGTATGGTATAGTTCAGAATCTGACGCAACACAGACAATATGCAGCAGCAACTTCATCTCCGTCATCATCAAACTCACTTATCGACATCAGACCGACACCCTCGTCAGCCATATTTGAGCTCGAGATGAGTTTTGTCCGGCTCGGTTCGGCAGTTGTTTTCAACGCGGCGTTAATCGGATCGTCCGTCTCTCGTCCTCGTCCTGTCGCTGGACACGCACACGAGTTTCTGGGGACGCATGCGCAAAAGCGCGAAGCTTTCACTGACGCTTCAGCGGTGAATTGGTAGCCTACTTTCACAAAATGACGCACATGCGCCTGGCCTTAACCAAGGCTGAATCCGAAATCGCCCCCTATACCCTCAAATAGGGCATTATTTGAAGGGACAGCCATGTGTAGTGGTGTCCGAAACCATAGTGGACATTATTGAGTGCACTCCTTCAATCCCACATTGCACCGCAATAACGGGTGTAAAGCTGAGACATTCAGCGAAAAAACATTAATTTAGCTGAAATATCTGCTGTTGGACGCTACATTTTAGTTTCAACATGTACACAGTCAAAAGTTTGGAAACTGCAGGCCTACTATTTTGATTGTTTTTGAAAGAAGTCTCTTCTGCTCACTAATTTATGTTATTAAAAATACAAAAAAGTTGTAATATTGTGAAATATTATTAAAATGTAAAATAACTGTTTTCTGTTTGAAGATATTTTAAAATGTAATTTATTCCTGTGATCAAAGAATTTATCATCATTAGGCTAATCCAGTCTTCAGTGTCACATGATCCTTCTCAAATCATTATCATATTTGCTGCCCAAGAAACATGATTATTATTATTATTATTATTATATTATTATTATCAATGTTGAAAGCAGTTGTGTAAAAAAAAAAATTGGATTCTTTGATGAATAGAAAGTACAAAAGAAAAGTATTTATCTGAAATAGAAAGCTGTTGTAAAATAGCTACTATTGTTCAAAAGATTTTTAGGTTGATAATAATTTTTTTGGGGGAAATAACTTAAATAAATTAATACATTTATTCAGCAAGGATGCATAAAATTGATCAAGTGACAGTATAGGCATTTATAATGTTGCAAAAGCTTTATATTTCTTATTATTATATAGCACTCATCTGACATGTTTGTTGGAAGGGCAGGATGTAAAATAGTGTGTTGGCTTTTTGGCTTTTACAGTATTGGCTTTTTATAAAAAATAATCCGCCAACCAATCGATTATAAAAATAATAGTTAGCTGCAGCCCTAATATTTATTCTTTTAAAATGTTTTTAATTAATAAGTATAATTTTAGTTTGTATGCTCTTGCTGTAGAGCTATAATTGTAAATTACTGTAATTACAATTTATTTTATTAAAGTTCTATTTTGACCCCTGTTTTTTTTTTTACTTCCATAATATTTGGAGTGGGGAGGGGGGCACCACAATGCAATTCTGCTTAGGGCACCCATTTGGCATGCAGCGGCCCTGATATTAGTGGACTAACGTAGGGAATAGTGAATGAGGGTTTAGTTTAGGGGGCGATTTCAGTTTCCGCCCGAGAGTACAGCCTACTTAAGTTGGCTGAAGGACCTTTGGCGTCTTATTGTATTATTATGGCAATAATTGCTGTTGCTGTTCTTTCATGCATTTAATAATAATAATAATTAACAGAGGCGGCTGCAGTCAGGGGAGGAGTGAAACATGTGCAACGACACTTCTCAGTTCTTGGAGTGGAGACCTGCGAGATCAAAATTCGATTTAGGCTATATATTCAGAGCCGGCCCAAGGCATAAGCGAAATAAGCGGCTGCTTAGGGCCTCCCTGGCCACCAGGGGGCCTCCTAGAGCACATGAAATGAATGATGGACTTACTGTCTCAAATGCGGCGCTTAATGACGGAAAATAACATTTTGCTGGTCAAAAGCTTCGTGAATTTGAGGGGGGGCAAAAATGTATTTTGCCAATGTCACATTTTGGGTTGTGGCATGGAGAGCAGTTGTAAGAACACTCTGAAGTGCATAGGCCTACCTGAGTAAAGTTTTAAAGATCTCTCGCAGCAAGGGTTGTTGTTGTTGTTGTTTAAATTCACTCAGGGATATGAATGACATGACAGTCTTGTTTAATCTCGAACTGTATATTATCGTTAGAAGATTTTAGGGCTAACATATTGCTTCGATATTTGACCTGTTTATGATAAATAAAATACAAAAAAATCATTTCTATCAGAAATACACAAACCATACCAGTTTTGGGTGTTTCAAATGACGAGACATATTCAATCGTTTCTGCTCCATTTTATTTGTGATCGCAATATATGCTTTTAGTTCAAAACAAGTGTGCACATTTGGGAAAATATTGATAGATTTCCATATTAATAAAGAGTGGCCATCTCTATTAATTTTCCACTACATTTTTAGATGATGAGCGATGTGACTGGCTCATCAGCTCACGCTGCACGCACTATAAAATCGAATTAGTTAGACTTACTTCAAAAAAGCATGCAAACCTATTGCCTTAACCCTTGATCGGCTATAAGTTCTATGTTCATATGTACATAGAACATATATGTGTGTGTATACAACAGGTGTATACAGCCAAGTCCCTGTTAATGACAAATTTATGTATGTGCCCATTTTAAGAACTTAAAATGTCTTTGTTATTTGTATTTTATTCTTGAGACTGTGTACCCTTTTCACAAGCTCCATTAAAGGGTTCTGTTATTTAGGTTACGGGTGACAATTTAACTATACATGGACTTTTTGGTTGAGTCATTCAGTGCAACCTATTGTTGTCGATTTTGCTTAACTGACAGAACAAAGTTACAGTCAGTCTTCAGTGAAGTTGACCCAGACTTGATACTCCGATTTTGCTTAACTGACAAAACAAAGTTACAATCAGTCTTCAGTGAAGATGACCCAGACTTGATACTCCGATTTTGCTTAACTGAAAAAACAAAGTTACAGTCAGTCTTCAGTGAAGATGACCCCGACTTGATACTCCGATTTTGCTTAACTGAAAAAACAAAGTTACAGTCAGTCTTCAGTGAAGATGACCCAGACTTGATACTCCGCACAAAGGAACTGTATTCAGAACATTGGAATGCTCTGGCTCAAGATCCTACTCTTCTGTCAATGTTTGGTGTTAAGACTCAATTCATTGCAGTATTTTCATTCTTCAGACAACTTTGCGGTTGACATTATGCATGATTTACTTGAAGGGGTTGTACAGTACGAGTTAAGGCTCCTATTTCAGTACCTAGTTACAGACTGCATTTCTGTAAACAGCCTTAAAGAACGCATTCAGAGCTTTAACTATGGATACAGCGAGAGAAAGAACAGGCCGAGTGGAGTCAAAGTCGATGATGGGAGCAAGGACCTTGGCCTCAATGCCATTCAGTCGTGGTGCCTCCTGCGAAATACCCCATTGATTTTTGGAGATTTAGTTGACCAAGACAATAGTTATTGGAATATGATACTCCTTTTGATAAAAATTGTGACCATTGTATTTTCACCAACTGTAACCGATGGTATGACCTATTTTTTGAAGCATTTAAGTCTCTGTTTCCAGAAAAACGTCTGATTCCAAAGCACCATCTGATGATTCATAACCCTAGGTGTATTAGGAAAATAGGTCCACTAATACATATGTTGTGCATGCGATTTGAAGGTAAACACAACTTTTTTAAGAGGTCTGTTAAGAATTTCAAAAATCTAACCAAAACACTGGTAAAGAAACATCAAACTTTTTCATTTTAAAAGATTTCAGTTTGGTCCTGTTAATGTTGTCTCTACTTGCAGTCTGGAAGGCAGTGAGGTTTTAAATGAAACTTTCAGTGAGTCAACTATTTCAACAACATCTTGAGTAAAACACTTCGGCACTGAATACCAAGTTGGAATGTATGTTTGATCTACTGTTGAAAATGAAATGCCAGTTTTTAATAAGATAGTTAATATTGTTTTGAAGGATGAGCAAGCATTCCTTTTGACTAGTAGGGTTACTACAACGTATTTTAATGAGCATTTGCATGCATTTTGTATTGAGGAGCTTGATGATATTTTTTCAGTCATTTCTGTATCTGACCTGATATATTACAGACCGTATGACCGGCAGTTTTCATATGGAAATGATGAGAATGATTAAATTGTGCCATATTGTAGTTTTGTTTCAGACTGCAATTAATTGCAAAAGTTTGACAAAGTCTCACATTTTTAAATGTTAATAGTAAATGTTTATTGTTATTTTTATGGAATGTGGTGTACCTTTTAATAAAAGTGTTTTTGCAACATTTTCTGCCATGTCTTGTTTCTGTTCCCGGGGTATTGGTATTAACACCCAATAGTGTTCTTTCTGAACGGTATTTTAACACTTAATGATGCTGTATTCACATTACACTGGTGTTGGTGTAAAATAAAAAAGCATTACTCGTAACACTGTAATTTCACACCAACACCAGTGTGGTGTAAAAACAACATTGTTAAGTGTTGACTAGTGAAAAATTTTAACAATATACAGTGTAAAATTAACAGAAAATCAGTGTTAAAAAATTAACACTTTCAATAGTGTAAATGTAACACTGTGTAGTGTGGAGACATATAGACACTTGGTTGGTGTTAAATTGTACACTGTAGGTGTTGATTTAACACTGGGGATTTTGCTGTGTAGTTTTTACATGTAAAAAATGTCCTTATGCAATCTTATGCTCTGTAAAAGTTTGGGGTCTATCTGACCCCAAGGGACTTAAACGTAAACCCTATTGAGGGACGTACAAGGGTTAAAAAACCAAGTAAAGTGAAATTGCAGTGACTCAAGCATGAACAACTGCAAGATATTGTTACAAACATAGATGGATTATATCTACTCAATTAAAAGTTTCACAAGGCGTTTATGATATACGCTTTAGCAATAAAATGTGAAAGAATCATTATACGACATGAGGGGAAGTATTATAAGGTGACTTAATTTCTGACTAAATCATTAACTATTGTTATTTATCCAGTCAGAAGCTGGGTCAACTTTTAAAAACAACCTATTTATTACTTCTTTCCTTTAAAACCAAATCACTGTGGTTTCTTGTTGCATCGCTGCATCAATAGGAAGATAATTACAATAATATGAATGTTCCAAGTGTTCAACCAAATGGATGAGTTTTGTTGTTGTTGTTTTTTGCTTGACAAAATGACACTCAAACCAATCAATTAATCTTAACTTGGGTTTTATGAGTAAACAAGGCATAGTATGTAAATAGTACAGATTACTAGATTTTTACAAATAGGTTAAGACATTAAGTAAAGTTAACTCATAAGTGTTAGTTAGAATCAATGTTGGATTTTACAGTGCAGAGAGCACTGACACTTAAACACCAACAGTGAAATGGTATATGAATACAGTAGGCTACACTAGGCCAACATGTTGTCATATCATTAAGTAGCCTAATTAATTTGACGACTACATGCATTAGCAGAGAAACAACAGCAGTATGGCCTATGTTTGCTGTCAGGTTAAATGACTTCCATGGTTCTGTCACTCATATTAGACATGTCATAAACACTGATCTTTATATCAGTGGTCATAAGCCTATGATGAAAATACAGTACACCAGGGGTTCGGAACGTTAATCCTGGAGAGCCACTGCCCAGCAGAGTTTAGCTCCACCCCTAATCAAGAGCACCTGAACAAGCTATCAAAGTCTTCTGGATTACTAAATTTACAGGCAGGTGAGTGTTTCTTTCAGGGTTGGAGCTAAACTCTGCAGAGTCCAGGATCAAAGTTCATTACCCCTGCAGTATCCGCATTCTATCTCTGTGCATAAGTAAAAAATAGAAACATTTTTAGAAACGACAATTACAACAATGTATTGTTTTTTTGTATTTTTCAAGCTATTTCGATTTGGGGTATCATTATAAGAATAAAGGATGTTTAGGCTATAGTTATAGGCTATATGGGAAATTTTGGCTGTATTAAAAACAAAAGGGCGTGGCCAAAAAAGCCTGCGCCAAATGTACAGAACACAATAAAACAGCTATTATCACTCGTGTGGAGTTCAAGAGTTCATAAAATATTGGTACAGTGATTTATAATTTAACTTTGGATATTGTTAGGCCATTATGTCATCAGCCACGGTCGCTCCCTTGAACATCAACAACTAAGGAATGACTTGTATAAGTTCCATGAAGTTCCATAAAATTGTTAATGTAAATTATGATAAAAATGTATATTTCTTTTTTAAAATTTTATTTAAAAAAATACATATTTCTTTAAGGCCTGTGTTAAATCCTGCGATGCCAGGTGGCTGCCACAAGCCCCGCTCTCTCAGAGCTGAATGACTCTAGCTGTTTCACAATTCAGAGGCTGCACCCTTTGAAGGACACACCGAGACTTAAAGGGATAGTTCACCCAAAAATGAAAATGGTGGTCCCTGGGCAGGTTCAGGTAATGGAACAGGAAGTTCACTCCCTGTTGGTAAGGAGGCCACAGAACGTGCTCCTCCGCCAGACAGAGAGTCCGGGTTCTACAGCCGGTACTTCATAGTTCCTAAGAAGGATGGCGAGTTGCGTCCAACTTTAGATCTGAGGTACTTGGATCCATACGGGTGGTGGTCTCTAAAATGAAGCTAGGCCACAGCATCATTGTGTAGCAGTTTTAAGACTGCTGGGGCTCATTGCAGCTGCGTCCAGCAGAATATCTCTTGGCCTGCTGCGCATGAGACCCCCACAGCGGTGGTTGGGAACCAAGGGGCTTTCCTCGAGGGGAAATCCGTTCCGTATGATCAGGGTAACGCACAGAGGCCTTCGTTCCCTCGTCTTACGGAAGAAACCTTGGTTTCTGCTAGAGATGCAAATATTGGCCGAATATTGGGCTTTTTGATGGGGTTCGGTTTCTGCCGAAGATTGGAATTTTTTTCCACCGAACCCTAGGCTTGCACTACGCTGGTCTAACGTAATGGCGCTGTCGTTGATTACGAAAAGGTGTTTACTAGCTGGACCGTTCGAATCCAGCAGAGCAGGCGGTGAGAAAGTGAAAATGGAACTTGTGAACAGAAAATGTGTTGTTTGGCAGTATTTTCAGTCAAAAGAAGGCGATTCACCTGCTATCACCTCTCTGTGGAGAGTGGGGGATCTCTAGGCCTTGGCGATTATGCCAACTTGCCTGGAGTTTGCCCCCGGCGGAGTTAAGGCCATCTTACATCCAAGACCAAGCTATATGCCCAGGGTGCCATCTAATGTGGCACGGTCAGTGGTTCTTCACTTGACGGCGGAAGAGGGGAGACTTCACCTGCTCTGCCCAGTCAGAGCCCTAAGAGTTTACATGGAGAAGTCTTCAAAGTGGAGGAAGTCAGACCAGTTGTTGGTGTGCTTTGGCTCACCCAAGAAAGGGCTGCATGCATCGAAACAGACAATAAGCAATTGGATTGTCCAGGCTACAGCCACGGCTTATCAGGTGCACAACTTGCCTTCAACTATGGCCGTGAGGGCTCCTTTCACCAGGGGCATGGCCTCCTCGGTGGCCCTCCTTTCTGGCGTCCTGCTTCAGGAGATTTGCGAGGCGGCCGGGTGGGCCACCCCGCACACCTTCATAAGATTCTACAGTCTGCAACTCCCTGTGACGTCTGGCGCCAGAGTGCTCGCATCCTAAGTGTGCCTGGTCTCCCAGCTTCACATTAGGGTGGGCATGATTACTGTGTGGCATAGTGGGTATTTCGTTCCCCAGAGTGTCGTCACACGATGACGCAGTGCGAGTTCCCTCGAAGGGGAACGTCTCGGGTTACGACTGTAACCCTTGTTCCCCGAGAAGGGAAAGAGACACTGCGTCTCGCCGCCACACCTATCACGGTCAGAGCGTTTGCTTCATCACAAAAGAGCTATCGTGTGTACGTGCCAGCATCCCTTTGCAGCTTCTGGGTATGCCGTCATCTACTACGTTATGACGCAGCACCAATCAGGATTGGATAGATTTAATTCATGCTTCAGACGCGCTACGGCGCAGTGTCTCGCAGTGTTCTCGGGGAACAAGTGTTACAGTTGTAACCCGAGACATTTTTTTATTATTATTTTTTTTTTTTATTGCAATCTTTGGAACAATGAACATACAAGGGCAATAACATATAAATTACATAAAAACATATACAATAATAAGCACATAGGCTACAATAAAAGTAAAATAAAAGAAGGGAAATCAATAAGAAAATCACATCCATAAACAAGTACAAATAATAACAAATTATTCAAAGAATAGATTTAAGGCTTTAAAATTATTTAGAGGGTTTTTTTCGCTTTATTTCTTGTTTCTTTTAATGTGTATACGTGACCTATTTATATTTTAAAATGAGTGAAAAACATTTTTTCACTGCCCATTTACATTTGTGGATGAAGAATTTTTCATAAATAATAAGTATTCACAATATACCAAAGTCAACAGTATATTCATAAAAAAATAAAACCTCCGATTTTTGGAGTACTTTTTTTAACAAAATGTCAAATCACACCATCACTCAAATTTTTTTACTTTCAACTGTTGTTAGATGCACTCAAATCATCCTTGTTCACATTACTTAATAAAACACATGTAACTACATGAACATAAATTTACTGAGTTAATTCTACTAAAAATGAGTATTGTCAGCTTTACTTAATAAGTGTTTGTTCGGTCAACTTAACATTGCTGAGTGAAAAGAACAAACTGGGCAGTGGATCTGTAGTTCCCAGCAGGGGCGGTTCTAGGATTTCACCCTTAGGGGGGCTTAGCCCTCACTGCTGACACTACTGAGTGTTATGGCTGAGTGTTTACTAAACATGATGGTTATTAGAGTTCTAGACTAAATGAGAGCATTTATTTATCTCACTTGCACAATAAAGATTCTGTACTCCTCTAAATGCTTCAGAGGTGAAGCGTGAACATTTGAAGGAAGTAACACACTGTCGATCACTACACTCAGCAGACTGTGACACGGACCACGCCCTTCTACGTTGCAAACTAAGGATGGTCCCAAACAAGTTTCATTATGCCAGGCCTAAGCCTACTCCTCGTCTGGATGTTTCTGCAACCTATGTTCCTGCGTTGCAGCATGCGTTCCAGGAACTACTTGCTTCCAGCTTTGACTCCTCACCTCCTCATGCAGACATCACGGCTGCCTGGCAGCACTTCCACTCTACTACCACAAAGGCTGCTTTTTCCATCTTTGGAAAGCGATCCAGATCCCAGCCTGACTGGTTCAAAACCCATGCCAGCCTGCTCCTACCTGAAATTGACTCTAAGCGCTCAGCCAGACTGTCCTACCTGCAGCATAACACTCGCTCAAATAAGGCAGCTTTGAAGCAGGCATGCCGCAATGTCCAGCGGGTCACTCGCACAGCCATGCAGGCTTACTGGAGCACACTGTGTGACCGTATTGAGTCAAGTGCATCCATTGGAAACATTCGAGGAGTCTTTGAAGGACTGAAAGAAGCCTTGGGCCCAATCCCTAAAAAATCGTCTCCACTCTGTTCCCTATCAGGTGAACTTCTGACTGATTTGGAATCTCAATTGGCGAGATGGGCAGAGCACTATAGCCTTCTCTATGCTCAGCCTGTCACAGCCAACACACTGGCAATAACCGCGGCTGTTCCTGAGCTCCCCCCTATGTCTGATCTGGATGCAGATATTACCATTGAGGAAATCAAATCTGCAATTAAAGCAATAAAAAATAACAAGTCTCCTGGAGCTGACGGCCTCCCCCCTGAGGCTTATAAGGCAGGCGGTGATGTTCTTGCCTCTGTCCTACATCATCTGGTTGTGATGTGCTGGAAGAGTGGATATCTCCCAGATGTCCTTAGAGATGCCAACATCATCACCATCTATAAGAACAAGGGGGACCGTGCAGACTGTAACAACTTCAGAGGAATATCTCTGCTCAGTCTTGCTGGGAAGATATTTGCTCGCACTATTCTACCACGTCTACAAATCCTTGCTGACCGTATCCTCCCTGAAAGCCAGTGTGGGTTTCGTGCTGGTCGCTCCATAGCAGACATGGTGTTCTGTGTTCGTCAACTACAGGAAAAGTGTATTGAACAGCATAAACCTCTGTTCTTGGTGTTTGTAGACTTGACCAAGGCTTTTGACTACGTTAGTCGATCTGGACTTTTCCTCATCCTACAAAGACTTGGCTGCCCTCCAAAGTTACTGAAGGTGATCACTGAGTTTCATGAGGGCATGAAGGCAACTGTACACTCTGAAGGCACTTGCTCTGAAGAGTTCCAGATAAGGTGTGGAGTAAAGCAGGGATGTGTCCTTGCTCCTACCCTTTTCGGAATTTTCTTCTCTGCCCTACTACGCCGTGCCTTCCCTGATGACTCGGGTATCCTGCTACACACCCGCAGCTCAGGAAAGCTGTTCAATCTGGCCAGACTGCGGGCAAAGACTAAAGTACGCCATGTTCTGGTACGTGAGCTGCTTTATGCTGATGATGCTGCCTTTGTTGCCCACTCAGAGGTAGATCTACAACTACTCTGCTCATCTTTTGCCGCTGCATGTCTAGAGTTTGGTTTGCAGATCAGTCTTAAAAAAAACAGTTATCCTTGCCCAACCTGCAACCCTGAACCCTACAGTATACATTAACAACACACCTCTATCTGTGGTAGACAAATTCACCTACCTGGGTTCCACAGTATCAAACAACAATAACCTTGACGCAGAGCTTGACATGCGCATTGGGAGGGCATCATCGGTGTTTGGAAAATTGAGCAAGCGTGTCTGGCACAACAAGAACCTCTCATTGCTCCTCAAAGTCCGTGTGTATCATGCATGTGTACTTAGCACCTTGCTATATGCAAGTGAGACATGGACAACTTACAGGAGGCACGAACATCGCCTCAACGCCTTCCATTTTCGCTGCCTCCGCTCCATACTGGGTGTATGCTGGAAGGACCATGTGCCAAACTCTGTCATACTTGGGAGAACTGGTTCCAGTGACCTGTACACCATCCTTCGTGAACGCCACCTCCGTTGGATTGGACATATCTATCGAATGAAGGACACCCGCCTCCCAAAAATCTTGCTGTATGGCGAGCTGGCAAATGCCCCCCGCAAACATGGTCGCCCCCATCTACGTTTTAAAGATGTCATTAAGAGGGATCTTCAGGCCTTCTCCATCAACCTGGACAACTGGGAGGCACTTGCAATTGACAGACCCAACTGGCGTGCAGCAATTGACAACGGCCGCAGGGACTCTCAGGAGTCCTATAAGTCATTTCTGGAAGAGAGAAGCTCAAAACGGGAAGCAGTTCGTCGCACTCGACATGAACGGCCATAGTGAGTGACTCCTCTAAATGAATAAAATCAGTCAAAAGCAGAATACAATGCAAACCTCCAATAATTAAATGTTAAATAAAACAACTATTTTTATGCATTTAATCTACCTTTATATTTAATGTACCAATGTCTTGCTGCTGACCTTTGATGATGAAAATTACTAGATTTTTTCTCCTGCATCCTATTCTACCATTATCCAGAATGGCAGCACAGCAGAGCTGCGCCCTCTACTGTTTAAGCGTGAATTTGCATTTTTACCTCAGCCTGGGGTTTATTATTTCAATTTTGGGATGAAGAGGTCTTTACCGTTGCAAAAAAATATAACTTTTTTGTTATAAAAAACAAACAAAAACAAGCCCAGCCCAGGTGAGAAAAAGTAACGCAAAAGTAACGTAACGCATTACTTTTCTTAAAAAGTAACTCAATTAGTTACTTTTTAAGGGAGTAACGCAATATTGCAATGCATTACTTTTCAAAGTAACTTTCCCCAACACTGCCGGTTACCCCGAGTCTGGTGGTCCCGAGTCCTGACATGGCCAGGAGGGCTGTGCTGGGGTTTTATGTGGTGGTGGTCTTGCATGCTTGGGAGGAGCATCGGGCTTCCTTTCAAACTTTGGAGGTTATTCCTGAGCAGTCCACGGTCATCCTGTAGGAGTTTCCAGAGCTGCCCAGGTGCATTGCCCTGCCGTGGCTAGCCCCTGCACCGAGCCCAGAGAGGACTCCGTCCCCTGCACCAAGCCCAAAGAGGACTCCGTCCCCAGCACAGAGCCCAGAGAGGACTCCGTTCCATCCAGAGATGGCTCCAGCCACTGACCAGCGTCCAGAGATGGCTCCAGCCACTGACCAGCGTCCAGAGATGTCCGCCGCCACTGACCAACGTCCAGAGATGTCTCCAGCCCCACCCCGTGGTCAGAACCCAGAGAGGGCTCTGTCTCGTGTCATGAGCCCAGTGAGGGCTCCGGCTCCTGTCCAGAGCCCAGAGATGGCTCCGCCGCTTGTCACGAGTCTAGAGAGGACTCTGACCGGGCCACCTGCTCTGCCCGCGCTGCCCAGGCGCCTTGCTCTGCCCGCTCCGCCGCGGGGGTCTCCAAGACCATCTGCGCCACTGTGGTGGTCGTCTGCTCTGCCGTGGGGGTTTTCAAGACCGTCTGCCCTGCTGTGGTGGTCATCTGCTCCGCCGTGGGGGTCTCCAAGACCGCCTGCGTCGTTGTGGTGGTCGTCTGCTCCACCGTGGGGGTCTCCAAGACCGCCTGCGCTGCTGTGGTGGTCGTCTGCAACCTCATCTGTGCTGCTGTGGTGGTCGCCTGCTCCGCCGTGGGAGTCTTCAACCTCATCTGTGCTGCTGTGGTGGTTGCCTGCTCCGCCTTGGGGGTCTTCAACCTCATCTGCGCTGCTGTGGTGGTCGTCTGCTCCGCCGTGGGGGTCTTCAACCTCGTCTGCTCCGCCCTGGCTGCCTGCTCTGCCTACGCCAGCCTGGTCATCTGCCCGGCCTGCTCTGCCCTGGTCGGCTGTGCCACCTTGGTCATCTGTCTGGCCTGCGCCACCCTGGTCATCTGTTCAGCCTGCTCCTTCCTGGCCTTCGGCTCTGCCTCAGTCTCCAGGCCCTCTTCCGCTCCATGGGCCTGGCCCTCCATCCCGCCCCCGGGTCCGCCTACGCTCCACCTCCCTCCGGGATATTTAGGAGTGTCTGGAAGCCACTCCTTAGGAGGGGGGCTATGTCACAATCACCAGTGAGAGTGCCCGTGTAGTCCACAAGAGGGCACTCCACCTCAGACTATCACCATATCACCACAAACTACATTACCCATAATACTCTCTACCTGGACTCATCATCCCTGATTACATCAACCTGTGTCTCATTACCCTGTTCACCTCAGCTTGGTTATCTCAGTCATTCCGAAGTCTTGTTTGTTGTATACTGCATTTCTGAGCATTTTCCCTGGTTTCATGTCTCTGGTTTTGGATTTCTTGCCTGTTCCGTGGATTACCAATTTGCCTGTCTCTCCTGTCTTGTTTGCCTGATTGGACTGATTACCTGTTATGACCTCTTGCCTGTTTGTTGACTACGAGTGTGGATTACCCTTTAATTAAAGCTGTGTTTGGATCCTCTACCATTGTCTCTAGGAGCAGTAGGTTACACGGACGGAGCTGAGTCGGTGAACAATTGTAGTTTAACTGAGGTTTCTATATTGTCTTTGTAGAAAAAGGAAATACCGTTCCAGTTATCGCAGATTTGTGACCAGAATATTAAATCAGATCTGCAGCCCTCATCTAGCTTGAGCGTGTCTTGCATTTTCTCCATTTTTTTAGCCAAATCCAAAAGCCTGGAAATTAAGGAATGACTTTGGGCAATAATCCTCATAGCAAAATTAAGATGGCCCAACAGAGAAAGAAGACTTTTTGTTAAGGTAGGTAATTGGGAATAAGATCTTATGAAACCTCTAATCCTTTCTAGTTTGTCTAGCGGAAGGGAAGCTTGCATTTTATCTGAATCTAACATGATCCCCAGGAAATCTAAGATGCGAGATGGACCTTTTGTTTTCTCTTCTGCTAGAGGAATCACGAATTTATTGAATGCTTTGACCAAGGAATTAATTCTGCGCGATGGGTTGGCATCTGGAAAGTCAATGAGCAGGAAATTATCCAGTAGGTGAAGAACGAATGCAACTTGAAATTATTAAGTAGGACCCAGCAGAGTGCTTCGGACATTGTATCAAAAATCTTTGGGCTGCTTTTACAGCCGAAGGTGAGTCTGACTGAAAAATAAAACTTCTCTCGCCAATTAACTCCGAAAAGATGCCACTGAGATGGGTGTAAGGGCATGATTTTGAAGGTGTCTGTGATATCCGCTTTACTAAGCCATGCTCCTTTGCCGGCTAATTTGATGAGTTTAATTGCGTTGTCTATTGTGGAATAAGCCAGCGAGAAAGGTTCTGAAGAAATTAAACTGTTAATGCTTGGAACCCCAACGGTGGAGTGGGGAGCGGATAATCGATGATAAGACGTTTCTTCCCTGAGTATATATATATAAGGGGTTAATACAGAAAAGTTTGGAAGGTGGTTGATCAAAAGGTCCGATCATATATCCCTTTCTCTATTTCTTTCCCCATTAGTTCATCTACAGCCTGTGGATCTTTGATGGCTGACTGAAGGTTTTGGCAGGTGAAAGAATATATGGGCATATAGGAAAGACCAGCTAGAAACCCGTGCATGAGCCCTAGAATAAGGTAAGACACGAAACAACGGTTTGGATGCTTTGTCAGAGCTTTAGATAGCTCTTCAGTGTTCACAGGAGCGTTTATTTCTTTTGGAATTTTGCGCGGCGTGGACATGAAAACTTCGGGTGGCTGTTCCCACAATAGCTGTTATGGCACCGAAACTCTAGTGTCATGGGTTGAAGCGGTCCTAGGGCAGAGAGATGTGGTGTGGGAAAACGACCCGCAGAGTGAGCATGACAGCGCTCGGTGGACCGTAAAGTGCCTGCTAATGAGAGCGAGATTGACCACGGACCAGTCCAATCTCTGATTAAAGTGTTGTATGTATATTGCTGCTTTAGATGAAAATTATTTGTGGTATTCATAAAATAGTGTGCCGCCGTAAGACCTTGCGAGATCCGAGATAATGGCTAGATAGGTATCTAATTCCTTTCTCCTGTCTGGGTACACTTCGCAGATGATGTCTCTGAACACGCCGAGAGCGACGTTAAATTCGGCCATTGTTAAGCTTTTGGTAAGTCTTGGGTCACTATCTTTGAGGATAACTGACATATCACCACAGTCCACAATTCTTCTTTCGTTAGTTTCTGCGCATAACAATATTTTCACTAGGTTCATGTCGTTACCTGACAGGATTTGAGCACGCAGATGAGGAGAGATGGCAGCTGCTGGGGGAAAGAAAGGCACCCCGGTGGAAGCGGCAGGTAAAGCGGATCCGAGAGATCTTCTAGGAAGATAAGCAGCCGAGTCGGTGAGGACGCAGTGTGATGTCGAGCTGGAAGTCTGCCCGTCGAACATCACCCGTGCTGAAGATGCACATTGAGATTCCAGTGCTTGGATCTTGTTGTCCATTCCGGAGAGGGTTCATTGGATTGAAAGCAGCGCTGAGAAAACCCTGTCGTCTCCCTGTTGTGCTGGCTCTTGGGAAGGATGAGATGACTTGGCCTTTCTTGGAGTTGATCCATGATCGGTGGAAGTATTTTTCTTTTCTCCGTGGATTTACGGCCTGTAGCCCTGGGAAGAGGTTCTGCGTTGGTAGATGGGGGCTGCGGGTCTTGATTGACTTCTTGTAGAAAAGTCAAGAGCTGATCATGGTTCAGATTCGGTGGAGCTAGTACATTGAGGGAAGACAAAGTGGGCAGGATCCTTTCTTTGGGCCATTCGTTAATGGAGAACGGATTCCTTGCTGCAATCCTAGAGCTGCGTCTCACAAGCTGGGTTGTATCGAGGTCTTTGGTATAAGTATCCTGAATCTCATCCGGAGAATCCTCGGATAGGATTTGTGCCAGGATGTCAGACGTGTCCATCAGGAAGCAGCAGGTAAGGTGTAATATGAAAATCGTAAATGAAATTTTCATGCTGTAATTTGCTTGTATCGCAATGCTTGCGAGCAGTTTTCGAGCAGAAATGCCACATATATATATATCCCTGGTCTAATAGGAGAATGGTAGTGATTGGAATGATTTGATTTGCTTGATTTTTGTTGGACATTTAGAGGAGTTTCTGTAATTCTGTGGTTACCATTATGCAGAAGAGTGTGTTTAGGCTGTTATATATACAAATTTATTGGCTGGAATTCCTGCCCTCAATTTGTCCAATGAGTTATTTTTGCATTTTGTTTCTGAAAATATGCTTGTTATTATTTAATAGTTTTCCACCTACACTTGTAGAGCAAATGGTTAATTTAATAAGATAAAGTAAATCGATAAATGTGTTCACCTAACAAAATTAACTTTTATAAATTTAATGTAACATATAAATATAATGTAACAGTGACAAATTCAAATGGTTTGTATTTAGTCAAATACATTTTGTCAGCTTTACTTGAATTTGTTCATGTAACTAAATTGTTATTTCTAAAAATTACTCAATATAGTTGCATGGAACCACTTGACGCTGCTTTTTTTGAGTAACTCATGTAACAAAAGGGGAAATTAAATATATAAATGCATGACTGAGTACAAAGTGAAGTTAACAAGAAATCCAGATTTGCTTTGACCTAGTAACAGAAGGGTTTGTAGAATTATACATGAAGAACCACCCTTTTAAACTAAAAACCAAGAAAGTATACTTTCAGTCTACTTTTTATGTACTTCTCAGAAATATACTTTATGTACTTCTCAGAAATATAATTAAAATTGCACTTAAGTATACTTGACTTATACTGACATGTACTCAATCTTTTGATCGAGATATATTTAAAAGTATAATTAAGTATTCTAATATACTTGGCTTGTAGTTGTGTTTACTGTTTTGATTGAGCCCATTTAATACTTTTTTCACATAGTTCTACATAGTCTTATGAACGTACATTGTTTGAAAATATTGATTTATATTTATAAAAGTATTTATAAAATAACAGATATGTTCCTAATTCTGAGTATCTGAATTGTTGGCTAGTCCACTGGTAGTGTAGAAATTTATTTCATATCTACTTGACGGTTGTCCCCGTTTTCACTGTTATATGGCAGGGGGCACTATTACGCATCTTCTAGTACAGAATTAAAACAGGATTAAAATACAGGTGAAGAAGCAGCAGAAACAAGTGATAGATATTGCTTATGCAAATGTAAAACAAACAACATTAAACAGCATATAAATCAAAATTGCCTAATGTTACCGAATGAAATGTTGAACCGATGAAGAGGAAACGACTGTGAAGCTTTGGGGGTTTTTTTGCTTAAAATGTTATGTTTTTTTTAAACTTACCCACATTCAAGTGTTGATAAAGGATGCATGAAGCTAGAATAAAATGTTTTTAAAACTTAAAGAGTTAAAGTACAGTTAAAAGTATATTTCAAGCATAACAATTCATTAGAAAATAGTAGTATACTTGCAAAGTGCAAAAATAATATATAAATCGTAAACTATAAGTATAGGTATCTAGCTGTGGTGGTTTTCTGCTCCGCCGTGGAGATCTTTAGCCCCAACTGCACTGCTGTGGTAGTCTTCTGCTCCATCCTGGCTGCCCATCCAGCCTGCTTCACCCGGCCGCCCATCCAGCCTGCTCTGCCCTGGTTTCCTGCTTTACCTCAGTCCTCCCCCTGTTCCACCTCCGCTCCGCCTCCCACCTGGACTTTTCTTTTGTTTTTCTTGTGAGCGTCTGGAAGCCGCTCTTAAAGGATTATTTCACTTCAAAATGAAAATTTCCTGATATTTTACTCACCCCCATCTCATCCAAGGTGTTCGTGTCTTTCTTTCTTCAGTCGAAAAGAAATTACGTTTTTTTTTAGAGGAAAACATTCCAGGATATTTCTCCACATCATAAACTTAAGTGGCAACCAAAATGTGGAAGGTCCAAATCAATAGAGTAGGGATGTACCGAATCCAGGATTCGGGTTTGAATTCGGCCGAATATTGGGCTTTTTGACGGGGTTTGGTTTCTGCCAAACCTTAGAATTTTTTTCCACTGAACCGAACCCTAGGCTTGCGCTCTGCTGTTCGACATAATGACACCGCCGTTGATTATGGGAAGGTGTTTACTAGGTAGACCGTTCGACTGCAGGCTGTGAGAAAGTGAAAATGGAACTTGTGAGCAGAAAACGTGTTGTTTGGCAGTACTTTCAGTCAAAAGAAGGCGATTCAAGTCGAGCTACATGTTCAATATGCAATGCCGATTTGTCTCGCCGTGACAAGGACCCTAAACAATAGTCGCTGTTAAAACAATTGCGTACGAAACATCCAAAAGAATACAGAATACAGCCAGAATGCAGCAACCTCAGGTAGAAAGGACAGTCATCCTGGCATAATGTTGCCTATTCTTAATTCAAATGAAATTAAAAATACACTGCTGTATAGGGATGCTCGTTTCGCTTAATTTTCCCAACGACAACCGCTGCTCATTATCCGATTATTAACAGTTAACTGATAAGATTATAATATTGAATTGGCATTATATAAAAATACGATTGACGAGTATGTGTGACCCGTTAAAAATACAATTTTATTCACGGGTTTATTTTACCGTGCAGACAGCAGCATACAGATCAGATGAAATATAAATAAAATAAATAGGCCTACACTAAAAAATTTCACTTAAATAATTACCAAATTAAGATGACAAAACAAAAATACACTGAATCCGTTTGAAGCTTTGAAGAACCGGAATAGTTTTTTGTCAAATAGAAATAGCAGGCCTACTTCAATCCACAACTTGTATGTTTTTTTATTTTGAGTGCAGCCTGTTGTCAGTTAAGCCTTGTTTATACTTTCGTCTTTCTCTGCAGTGCGAACCTCCAATGACTGCGCGCGCCTTCGGCCCTCGCCTTTGTGTTGTTCTTCGAAACGACAGAGGGTGACTCGGGGTAATTGTTCTATAAACCATCAGAAAACAGTGGCGAGAAGAACGTACGTGACAATGTTTACTTTAGTAAACTTGCCCAAAACCACACTACGAAAAGCCTTAAACAAGGCTTCAGATGTCACCGATGTCCCAGGAATACAGAGATAACGCCTCGCTAATGGCCAGCCTCAGGAAGAGCCTTTAATTTGCTTTTCACCAGTCAGAAGCTTGTACTACTGCTGTAATTTAATACAGCGTAACCTTTGTTGCAAGTAACTTTGTCACCCTTTCTGTCGAAATGTAGGCTTCTTCTTTCCCATTGCTTCATTTTGCGAAATATGTCTGGTTAGACGTGGTTG
This sequence comes from Gobio gobio, assembly GCF_949357685.1. Classification (NCBI taxonomy): domain Eukaryota; kingdom Metazoa; phylum Chordata; class Actinopteri; order Cypriniformes; family Gobionidae; genus Gobio; species Gobio gobio. The sequence goes on from NC_137119.1 coordinate 33,093,982, forward strand.
TACGTGTCGATGTGCTCCGTGAGTGAACAAATACAGCATATTTTTCTTTAACCATGCAGCAAACAAAAAAGCATTTAAAACATTTAAACCGTTTAACTGATAGTATTAAACGGTTATCGGTTAAACGGTCAATATGAGCATCCCTACACTGCTGTGTACGTTGTTTACTTCATTAATGTGTTTACTGTGATAATGGACTGAGGATGGGAGTAGGATTCTGTATTCGGTATTCGGCCGAACCCCAAATATCTGGATTCGGTGCATCCCTACAATAGAGTTTCAAACTGCTTCGAAGGGCTTCAGAGGCTCTGCACGATCCCAGAAGAGGAATAGGGTCTCATCTAGCGAAACTAGATAAATGTATCTAGAAATGTATCATTTAAAAAAAAAATTATATACTTTTTAACCTAAATGGCTCATCTTGCACTGCTCTGCAGCTCGCCATGGATTGCTTAATCATGTTGAAAAGGTCACGCTAGACATAGGTGGAAGTACCGCCCCAAGCGAACGTGCGAGGACTTATACAAACGCCCTTTACCAAAAACACTCCATTTTCAATTTTAAAATCGTCAGATATCGTTGTTAAACTTTTTTTTGCTAAAGGACGTTTGTATTAGTATTCGCATGTGCGCTTTGTAAACACGGGGGCGGTACTTCTGCTTACGTCGAGCGTGACCTTTCCGACGTGATTACGCAATCCGTGGCCGTCGCAGAGCAGCGCAAGTTGAGCAATTTAGGTTAAAAAGTGTATATACTTTTTTTTATTAATTTTTTTTAAATTACAGATTGTTTCACTAGGTAAGGCCCTATTCCTCGACTGAGATCGCGCAGAGCCTCTGAAGGCCCTGTAAGCACTTTGAAACTGCTTTGATTTGGACCTTCAACATTTTGGTTTCCATTGAAGTCTATGGTGTGGAGAAAAATCCTGGAATGTTTTCCTCAAAAAACGTCCTTTCTTTCCAACGGAAGAAAGAAAAATCTTCGATGACATGTGGGTGAGTAAAATATCAGGAAATTTTCATTTTGAAGTGAACTAATCCTTTGGGGGGGGGGGGGGTGCTTTGCAGTCCTTTGTAGTTCCCTTACGAGAGTACTCTCGTATTGCGTTTTGCTAAAACGCTATGGGGGAATTCCTTTCCTCGAGATATTGAAGCAAATTTTTATCCAAAAATACCATGTACACGCAGTGCAGCTGCACAACTCTCAGCAGGAAGCAGCTGCGTGCTGATTGGCTGTGCCGCTGCAACTGCAGCAACCTATGGCGAGACCGTGGGGCTGGACGGACCAATCAGGTCCTTCCAAATTCCCGCCACAAGCGGCAACAGAATTTGCATAGCCAAGGGTATATAAGACCCACTCTCGCAAGGTTAGTCAGATGAATTCTTCTTCAGCGACTTGCAATCGTTGAGCTCCCGATCGAAGCCCGCCGTCGACACGCACCCAGCGGAACACGCAGCCTGAGGATGTCGGATTCTCCGCCTTCAGCCTGCCTTCCAGCTGAAACGCGCCGCGGACCGAGAAGGTTATATCCTCGCTGCGCTGATGACGCCGCAGATATATGGAGCTCTCCACGCGCCTCCCTCTCTCTCCTCCGCCGCTCTAAATGGCCTTGGACAGAGAATGTTATTCCCGCCGTGCTAATGGCTCCGCGGACATACGGGGCTTTTCACTCGCTCCTTCTCTTACTCCGCCGCCCTGAAATGGCCGCTGACAGAGAATGTGATACTGCCGCCACGCGGATGGAAGATGTGCACTTCTACACACGAGTGAACTCAACATAAGCTCTCCTCACTCTTCCTTCTCTCTCGCCCCGCCGCCCTGATATGCCGCGGGCAGAGAATGCTAGAGGAGAGGCATGCGAACTCAGGCTGCTGGATATACCGAGAACGCGCTTACGTCACAGCCGTTCTCGCTGCAGCGCGCGCTTGCTGCCAAAGGTAAACAGCCTTATATGGCAGCGCACGCTCTCTGCACAGCGCGCGTTCGCTGACTAGAGCGCGTCATAACACGCGCTCTCCGTCTGAGCATAACGATGTCATAAAATGACTGCCAAGCTTGCGCCTTTTTTCCCTCAAATATCACTTCTCCCAGATCCCCTATTCAGGCGGCTGGAGTGGTTCAACACTGTAGGCAATGTGTCCACTACATAGTGTGCACTCCTGCATAAGCACTGTTAATTCAGTGCCACAAATCACTCAATAAACCTGATATTCTCCCAGTTCCCTTAGTTCAGGTGACTGGAGATGTAACATTGCAATAACTAGCCTGTGGCCAAACATGCTCAGTTGCACATTGACGCTGTTATGCGTTTACCTCTGTGAATTCGCTCGCTGGCGTACGCCGCGAATACTCTAATGTAGTGGCGCCCATTATACAGTGCGCGCCATCACACATTATTTACAATGAATCAGAGCTTTTCTAGTGGCTAGGTAGACCCGCGCCTGCAGAGCACGCGCTATCCATTAGCCCTGCCGCTAACGTGTACGTGGACTAATCCGCAAGAATGCGTCCACTTTACAGTAACACTATCTAAACACAGTGTTACGAGTTCGTCTGTAGGCAGGTGCCAACATCAAAGTTGTACCCCTACACTCAAGCGCTTCCCTATGTTCCCCAGCTCCCTGCACTCAGGTGGCTGGAAACATTATTCCTACAATCGACGAGCCCGCAAACAAACGCGCTCGCCTGTACACATGCACCATTTCCCCGGCGACACAAAGCGTTCGCCGCTATTCTGCGTTCTCCGGCCCCCTGCACTCAGGCGGCTGGGAACACTATTTCCCTATGTACTATTTATGAGCCCGTGAGCAACGTGCTCTTCTGTACACAAACACAATCCCCTTGGTACATGAGAACCTCTCTGAAAATTTATTGAATACCATTACTGAAGCTAGAGCCCCCGCGACCAGGCGGCTCTATTCAGACAAATGGTCAGTCTTTTCGGACTGATGTAAAGCGCGAAGTCTGACCCCACATGATTGTGAAGTGTCAGAAGTGCTTACATTTTTCAAGAGCTTCTGGACGCGGGTCGTTCCCCCTCCACGCTCAAAATTATGTGGCTGCTATAGCAGCGTATCACATTCAAGTGAACGGACTAACATTGTTCGCTTCCTTAAAGGGGCTAGAAGGCTTCACCCACCTCGCCCCCTCTTCAGTCCCTATATGGGACTTGTCCAGTGTCTTGGATGTCATGAAGAGCTCTGCACTTGAGCCTCTGAATTCGGTGAGCTTTAAGCTCCTGTCACTAAAGACCGCTTTTCTGCTGGCGATCGTCAGTTAAGCGAGTGGGTGATCTGCACGCGCTCTCTGTGAGCGCCTTCGTGTCTGGAATTGGGCCAAACGACTTCAAGTCGTCCTCAAACCAAGACATGGATATGTACCTAGTGCTTTCAACTCCGTTCAGAGCACAGGTCATTTCACTCTCAGCACTTTCATCACCGTTAGATGAAGAAGATGCTAATTTGCTCTGTCCTGTCAGAGCGCTGAGGATATACATAGAGCGTTCCGCTGCTTAGGCAACTGAACAGCTCTTTGTATGCTTTGGGGGCCGCACCTGAGGCTGCGCGGTTACAAAGCAGACCTTGTCACGATGGATAGTAGATGCTATCTCGCTGGCTTATGAGTCTAAAGATCTCAGCTGCCCTTTAGGCATTAAAGCCCATTCTACTAGAGGCATGGCCTCTTCGTGGGCTTGGTCTACTGGCATTTCTCTAAATGATATCTGTGTGGCGGCAGGCTGGGCCTCCCCGTCCACTTATCAGATTATAATTTAGATGTCCCGGCCTTATAGGCTGGGCTTCTTGCTGTGTACAGTTTTAACCCCTTAAGGCTCGAAAGTCCGGTCTGGGTTAAGTATTGTATAAGTCATAGCACATTCCTTATACGGCTCGAATTATCTGGCCATTCATTATTCCTGGCCCGACTATGTCCGGTCTATACATTATATTACACGTATATCGTGTTCATTCTCATTAAGGGCTTGACTCAGGTCTGGCTCATTTTGGGACTTCTTGATATCATATTACGGGCCCACCTAGGTTGGCCTGGGTTTGGTGTCGTCGGCGTTAGAGCCGTTAAGCAAGCACAGCGTTTTGCATTGGTCCCCCATAGCGTTTTAGCAAAACGCAATACGAGAGTACTCTCGTAAGGGAACGTTTCGGTTACTAACGTAACCTCGGTTCCCTAAGATGAGGGAACGAGTATTGCGTTTTGCTTGCCGTGCTTGCTCACTTGCTCAGGAGTCGCTTCAGTCGATTAACCTGACTGACCTTGCGAGAGTGGGTCTTATATACCCTTGGCTATGCAAATTCTGTTGCCCCTTGTGGCGGGAATTTGGAAGGACCTGATTGGTCCGTCCCGCCCCACGGTCTCGCCATAGGTTGCTGCAGTTGCAGCGGCACAGCCAATCAGCACGCAGCTGCTTCCTGCTGAGAGTTGTGCAGCTGCACTGCGTGTACATGGTATTTTTGGATAAAAATTTGCTTCAATATCTCGAGGAAAGGAATTCCCCCATAGCGTTTTAGCAAAACGTAATACTCGTTCCCTCATCTTAGGGAACCGAGGTTACGTTAGTAACCGAAACGTTTTCCATGTTGATTAGTTCCCCATTGACCACACCCCCTTGTTATCTTCTTTAGCTTGTCTCCCCTGTATATAGTGCTTGTGTTTCAGTTGTGGTTTGTCAGTCGTTGCATGTATGTGCTTCCCAGTTCCTAGTTCTGGATCATCTTTTTTTCTTTGGATTATCTTTACTATTTAAACCTAAAATGCACGTGGATCCCCTTATCTGCCTGTTTTCTTGCCTGACTCCCTTTGTAACAATATCTAACACTATTTTTTTTTAATTAAATGCATACAAAATTATATTAGTTCAAAATATAAACTAATGGTATTATATCCCTAATTATTTTTGAAAAAGTAGGTGGTATTGAATTTCTCCTGAATTGTTCCTTTAGACATATTAGGGATGTAATCTCATCCAAGATTTTTCTTTCTTCCGTGCTCTGCGCAATCTCAGCCGAGGAATAGGGTCTTATCGGTCATTTAAAAAGTTTTTTATAAAAAATGTATATACTTTTTAACCTAAATTGCTCAACATGCGCTGCTCTGCGACAGCCACGGATTGCGTAATCACGTCGGAAAGGTCACGCTAGACGTAGGCAGATTTTAAAATTGAAGATGGAGTGTTTTTGGTTAAGGGCATCTGTATTAGTCCTCGCACGTTCGCATGGGGCGGTACTTCTACCTATGTCTAGCGTGACCTTTTTCAACGTGATTAAGCAATCTTTGGCGAGCTGCAGAGCAGCGCAAGACGAGCCATTTAGATTAAAAAGTATATACATTTTATTTTTAAATGATACATTTCTAGATACATTTATCTAGTTTCGCTAGATAAGACCCTATTCCTCGTCTGGGATCGTGCAGAGCCTCTGAAGCCCTTCGAAGCAGTTTGAAACTCTATTGTAGGGATGCACCGAATCCAGATTTTTGGGGTTCGGCGGAATACCAAATCCACTGGTTAAGATTCTGCCGAAACCGAATACCGAATCCTACTCCCATCCTCAGTCCATTATCACAGTAAACACATTAATGAAGTAAACAACGTCCACAGCAGTGTAGGGATGCTCATTTTGACCGTTTAACCGTTAACCGATTAATACTATCAGTTAAACGGTTTAAATGTTTTTAACGCTTTTTTGTTTGCTGCATGGTTAAAGCTACACTGTGTGATATTTTCCCCTTCTAGTTCTAGTTAACTTCTTTTTGTGTATTTCGTAACGCGCTGCAAGTTCTAGATAGTCAGCTAGATGACGGGATCAACGTTTAAGTTTTGGGGATCAGGGGGTGGGGGCCTGTTTAAAATGATACACAGTAGTAAACAAGTAGTGATGACGATTAATCTGATTTGGATTATTTAAAATAATTACAACTCAAAACAATAAGAATGGTCTCAAATTCACTTCATGGAATGTGAAAGGACTTAATCACCCGGTTAAAAGAAGCAAATTATTATCGCATTTAAAATCACTCTCATCAGATGTAATCTTTCTGCAGGAAACTCATCTTAAAGCAGACTCTAAAAACAAACTCAAAGCCAGATGGATAGGATTAGGATAGGATCAAATTGTTCAGTTGAATCTCGAGGGGTTGCTATTTTTTCATAAAGAATCAACTTCGTATTTGGAGACAAATAAGAGAATATTTTAAGATAAAATCACTCTCCCTCCTAATCCCGATTGCAAATAATCCATCATTCCCTCCGTCAAGACTAGACACAACCTTTAATCAGTGGAAAGAATTGGGTATACACAAAAGGATCTTTTTTTTAAGGGACATTAGCTTCCTTTACGCAACTACAAAAGAAATATAACCTTCAAAAAAGCAATTCTAGCTTCATGCATGCTTTTTTTATCAACACTTGAATGTGGGTAAGTTTAAAAAAAACGTAACATTTTAAGCAAAACCCCCCCCCCCCCCCAAAGCTTCACAGTTGTTTCCTCTTCATGGGTTCAACATTTCATTCGGTAACATTAGGCAATTTGGATTTATATGCTGTTTAATGTTTATCTATCACTTGTTTCTGCTGCTTCTTCACCTGCATTTTAATCCTGTTTTAATTCTGTACTAGAAGATGCGTAATAGTGCCCCCTGCCATATAACAGAAAACGGAAAATTCTGTCAGTGGCGAGGAAAAAGTCGATTTTAAATAAATTTCTACACTACCAGTGGACTAGCCAACAATTCAGATACTCAGAATTAGGAACATATCTGTTTTTTTATAAATATTTTTATAAATATAAATCAATATTTTCAAACAATGTAAGTTTATAAGACTATGTAGAACTATGTGAAAAAGTATTAAATGGGCTCAATCAAAACAGTAAACACAACTACAAGCCAAGTATACTTACAATACTTAATTATACTTTTAAATATATCTCGATCAAAAGATTGAGTACATGTCAGTATAAGTCAAGTATACTTAAGTGCATTTTTAAATATATTTCTGAGAAGTACATAAAGTATATTTCTGAGAAGTACATAAAAAGTAGACTGAAAGTATACTAAATTGGTTTTTAGTTTAAAAGGGTGGTTCTTCATGTATAATTCAACAAACCCTTCTGTTACTAGGTCAAAGCAAATGTGGATTTCTTGTTTACTTCATTTTGTACTCAGTCATGCATTTATATATTTCATTTCCCCTTTTGTTTCATGATTAAGACACACACCCAGACTTTGGCCCAAAGTCCCAAACTAAACTACATTTAGGTTTCAAAAGCATATAAAGAGATGGTGGCCCAGTGGGTTAAACCACTGAATTGATTTGCAGAAAGTTGCTGGTTCGATCCTAGTGGTCACCACCAGTGTGTCCTTGAGCAAGGCACTTTACTCCACGTTGCTCCAGGGGGATTGTCCATGAAATAAGTGCACTGTAAGTCGCTTCGGATAAAAGAGTCTGCAAAATGCATAAATGTAAATATAAATATTAATCTTGCAAAAAACTAAAGAGAGAAATGTTAGTTATGATTAATTAAAAATTCCATCACAGTATACTACAGAAATGAATAAAACATATATTTAAATGTGAAGTTGTAGTTAGGGGCCATGCCCCAAAGGGGCTGTAAGTTTTATATTCAGTAATTTCATGTTATATATATTTTAGGCAAAAAGAGTTGTATGGCCTGGGACGACTTTTGTGCTGCTGTGAAGCTCTTGGCGAAACCATCGACGGCAGAGACCAGTGGGGCAAACTGGCGAGTCAAGGAAGACAGTCTTGTCTGCATCCTTGATCTCAGTAAGGTTGAGCCATAAGTGATGCTCCAGCTCCACCAGGCTGGCCATTTAACGCCCAATAGCCTGAGCCGTGGTCTTCGTGGCAAGTAAGGCCAAGTCCATGGCACTAGGCAGCTCTCTGAAGGTGGCTTAGTCATGCCCAGCCTCATCCAGGTCTCAGATACTGTAGGGAGCACGCTATGATTTGGTGAGCTCGCCATGCACCTCGGGAAAGAAGGGCGCTGACCGTTGAGGGGGTGCTTGGTGACATCCAGGCAGGAACCACTCGTCTAAGCGGTTGTGTGTGGGTTCTTCAGTCGCAGACCACTCCAGACTGAGCTGCTCAACTGCTTTAGACAGCACACAGGTGAGCTCAGAGTCGATTGATGCTCTGGTGTCAATCGGTTCCAAAGACGGCAAGGGGACGGGGTCAGGAAGTGAGCATGACCATTCCTCGGCATCCGAAGCCAGCAAGAACATGCTGTCGTCCTGCGGCTCAACATCAGATCCCCCGAACGAGACCAAGTCGCTCGCAATGGCGGGAGAAATGGACAGGGGAAACCTCTTCATATGGAGAGAGTGAGGCACGCGGGACCTGAGCCGACGTGAGCTCACGCTCATCCAAGCGCTGGGATCCTCTGGAGGCTCCTGGGAGGAAGAAAACGGGAGGGCGCGAGGGGTAGAGTCACGTTCTGAAAAGAATGCTATCCGCGAGCGCAAAGAGGCGAGACTCATACCCTCGCAATGAGAGCAGGTCAATTCAGTGAGCGCGGCTTCTGCGTGGGACTTGCCCAGACATTGCACTCACTCACTGTGCCCATCATCAGTGTGCAGTGTGCAGTGGGCTCTGCACGTGCCACAATCGTGGCATGACATTTGTGACAACATTGCGGAAATTTGCTCTTTAGAAAAAGCTCTTTTAGAAGCAACAACGTTGCAAAAGATACTGTGGTGAGGGGGGTGTGGATTAGCGAAGTCTGTGACGGGAGAGAGAGTCAGAGGACGAGCAGCACGTAAGTGAATCAAGGCCAAATGAGAAACACCTGTCTCTTGTTTCAGTGATTCGCGTGGAGAGACAGGATATAAGCCACCCTGGAAATGAGGACTGGAGAGAGAGACACTCTGGGACTCGTAGCCACATGGACGCAGAGAGGAACTGCTTATGAAACCGACAAATGTGAAAAGAGAGTTTTGATTATTGTTTTGTTTTGTGCGATGTGCACACAGTTTGGGTACTGACTTAAAGAGGAAATAAAAGAGCACTTACGAGTCCCAGAAAGCCGACCCCTTGTCTTCTTCCTTATCCATTTACGAACTTTGTTACAGATACACCCATAGTGCACTCGCACAAACTGCAGGCGGCTCAGAGGAGAAGCACTGACCAGGCTGCTAGGAAGCAGCGTGCTATCAGCGCTGCACGAGAGCGGCGAGAGCTGCAGGCTGCTCGAGGAGGCGGCTGCTAGAGAGCAGCGAGCAGGGAGGCAAGCTGATCCAACTGCTTGCTGGTGAAGGCGGCTTCAAGTCCCGTAGATCAAGCGAAGAGATGATATCTGCTAGCCTGGATGCCAGCCGAACTTAGCCCCGCCCACAACATTTTTACTCGGGCAGTTCGGTCTGGACTTGATCCGTAGAGGAGTAATTATGCCCGAACAGAAACTGTTCGGACCAATGAAATTGTCAGGGCGGGCTTTAGACGATGACGGACAGATGATAAACAGTAACGTAATCATCCACGTCATCAAAGTCGCTTGGGTTGAATTTGTTCTAATCCTAAACCGAGAACTTGTTCATTTATGCATTCACCTTTAATATTTCTCTCAGAAATGATGATCGTGTTGGTAAGTACTCTGTGTCTCCTTAAATTCTTTTTTTACAACACCGGAAACGATCGTTTACACTCATCTTTTTCTTCTAACGTTAGACTACTTATTCCAGCGTGCGTGCAGACAGGGTTGCCAAGTTTTTACAACAAAACCCGCCCAATTGCTAACGTTCCTCAAAACTAGCAAAAAACAAGCCCAATAGCTTTCCGGGTGGGGTTCTCCGGGAAAAAAAGGCATTTGAGGGGTAAAATATGTGTTATTTTGGCAGGGCTGGCAGCTAAAAATCGCATTCCTGGGTCTGTATATCACATAATTGGGGTCGCTTCAACCCGCGGACATGGCAACAAAGTGCAGTTGAGTTCTGTTGACATTTGATAACTAACATTATGCGTCGCTCCGTTGCTCTGATTGGTTGTAGGTCTATCCAATTAAGGTCTTTCCTGGTTCGGTTGAAACACGCCCCATAATCACAGCCCAACGGAGGAGAATCAGACTCAAATTCTGACTAGAATTGAGTATGACGACGTCAGGCTAGATATCTGCATCTCTGAAGAATGAATCAATTTGCCATGGTGAGACAGCGTATTCAAGCATTTTCCAAAAGTCTCTCATCCACACTGAAACGTTGCTAAATTCACCTTACAGCACATGCGTAACCCTCATAAAAGCTAACTGAGATTATACAGACAGAAAAGACATCATAAAGTTATCACGCAATTCTTCTGGCAGGATAATTTTTGTCCAGGTTGCAGGCACTTTTGGTCTAAAACGCATATGAAGAGTGATATACTGTATGTGTGTGCGTATGTCATGCACAGAGTAACATATTTTAGCAACTGTGTGAAAGTGAATAGCACATAACAGGCAAAATACTGGTATAAAATGAATGTCTACTGGTTTAATATGCGTCACATGACTAAACTTATGTCATCGCTTTCAGATACCTCAGTTCTCTTTCATAGGTTCACTCGACGCTGCATCACTTATGACGCAATGGGACGCCCTTTGGGTGTGCCAATTGTCTGAAGCCCTTATAGAATCACGCCATTTAATTGGTTGATGGCGCGGGCGCCTCCCCGTCGCTCTTATGTCACCACATTATACTGGCGTGTGCGCCATCTACTCCTCAGATTTCTCTGCCTTCACGAAGCGGCCATTTCTAGCCCTTTGAGCCTTTTTCTGGCCCAAATATCTTGGATTCAACTTTTATCACCAGCACTTCAGCGACTGTAGATAATGGAACATTGTTCTTCTTGCGGTGAAGTGTCATGGATTTTCGCCTCAAATGACGACCCTCACAGTAAGATTGTTAAATGCTTGGGGTTTTCACACGCGCACGACACGGTTCAGGGGTCTTCAAAATTTTAACTTTGTGATAACCTCCTTCTCAAAACCCTCTGCTCGAGGCTTGCGGTTTTTGAAAGGGAGTCATCTGTTTTTCCCCGTCGCGCTCCCGAAGCTGTGCAGGCCTCTCTTGGATCCGCGACCTGGGGTTCGGATATAGAGCTCGAGGATGTGGAGTGCGAGCAGACGGGCCTTGCCTTTTCTCTCCCTCTCTCCCCCAAGCACGTGCGCGGGGCCCCGCCCGTCGCGTTTTCTCACGATTACCTATGTCCCAGCCCAAGGGCACACGAGGCGGTTTCCTTCAGACTGGATGATGTCGTGTTCACAGCGTCCGACTCTGAGGACTTCGGGCCTGCTTTTAATGACGACGTTCTCCCGCCTAGCGGCCAGGAAGCGCCACCTTCGGCGGCCTATGCTGAGCTCGTCGATGTACTTTTGAACGCTACTGAGAAACTTGCCATCGAGTGGCCGGACGAACCCTGCGAGGCACTATCCTCTCGACTTGACGAGAGGTTTCTAAGCGGCACTAATTCCAGGCCAGTGCGGAGGAAGTTGCCATTTTTCAGCGATCTGCATAGTGAAATCTCAAGATCCTGGAAACAGCCCTTCTCAGCTCGTCTGACTAACGCGGCAGCCACTGATTTCACCAACCTTGTTGGTTTTGTGGAGCAGGGCTATTCCGCCATTCCTGCGGTTGAGGATACGCTGGCGACTCATCTCGCTCCATCTTCAGCTCCCTCGTGGAAGTCCCGCCCCTTTCTTCCCACTAAGCCGTGTAGGACACCTTTTGCCCTATCTACCATCCTCCAAGCCAGGAAGCGGAAGCGGACACCGGAAGCGGTTAAGGAGCTGCGCAAGGCCACGGATTTGGCTTTAAGAGCCACTAAGCATACCGCTCGTGCCATAGGATGCTCCATGGCGGGCGCGGTGACGGCAGTGCGCCACCTGTGGCTCAAGCTCACTGAAATCCGTGACAAGGAAAAGGTTTTCGGTTTTCCAACTGGACGCCCCAGTCTCACAGTCTGGTTTGTTTGGGGAGGCAGTCAACACGGTGGTCGAAAAGTTTCGAGCTGCTAAGTCCCAGTCTGCTTTCTTTAAGCAGTTTATGCCCAGGAGGGCGAGCGACTCACCTAACCCCTCCCCCTCTCAGTCCAGAGAACGCCCATTTCACAGAAGGGAGTACCCCAGTAGGAGGAGTGACTACGATCCACCTACTACGATTTGGGGAGCTTGTGGTCGCCCGTTTCCTCGCCAACGACAGCACAGGCGCATTGACCCGAAGCGGCCCAGCAAACCCTCTGCTCCGGCCACTTCGAGTCGCTCCTGACCCTCTGGTCAGAAAAAGGAGAGCGCCGGCTCACGTCCGAGGCTGGGTCAGACCGCGCAAGCGTTTCTGCCCACCTCTCGCCAGCTCTCCTTATCCAGCTCTGTCACTTTCGCCGCCCAGCGCGTTTCGAAATGCAGATCTGGCTCTACCCACGCCTCTTCCGGCGCTGAAGGAAAGAGACACTTTTTGCTTTCTCCCCTCACGTCTGATTGGCTCACCATCCCCCGCTCGTTCAGACGGAGACACATTCGGTTTTCTCCGGGAACCAGCTGGGCCTATTTTTCCCACTCTGGCTGTGACATCTCCCACTCCGCGCCAGGATGCCATGTGCCAGGGGTATCATCCTGGGTCCTCCGCACGATTCAGTCCGGTTATGCACTCCAGTTCCGTCGCAACCCCCCCTCGCTTCGACGGGGTCATTCCAACTGTAGTAAACAGCGCCTCAAAGGCTTCTGTTCTACAACAGGAACTTAGTTCTCTCCTTCTCAAAGGGGCGATAGAGGAGGTCCCGTTAGCGGAATGCGGCTTCTTCAGCCGCTATTTTCTGGTTCCGAAGAAAGACGGCAGACTGCGTCCCATTCTGGACCTTCGCCGTCTGAACTTCGCCCTCTACAGAGGGAAGTTCAAAATGCTAACACTCAAGACTATTTTGGCACAGATACGTGTGGGGGACTGGTTCGTTACGATAGACGTGAAAGATGCATACTTCCATATTCAGGTCGTCTGACGACACAGGACATTTCTCAGATTTGCCTTCGAGGGGAGGGCTTATCAATACAAAGTCCTTTCCGTTCGGCCTCGCCCTGTCACCGAGGACGTTCACAAAGTGTATGGATGCTGTTCTGGCCCTGTTGAGGCTCCAGGGCATCCGTATACTCAATTATCTGGATGATTAGCTCATCCTGGCCCACTCCAGGGAGTTGGTGACTCGCCACAGAGATGTCGCTCTTCAGCACAATCAGTCCCTTGGCTTGAGAGTGAACACCGACAAGAGTGTTCTCACCCCAGCTCAGCAGACCACCTTCTTAGGAGTCCACCTGGATTCCGTTCTGATGCAGGCCCGCTTGGCCCCTGCCCGGATTTCCAGTATTGTAACATGCTTGGCCCGCTTCAGGCTCAGTCATCATGTTTCTGTGGGTACGTGTTGCAGGCTCCTGGGTCTCATGGTCGCAGTTTCCCCGGTGCTTCCCCTGGGACTGCGCCACTTGAGGCCCTTCCACTGGTGGATGAAACTCTCAGGTGCTCAATCAACATTATCGGCCCTTTGCCTATTGAAGGTGTCACGCAGCTGCTTCAGCGCCCTATCAGTATGGCAGGACCCTCTTTTTCTTCAGAGGAGGGTCAGTATGGAGGCTGTTTTCCGTCACCAAATGATCACGACGGACGCCTCTCAAACCGGCTGGGGTGTGGTATTCAAGGGCAGACCAGCATTCGGGGTCTGGGAAGGGGAAGTTCTCTCTTGGCACTTCAAATGCCTAGAGCTGAGAGCTGTGTCCCTGGCCCTTCGGTACTTTCTCCCATCTCTCATGGGACATTGTGTCATCGTCAGGACGGACAACATGGAGGTGGTGTCTCATGTGAATCGCCAAGGGGGATTACGGTCACGCACCTTGGACATGCATGCGCGACATCTCCTTCTGTGGGCTCAGGACAAACTTCTGTCCCTGAGAGCAGTCATGTACCCGGAGTCTTGAACCTCGCAGCAGATTACCTATCGAGGCAGAAGCTCAGGTCGGGGGAATGGATGCTGAACCCTCAAACTGTATCTCAGATTTGGGAAGTGTTCGGCAAAGCAGAGGTGGACCTCTTTGCCTCGAAAGAGTCGTCCCAGTGCCGTCTCTGGTTTTCTCTGAGCTCCCCAGCTCCATTGGGGATAGATTCGTTCGCACATCCATGGCCCAATCTGAAACTCTATGCATTCCCGCCCATCAAACTGATTCCGGCGGTTCTGTGCAGGGTGTGAGAGAGCGGGGTCAGCCTCATGCTTGTGGCTCCACTCTGGCCATCCCAGACTTGGTTATCGGAGATGGTTCTCCTTCTGGATTCTCCCCCCTGGGAGATCCCGATCAGAGAGGACCTACTGTCCCAGCTTCAGGGCAGGATTTGGCATCCTCACCCGGAAATTTGGAAGTTGTGGGTATGGCCCATCAAGGGTTAGTAGCTCTAGACACTGGCCTTCCTGCTAATGTTCCGGAGACCATTGCGAGTGCGAGAGCTCCTTCCACTAGGAGGCTCTACCCTCCAAGTGGAGGGTCTTTGAGTCATGGTGCTCGTTCCATGCGGTGGATCCAGTTAACTGCCTGGTGGGTTCAGTACTGGAGTTCCTACAAGAAAAGTTTGCCGCTGGAGCAGCAACTACCACCCTTAGGGTCTACGTCGCTGCCATCGCTGCTCGTAGGGAGTTGGATGAAGTCCCCCTAGGCAAGCATAGGTTAGTTTCGTCTTTAATGCGAGGGGTTAGGCGCCTGAGGCCAGCACACTCCCCTGGTATTACCTCTTGGGACCTCTCAGTTGTCCTGGAGGGCTTAACAAAGGCTCCCTTTGAGCCCTTGGAGTCAGCTTTAGAGCGGATTCTGACTCTCAAGGTTGCTCTTTTACTAGCATTATCGTCCTTGAAGCGTGTGGGCGACCTACAGGCCCTCTCTGTTAGTGGGACCTGTATGTATTTTGCTCCTGGTCTAGTCAAAGTAACCTTAAGACCTAGGCCAGGTTATGTGCCCAAAGTTCGGTCCACTTTGTTTCGTTCTCAGGTTATCACCCTTCACTCTTTTCCCCCTCCTCCTTTCGACTCGGTGGAGGACGGGAAGCTTCATCTGCTCTGTCCTGAGCCACTGTCCACTCTGCATTGAAGTGTTATGTGGACCGGTCTGACGGTTGGAGGAAATCTAACCAACTCTTGGTGTGCTTCGGTGCTGGCCACCGCGGGCTTGCCGCATCGAAGCAGAGGATTTCCCATTGGGTGACGGAGGCTATCTCGCTGGCATATGAGGTGGTATACCTTCACCTCTTAACATTAGGGCACACTCTAACAGAAGTGTGGCTTCCTCTCAAGCGCTTTTTAGAGAGGCTCTTCTGGAAGACATTTGTGTAGCGGCAGGTTGGTCCTCCCCGCACACTTTTGTGAGATTCTATAGTTTGGATCTCGACATGGCTCTGGGTTCGCATGTTCTATCTGCTTAATCCGGCCATGCAGGTTATCTGGTATTCTTTGAGCCAGATATGGCAGCGCTTTAGCTTGGCGTGTGTGGTATATCGTTCCCATTGCGTCATAAGTGACGCAGCGTTGAGTGAACCTATGAAAGAGAACGTCTCAGGTTACTTGTGTAACCTATGTTCTCTGAGTAGGGAATGAGATGCTGCGTCCGCTGCCAAGCTCCTCGCGCTGTTGACAGGCCTTCCTTTTCGGCAGAGAAGTCTGAGGATAATATGGCGACGTAAGAGCGTTGGAGCGGTGCCCGCGCCATCAGCCAATGAATTGGTGTGATTCTATAAGGGCTTCAGACAATCAGCACATCCAGAGGGCGTCCCCTTGCGTCATAAGTGAAGCAGCGTCTCGTTCCCTACTCAGAGAACATAGGTTACACAAGTAACCTGAGACGTTTTCAAAGTCCACACAACAACGCGAAAAATGCGTTTTCATATTGATCCACTTTGGAGATCGAAAAGCTTTGTTTTCGTTGCTAAAAACGCTGTCTCAGTGTGGATTGAATGCCAAAATGTATAGAAAAAGATGCATTTTCAAATGAAAAATGAAGGGCCTGTGCGTGTATTTGAGTGTGTGTGAGTGAGCATGTTTGCTGAACATTGCATTTGTGCTCAGCTCTAGTACGTATTGTGTTCATTTTCTGTGTGGATTTATTTCTGAATCAAGCCCCATTTTTTGTGTGTGTTTAGATAGATAATGTGACAGAAGTTACAAAAGTTCATGCCACTGAGATGAAAGGAAAAATGTTTTTTAATGACATCAAAAGACAATTTACCTTTACACAAGATTCAAAATTATTTTACAAATCCTTGCTGGTAGTCAAGTTTTAAGCATGCACCGTGGCATGAATAGATTTTGTGGTTGCTGTAAGTGCAGCTCAATTGTTGTTGTACTGCTGTTCATTATGAGCCTTTTTCTGCTCTTGAGCTTTCCAAAGCCTAATAAAGTTGAGTTGTCCTGACTTTATTTTAATAATAATTGTTTTAAAGTTATGCATACATATTGCACAGAATTACACATCAAAATTACTCATTTATTTAATCTATGCCCACTAACTAGCAACTAAAGTGCTTTTTTCCCCTGCTGAACTGAGATAAATAATAACAATCAATGAACGCAAACCCCCTTGTTTAAAAAAAAAAGTCAGAAATATTGAAAACTGCTCTCTTCTGTGTGTAGCGGGGCGGTCTAGGTCCTGCCCTATTGAGCATAGTTGTCACCTGAATGGTGGGTGTGACAGCCTATCACTGCCATTCCTGGCATATTTAAGGCAGAGTTTTGTCACCTGGGTGCGTATCATTGTGGTGTGGGTGTGCGCGCGCAGCTCTGCGGGAGGTATGTATCTAGCTGTTTGGCTAACGTTGCTGCTAGTGCCTATGCACCAGTTAAGTGTGTCTATTTTGTTATAGCCAGGTTACGGCTGGTGTGACTTTGCCGATGGGTACAGGCTCTCTTTAACCCCAGGTATGGTAACCCTAATGCATTAATGTGTGTTGTGGTGTGACTCGTAGTAACTTGTACTTTGCTCGTGTTGCAGCCTAGGTGTGTGCTCTTATGCAGCGTCTGCATGTTTGCAGTTTCGTCTTCGTTAAATACCTACAGATAACGGTGTGAGTGATTGAACCTGTGTGCTTAGCAATCTACTTCTGGGTACGTATATCTAGCCCCTTGAGCATCGTGGGTTTGGGTGTTTTAACTGATTTTGTAAATCTGTCTATTTTAGTGGGGCAACTGCACGTGAACACTTCGGTTCTGTGGACGGCAGCGCAAACGCTCCTTAGACGACACCGAGACTGCACTGTTTTGTTCTGCTGTAGTTCTGTGACTGACCATTCTGTTATTTTATTTGTTTTTGTGTTTCACGCTCATGCTGGTGGCCTAGGGAAGGATGGCTAGCCCGAGCCGTTGTAACGTCTACCAGAGGGTGAAGTCTGCCCAGATGAAAAACAAAAGAAACAGGAGGCGAGAAGAACGACACTGGTCAAATGAACTGGTAGTCCCACGAGTCTTTATAAAGGGTTCGCACAAAAGAGTACACTCTTCCCATACATGTACAAAGAGTGAGGGGAAAATGGAAAATAAACACTCTGAAAAACTTTACAAAATCAAAGGGGAAAAATAACATTAATAAACTGGAGCACCAGTCGGCCGTAGAGCAGTCATCTCTCTCGTCACACTCAAAATGCATGCGCGCTCACATACAAACAGCGTGCACCATAGAAGCCATAGAAGCGGTCATCTTAAAGGCACAACAACATTAACATCATGCACCGTATTCAAGGTGGCCGTTACACCATCACGTAAAATGAGATGTACTCTTAACAGTGCATGTTTAGCCCCACTGATTGTTATATCGCCACCGGCAGAGTGTGTTATTTGGGATCATTTTCCTTCAATCCTCACTCCTTCAAGGAATGGTGTGGAAATGTTTTGGTTAATGTTTTGATTTGAGTTCTTCCAGTTGTGTTCAGTTTTTCATTAATTTAGTTCTTGTATTTTGTGATTTAATTTGAAACCTATTTAATTGTTTTCATTTTAATTGTTTGTTTATTTTCTATTTTGTTATCATCTTTTCCCTCTTGCCGCTCCATGGTGGGTATTGGTTTATATGCTCGTCGTGAACCTAATTTAATCTCTGCCTGACTCCTGTGGCAGGTGGGTGGCACAGGGTTTCTTTTGTTGCAAGAATTTATTCTCATACAATTTGTCTTTGTTTAAAGGGGTGGTAAACCACGATTTCACTATTCTAACTTAAGCTAGCGTGTAATGTTGCTGCTTTAGCATAAACAACATCTGCAAAGTTACAACGTTCAAAGTTTAAAGCAAAGGGAGATATTTGCTTTTAAAGAAATCAGTTTCTATGAACTACAGCAAACGGCCAGTAGGCGACTACACACATTCATCCAGGGTTGGTGACATCACCAGGCTCAATATTTACATAAACCCCTCCTCCGAGAATATTAAATAGGGGGGGGTGAGGCCATTTTGTATCGCGGCGCTGTTGTGGTATAGTTAGGCTGGAGTGTTGTTGCCGCGATGCCGAGGAAACGCTGTTATATTCATCCGGATTGCAGGTCTGGGGTACTTGCTTTGTTCAGCCTTCATAGGGACAGGGGTGCGTTGCAGAGCGTTTAACATACAACATGTTATATGCACGTGTGTATGAGACAGAAGGGAACAGGCACGTGCGGGGCTCCCGCAGCACATCTCACGGAGGGAAACTTTCACAATGTTCGCGAGTTCAACACCGGATTTGCACAACGTCAGCTGCATAAGACAAACACTGCCAGTGTGTGAATGCACGACGTGCGCGGGGCTCCCTCCCGTAGCACATTTCACGGAGGAAAACTTTCACAATGTTCGCGAGTTCAATACAGGATATGCACAACAGCTTGACCTGAAAGCTGGATTTACAAACAGAAGCTGTTTACGGGCCACAACCTGTAAGTCTGATTTATTTTTCATCGATGCGTTTTCCTGTAATAGGTTGTAGCAAGGAAGTAAACAGATGACAACGCTGTTCTGCAAACCAGTCTGTTAAATGCTTATTCATACTTAACGTTATCCGACGAACACCTATCGTTACAAACACTAACGTTAAAATCTCAACAGCGAACTTGGCATTAGTGTAAATGATTCTTTGATTAGAGCTTTTATGTATTATGTATCTACAGGCATGCTAAACATGGTTCTGTGTGTGATTTGGCTACTATAGTAAAGCCAGTGTTTAGTGTTTTGGGTTAATAGTTCTTGCGACAGATATTTGGCTATAATCGTTCTAAAAATACAAAAGTAACAGTGCCATTCAGTAGCGATCACTATAGATCCGCAGTCTTTACTCATTAGGACTGAACAGGTTCTGCTCGATCATCTTCACTAAAATGTTCTGGGTCTGATTCGGGCTAAGATTGGTGTGGTTTTATTGACGCCATCGTTTCTAATACTGACCAAAGCAAAGTCTACCGGTAAGGTAAGGGGCGTGACGTTTCCGACAAACATACACTGCGGTTAGCGAATCACAACACACTGGGCCAGCTAACCAATCTGAGCCCATTGCGTATTTTTGAGGGACTGGGTTCATACAACCCGGAAAGCATCAGACCATTTTACAAGGAGGGACAGAGCAGTGTAGAATAAATGTCAAATATATGAAAAATAATGATTTTTTTAAAAAAACGAAGCATTAACACATGTTACAGTGCACCCCACAAACACAATCAAGCCTTCAAAACAATGTGTTTTATTCAAGATTCAAGATTCAAGATTCAAGAGTTTTATTTGTCACATACACAGTTATATACACAATATACAACTGGCAGTGAAATGTAAACAGGTCCGCTCCATGGACAGTGCAAATAACAGTTACAAGAACACAAGGGAAATTAAAATAGAAATAGAATAAAATTAGAATAAAAAGTATTAACATAAGTAGAGTTATAAATAAATCAAGTAAGATAAAAATAGGAAATAAGATAAAAATAAAAATATAAAGTAAGTGGATATGATAAGTGAGATTTTACCACCCCTTTAATGTGTTTAAGTGTGTTCTTATATTTGGTTTCTTTTTGTTTACTCAGGAGCTGAAGGCCCCCAGTGAGGGAAGCTAGCTGCTTTTGCCCTGTGGTGGTGGTGTTTCTCACAGAGTGTTTGCCATTTTGACCCCTGCCTCACTTAAGCCGCGTTTCCACCGAAATTACCCGGAACTATTTGTACCAGGAACTTTTTTCCCAGGAACTTTTTCTCCCCCAGACCTGCTACTGTCTGCATTTCCACCGCGGTCTAAAGTACCGGGAAGATTAGGCAAATTAGTCCGGTGACGTGGGAATGCGCGCGACTGCTCCTCCCAGTCACCGACGGACATGAATCACTTTTGCGCGATACTGTCTGCCACAATAACAAGTGGAGGAGATGCAAGCAGCGCTGCTTTTGCTGATTATGTATACACATTACCAACACTGCTTATTTAAACGTGCACTTTCACCTGGTTTGACCATTTTAATACAAAATGGGCAATCCAAAATCTGAATGTGTTGTAATAGCTCAATTCCAAATCAAAATATTTTCTATAAAAGGATAATGAGGTTTCAGTCATTCATGACAGATGTGTGAAAAGTTAATTTAATGAAAACAATAGACTGAATTAAGCGGTTGAAAGATTAGGTACTAGACTGCAAGTATTTTATTTTTTATCACAATAACATTCACAAAGAAAAAAAATAAATAACATGACTAGTATTACAATATGCTTCATTAAATGCATAATTTTAGAGACTTCTTCCTCAATTTGAAATGAAGCAGGACCACACTTATGGCTTCACTTAAGTTGTGGTTATAAGTTATTATACTACATTCATATAGTTATACATTTAAAAATATAATATTTGGGTTTTCTAGATATGTTTATGTGCATATTCAGAAAGACTTGCGAGCAGCAGCCCTTTTATTTAATTCCTACACTATATGAATACAATTAGAATGTGGTTATATAGTTAGGATGTGGAAACCATTAAGGATTACACATCAGTTTTTAAATATATACACATTTTTGTCAGCTTTATACCTCTGCGTGTGTGTGTGTTTTGGCAGGAGACACGGGGTTAACGTACTGGTGACCGCAGGATGAAAACACGCTGGTCTCAGTTGCCTGCGATTCATCAGGGCCACTCGTTACGTCTGGAAAAGCACGTTGAAAAAAGTTACTGTAACGTGTTTAAACACTGCAACGAGTTTAATAGATGATAACAAGATGAGATTTACCTTCAACCCACTCGGATTCCTGGATGGTTTCCAACAACGCACTAGCCGAGTCTTTCGTTACCGCTGCGCCAGAAAAGGACGGTCTGTGTCCCAACAACACGTCCATGCGGTCACTTGTTGATACGCCAGTCGGAACCGCTCCGGTTGTTATGATCCTTTAATTTCTTGTAATCTTGTCTTAATTTCTTTAACTTCTCTCTGCACTGTTTTCCAGTGTGACTGGAACCGAGTCGATATCTTCAGGTATACCTTTTCATTGCGGGTCGCCGTTTCCAGTTCCCGCTGGATGTCCTCCTCCGCATATATGCTCAATAAAGCCTGAACCTCGTCGTCGGTCCATCGGTCGAATTTTTTGTTGAACTTCATTGTTGCAAAGAAAATGTTTACTGAACGCAGAACCCACCTCGCAAAAGACTTGTAAAAATGGCGGTGGAAAAAAAATGCTGCGAGAGCTCAACCAATCAGCATGTTCAGCGCCCAAGTCCCACCCCCGAAAGTTCCCGAACTTTTAAAAGTACCACCTCGCAAGCAGGGCCGTTTGGAGGTGGAAATATTTACCCGGACCTTCATTTAGACCCTGGTTCCTGCGGTCGAAACACACAGAGTCCCCCCCCCCCCCCCCCCCCCCCCCCAAAGTTCCTAGTTCCGGGGGAAAGTTCCTGCGGTGGAAACGCGGCTAAAGTAACTACTCCATTTGTGAAAAGTTATTACTAAAGTTATAACTAAAATCGAGTCTCTTAGGATTTGGGAACCAAAAAATTGTGTCTTTGTTGTTGTGTACCTTTTATCGTATGCATTTGCAAACTGAAAGGAATGTACAAAATATTTAGCAACAATGTCTACACTGTAAAAAAAAATTCAGGTCTCCAATTGAACATTTTCTAGTGACCGATCACATTAAATTTTTCAGTTGGCCAAATTGAATTTCTTGAATTTTAATTGAATTAAATTGCATCAATTCACAGAAATTCAATTTGGCCAACTGAAAAATTTAGATGTGATCATTCACTAGAAAATTTTCAATTGGAGACCTGAATTTTTTTTACAGTGTACGTTTAAATATTTCTGCTACTAATCAGACTAATTTGTAATTTTTTATAGACAGAACAGAGAGCATCAGACTTAGGGTTGACTGTTGTAGAAGGAGGCGGGTCTTCAGTACCTGTATTAAAACCCCACCAGCCAGATCCCAAGACTGTGTCAGGTGCTTCGAGACAGAACTCTAAAATTTCTGGCTCAGTGGTACCAAGATTTTTCATGGCTCCATTTTGAGCCTGGTATTGATGGAGCTTTGTGCTCCTACTGCCACAAGACCTTTAAAAACAAAACATCACAACTTGTCAAAAACACAGAAACCACCTTTATCAGCACTGGCTTTAAAAACTGGAAAAAGGCTAAAGAGAGGTTTACATGACATGCTGGATCAGAATGTCACAAGACAGCCATAACAACACACATCTATGAATCAAGACCAATAGATGTTCAGCTGTCCAATGTAAAGGCATCGCAGCAAGAAGAGGCAAGGAAATGCCTATTAAAGATAATCAGCGCTATGCAGTTTCTGGCAAGACAAGGTTTATCTTTTAGAGGCCATAATGATGATGAGGGAAACTTTAATCAGCTACTAAAATACAAGTCGGAAGGTGACCCCAGCCTAAGCAAATGGTTGTCTCTCAAAACTGATTATATTTGTCCACAAATTCAAAATGAAATCCTCAATCTATTTAGTAATTCTATAATTCGTGGAATTGCACAAAACATCAATTCACTTCCTAACTTGCAGTTTTGTGTCATCATGGATGGTACCCAAGATGTATCAGGGAAGGAACAGGAATCAGTCTGTCTAAGATATGTTGATCATGATCTAATAGTCCATGAGGAATTTGTTGGCCTGTATGAAGTGTCTGTGACAACAGGAGAGAGCCTGGCAAAGGTTGTGAAGGATGTATTGCTTCGTTTGAACTTATCCATCACTGGGCTGAGAGGACAGGCTTATGATGGTGCTGCGAACATGGCAGGAAAATATTCAGGGGCACAGGCCATCATCAAAGAGAGTCAGCCACTTGCATTATATGTCCACTGTGGTCCACACTGTGTAAATTTAATCACACAGCATGCTTGCACAGCATCTCCTGTTATCCGTGACTCTTTGCAGTGGGTTCATGAAGTTGGAGTGTTGTTTGGCCAATCTGTGAAAATGAAGACAATTTTCCAGGATATTTCAAAGTCAGAGAGTGGATCTGTCAAAACCATCAGACCTTTGTGTCCTACAAGGTGGACAATGCGCACCTCTGCCATTCGTGCTGTGCTTAACCAGTATCAGCCAATGTTACTTGCTCTGGAGGAAATGACATGTGGTCATTCAGAGTCAGCTTGCAGAGCAGATGGTTTGTTTGATTGTTTGATTTCAAAAAGGCAATGTTTTGCTTGGCCTTTTACTTGCCTTAGAAGTGACAGAAGAGCTGGAGTGTCTCAATACTTCTCTTCAGAGCCGCACCCAGACAGTAGATGGAATGCAAGCTGCTGTCAACTGTGTGAAGGACAAAATTGCAAAAAAGAGAACAGAGGAGAACAGAGCAACACAAATGTGTAACTCCCTAAATTTGTCTCCAATTGAAATGCCCCGTGTTCGAAAGCCTCCAAAACGCCTGTCTGGTCAGGGTTCAGCACAAGTTTCTAGTTCCTCAGCAGACTACTTCAGGACAGAATTTTTCAAGGTATTGGATATTGTCAGTGTGCAGTTTCAAGAAAGATTTCAGCAAGAGGGGCTGCTTATGATCAGTACTCTTGAAAAGGTACTGTTGACAGGAGAGTCTGATGGAGGTCTGTTGGAACAATATCCAGAATTGCATTGGGCTTCACTGAGGGAGCAATTAGCAATGTTTAAGTCCAAGTATAATTATCAGTCAACTACTGAGGCTGCAAGCACTCTTCAGAATATGTTGCCAGAAGTCCGCCAACTCTTTGACCAAGTGGAAACGCTTGTGAGGTTGCTCCTTGTTTGCCCTGTTTCTTCAGCAGAGGCTGAAAGAAGCTTCAGCAGTCTTCGAAGATTAAAAACCTGGCTCCGAAGCACAATGACACAGTCTCGTCTAAACAGTGTTGCTGTGTGTCACATCCACAGTGACAAACTGGACAGTATAGATAGGGAGATGATTGCTCAGCAGTTCATAGATGGGAAGGAACGTCGTAGAAACACTTTTGGCAGTTTCAAGTAGGCAGCTTAAAATACTGAGATATATGTTAGCTTTAACTCTGTGTAAATAATATGCTGCTTTTGAACAAACCAGCCAGAAAGCATAAAGTAAATTACACTACATGTTTATTGCATCTTATTGTTTATAAGGTCTCCTTACTGTGACATGTTTGTCAGTTGAGTTCAATACACAGTTTCTTTGCAATAGAGTGGTTTGAGTGACTTTTTTAATTTCCTTTCTAAAACGTGGACTATAGAATTGAAAAGAATAAAGAGGAGTGAGAATGTGCAAGTATCCATTACTGTGTGGCATGTACATACAACGTACACAAAAAACTATTTGAAATATGTAAACAATATAGTAGGGGAGAGCAGGGACGAAAGTACCATTTTTCAGAAAATCGTAATTTTAAAAGATGTTTTAGACCGAGATATATTTTTGCTGTGGCCAATAACTCACAAGTGTGGTCTATCAATAGCAGGTGGTATTTTGTACAAATGTAGAACGACTACAGTATAATTTCACTTTGAACATAAGCTGCACATTGTTACTTTTGACCCCATCAGGTGGGACGAAAGTAACACACAGGTGGGTCAAAAGTAACACAACAATACAAGCTAGATTTTTTGGTGCTACTCTTGTTTTTATTAAACAT
This sequence comes from Gobio gobio, assembly GCF_949357685.1. NCBI lineage: Eukaryota > Metazoa > Chordata > Actinopteri > Cypriniformes > Gobionidae > Gobio > Gobio gobio. The sequence continues at coordinate 33,119,063 of NC_137119.1, forward strand.
ACCTGACTATGACCTTGTTAATATGTAACTGCAAACATATTTTGTCCTTTATCTTTGCAAAAAAAATATTAAATTACATTTTCATTTTATATGTTTAAGTTCATCAAATGTAATATGACAGTACAAACTTGAATTGTTTAGAATATTTTTTATTTGCAATGTCAATCTATTTGATAAGTTTTCTTCAACAGTATGAACAATATAAAAATTAAATTAAATTTGCATAATATATATATATATATATATATATATATATATATATATATATATATATATATATATATATATATATATATATATATATATATATATATATATATATATATATATATATATATATAATAGCGGGACAAAAGTGACAAGTGTTTCTTTCGTCCCGACAGGAAGTCCTGACATTTAAACACGATTTACTTTTATACTGAAAAACTCTGAAAAGACAAACCTTCAGGGTGTGTAACAGCACTAAATAACCCGTAGATTGATCATTACTGTGACACATGAAACAAGAAACACAACTTGTAATTAGAAAAAAAGTACAGCTTCATTAATTTACTTGCTGTACTTGAAAACTGCATTTTGGACCTAACCGCGGGAAACGATGGTGGAATCACATGATATTTGGCAGAGCCGTCAAGGGTTGTGTGCTGAACGTGCTGTCATAGCTTGAAATGCAAATGTATTCAGGGCTCGGAGAAAATCGCGTTGTTACTTTCGTCCCGTGTTACTTTCGCCCCGGTTCTCCCCTACATATACAATACCATGTGAAATATAAAGTACTGAACATCTGCATCTTTTATTGCTTTAACATAAATAGCATATTAAGCCACTTAAGCAAAAAAAAAATATAACATTAAAAATAAAACCAGTCAATTAGACGAAGGTCAGAAAAAACTGATATCGCTTAACATTCGTTCCCCCTCACTTTTGAAATGATGGCTACGCCCCTGCTGTAGAGGGTTTTAAAACTGTTATCTGTCAAGTAAGTTTATGGTAACCCACTCTGCTGTTTTGTAACAGGATGTTTTGCAATTATTCACAAATTAGGATGACCATGGTCATTTTAATGGATTTTAATATAACCTTGCAACATCAAGTGACAATAATTTGAGGAACTTCAAGTTGCCTAATCCAATCTAAAAATGTTTTTGTTTCTTTGCTTGATATACCATTGACCTACATGTGCAGTTTCGGTCCTAAGTACCCAAACACTGCACATTCAGATGTCTCCCTATAAGTTGATGCAGTTCAGGTGTATAATGGGCTGATGAGTTGAATCAGGATTAGCGAGGCTATGTCATGGTGGTAGATCTGCTGTTTTGGGGGTGTTTGTCCTATCCTTGCGTCATGTTACATTGCCATATCCATTGCTATACCAATCCGACGAGAAGTATAAATCAGCCTTAAACGCTTTGAACAATTTAGAGCATCAGTGGAGAAAGGCATATAGTTCATCACAACATCGTAATACATTATATACATAATTATTTTGAGCGTGTTGTTTGTGTTGGAGCTCCGTCGCATTGACTCATAATCCTTGATTTTATTCTTAACACTCGCTTACAAACGAATACTTTCTATTATTTACAGCGTGCGAACATATCTCCGATACGATTCTCTATAAAAAACAATCGGATTGCTTTGATATCGCTACTTATATCCGAACTTCCGCTACTAGCCGTAGCCCGCTAGCATTGCACGCGTGGTAACTTATTTACACCCGATAACCACTGAAACCTACAATTCGCCATCGTAGCACATCTGCTACAATGGCGAATAAATCGGATGTGTGTCTAATGTTACCTTTGAGTGCAGGTGAGGACACCTTCGAGCTGCATTCGGTGCACACAATTGTGTCCTGACTTAATTGACATAAGTACCAATGTAGAACATTATATAGAAACTGTGTCTATTCCTCGTTTAGTGAGGTCAAACATTAAATCTACTGTAGGATCTAGGAAAAATGTAATTGTGATTAAACCAGAAAATCTCAATATTAATGAACAAAAACAATTTCTAAAACTAGGTCTTCTAAACATTAGATCGCTCACACCTAAGGCGGTTATTGTAAATGAAATGGTCACAGATAATAGTTTCGATGTACTTTACCTTACTGAAACCTGGCTTAAGCCAAATGATTATTTCGGTCTTAATGAGTCTACTCCACCAGGATACTGTTATAAGCATGAGCCCCGTCTGATTGGTCGTGGCGGCGGTGTTGCAACAATCTATAGAGATATTCTTAATGTTACTCAGAAAACAGGTCAGGTTTAATTCGTTTGAAGTACTAGTGCTAAATGTTACGCTCTTAGATGTAAGAAAGAAATCCGTATTATCTCTAGCCTTGGCTACTGTATATAGACCTCCAGGGCCCTATGCTGATTTCCTAAAAGAGTTTACAGACTTTCTCTCAGATCTATTCTTCAACGTCAATCAAGCATTAATTGTTGGAGATTTTAACATACACGTAGATAACACAAATGATGCGTTAGGTGCTGCGTTTACAGATCTATTAAACTCCTTTGGGGTCAAGCAAAACGTCACTGGTCCCACTCATCGTCTTAATCACACACTAGATTTAATTATATCACATGGAACCAACCCAACCGATATAGATATTATACCGCAAAGTGATGATGTCACTGACCATTACATGGTAACTTGCATACTGCTGAAATCTGTCATGTTGCGCCACGTTATCGACCAGGCAGAACAATCCTTCCAACCACTATAGATAGATTCTCAAATAGCTTACCTGATCTGTCTCAGCTGCTCAGTGAACCCAAACAAACAGATGAACTAGAGGAAATGACTAGCAGTATGAGCACCATTTTCTCTAGTACATTAGAAATTGTTGCACCAATTAGATTAAAAAAGGTTAGAGAGAAAACTAAAGCACCATGGTACAACAGTGCTACACATGTTATCAAGAGAGAAACTCGTAACTTAGAGCGTAAATGGAAACAAACTAATTTAGAGGTCTTTAGAATCACGTGGAAAGATAGTATGTCACGTTATAAAAAGGCCCTAAAAGCAGCCAGGGCTGAGCATCTCCGCAAACGAATAGAAAATAACCAAAATAATCCAAGGTTTTTATTTAACACCGTGGCTAGACTAACAAATAAACAAGCATCGCCTGAGCAAAATATTCCGTTAGAGTTTAGTAGTAATGATTTTATGAATTTCTTCACTGAGAAAATAGAAAGCATCAGAAACAAAATTGTAAATGTACAATCTTTAATGATGTCTTATGATTCAACCTCAATTATCGCCCCTCAAGAACTACTACACCGCTTTACAACTATAGGACAGGAAGAGCTAAATAAACTTATCATTGCATCTAAACCAACAACATGTTTATTAGATCCAATACCCACTAGACTACTGAAAGAGTTGTTACCTGTAGTGGAAGAGCCTCTTCTCAATATTATTAACTCGTCTTTATCTTTAGGTCATGTTCCAAGAATATTCAAGTTGGAAGTCATAAAACCTCTCATTAAGAAGCCACAATTAGATCATAATAACCTAGCAAATTACAGACCCATTTCAAATCTTCCATTTATGTCTAAAAATGTATGCCCAATTGTGCTCTTTCTTGCAAGAAAATGATATCTATGAAAAATTTCAATCAGGATTCAGGCCGCATCATAGCACAGAAACTGCGCTCGTTAAAATCACAAATGATTTACTTCTAGCTTCTGACCAAGGCTGTATCTCAATACTAGTTCTACTCGATCTTAGTGCTGCGTTCGATACTATAGATCATAAAATACTCTTAGATCGACTTCAAAATTACACTGGTGTTCAGGGACAGGCATTAAACTGGTTTAGATCGTACTTATCAGACCACTACCATTTTGTCTGTCTAAATGGGGAAAAATCAAAGATAACATCAGTAGACTATGGGGTGCCGCAAGGATCCGTGTTAGGCCCTCAGCTATTCTCAATATATATGCTGCCACTTGGTAATATTATACGAAAACATGGAATTAATTTCCACTGTTATGCTGATGACACTCAATTATATATTTCATCACGACCAGATGAAAACGCTAAATTATCTAAACTGACAGCGTGTGTTGAAGATATTAAATACTGGATGAAGTGTAATTTTCTGCTATTAAATTCAGATAAAATGGAGGTATTACATATTGGTCCAAAAAACTGCCCACAAAACCTCTCACAATACAACTTTAACTTGGAAGGATGTCCTGTCACTTTATCCACTACAGTAAAAGACCTGGGTGTTATATTAGACCGCATCTTGTCTTTCGAAAATCATATTTCATATGTTACAAGAACGGCATTTTTCCACCTTAGAAACATTGCTAAGCCACGTAACATGCTATCTATTTCTGATGCAGAAAAGTTAGTTCATGCATTCATGACCTCGAGACTAGATTACTGTAATGCTTTATTAGCTGGTTGTCCTGCATCATCAATAAACAAGCTACAGTTAGTCCAAAATGCAGCTGCTAGAGTTCTTACTAGGTCAAGAAAATATGATCATATAACACCAATTTTATCATCTCTACACTGGTTACCTATTATGTTCCGTATCAATTACAAAGTATTGCTACTTACCTATAAAGCCCAAAATGGTTTAGCTCCAGTGTATTTAACGGATCTTCTATCGCCCTACAATCCATCACGCTCTTTAAGATCACTAAACTCGAGGCTTCTGGTCATTCCTAGAATATCTAAGTCCACTAAAGGAGGGAGGGCATTTTCACATTTAGCTCCTAAACTCTGGAATAGTCTTCCTGATATTGTTCGAGGTTCAGACTCGCTGTCCCAGTTTAAAACTAGATTAAAGATGCATCTCTTTAGCCAAGCATTCACATTATAATTACCTTTTATACTACAGTTAAATCGGATCAAAAGCATTAATATTCTGAACAGCAGCTATGCTAATTATTTCCCATCTGCTTTTCTGTTGTTATCTCGGGACACTAGTCCCGAGGTAAATAGTTCGTCAGCTCCAGTTTGTATCCAGCCTCTCATGGAGACTTCAGATGCCCCAACACCTGTGATGAGACGACTTGACGCCTGTGAAGAGACGACTCAACGCCAGCGTTGTTATGGCCTAAATTAATACATGATTGATTAACTTTTTCTAAGATTTTGCTTTAACATTCTCTTTCTAACATTTTTCAATGTACATTTATGAAATGCACTTTTTGTAAAGCTGCTTTGAAACAATGTGTATTGTGAAAAGCGCTATACAAATAAATTTGAATTGAATTGAATTGAATAATTCTACCGCTGTATTCTTCATGTCAACAGAAAAATATACTGGGATAAGCTGGCTTGTCTTGAGAATCCCCTGTTTCGCAGCATAGTTAATGATATGCTAAAGCCCCCTGGCATGTTGACGTCACGTCACTCACGTGATTGGTTACAAGGTAGTTTATGACGTCAGAAACAGCGATTTCAAACTGTGTTTTTGTGACTGTCTTTGGTTCACTGCAGTTTTAAAGAGAAAATACTCAACAATAGTGTTGACTTATGAATTTGCACATGGTTTATCTTAAAACATATTCAAAACACCACATAGACATCAAACAACATTAAAAACTTGATTTCACCATGGGGGACTTTAAGACAAAAAAATCCTCATTCATACCTTTTTGAAAACAAACTTTTCAAATAAAAGATTCAAAAAGCCTCTAGTTTTTTTCTTCTTCTGATATAATCTGTTACCATCTGTTACACTTACAATTTCCTGAGTCTGTTCCTGTGAGAGAAATTCACCAGTCTGTTGCCGTGAGGGAAATTCCAGAGCCTGTTCCAGTCCTTGAGTCCGCTTCTGAGAATGCAGCCCTGATCATTATGGCCATGGCCATTTTGTGTGTGTGGGTTGAACACACAATGGCTCCAGCCCCTGGGTCCATTCCAGTGATGGCTCCAGCCCCGGACCAGACTCCAGCGATGGCTCCAGCCCAGGACCAGAGTCCTGTGATGGCTCCAGCCCAGGAAGCTTCACCAGAATCCTCTCCAGCCCATGAGCCCGCTCCAGAGTCCTCACCATCGCGGCCGAGCCTAGTGTCAAGGCCACAGAGGCCAAACCACCATGGTCCCCTGAGCTACTGGCACCGCCATGGTCCCCTTATACCGGCAACTCAGGGGCCCAGGGCGTAGGCTTCCTGTTCCGCTAAGCCATGCCCTCGCCTCCAGGGGGTGCCCACCCTCCTACCCTGGTGGATTTATTACAGTGCGAGGATGCGCCTTACTGTCACACTTTGAGTTTGTTTGTTTGAGTTTGGGAAGGGACGCTTAGAGTTCGTTTTTGATCTTCTGTTCTGTTCATGCCTGTTTCTAGGTTGCTTTTCTTGATCTGTTAATTAGTCCCGTCATCCTCCGTTTCCCTGTTAGTCTCCTATAGTTTACAAATGGTTTAATTAAGTTGTCACAGATGTTTCACGTTTCTTTGATAGGTTTGTTCTGTCTATTTAAGCCCTGTGCGTCTTTCAGTTCATTGTCAGTTCTTTTGCGTTAAGTTGGTTGTTCTGTTCATGTTTCCGTTCTTTTGATCCTGTTTTTTTTTATTTCTAAATAAAGACTGCTGCATTTAGATCCTGTTTCATCTCTGCTGCAATCAACATGTGACAGAGAGAGCCTGACAGACCTCTGAGAGTACAAGCATCATTATATAATTTTAATACATTTAATGACTTTCAAATACAGAATTATCATCAAATAAGACTCATTTGAATTTGAAAATACAGAAAGCAAAATGTTTTGTGCTCTTTATGTCAAAATTTGATATGCCTCATTTCCAGCACCTTGGTAAAACAATAATAATAATAATAATAATAATAATAATAATAATAATAATAATAATAATAATAATAATAATAATAATAAACAAAATGAGCTATGCCAACTAACTGGCAGAACTACTTTTTTCTTTTTAGGAGTGTAGTAAAACCATTATCTGTAAAGTAAGCATTAGTTTAGGTAACCAACTCTGCTGTACCATTGGTCAAGTCACCTTTATTTTGATTATGTCAATTTTGTGATAATTCAATTCGGTTGTAATAAAAATAAAACATCAGTTATTAATTAAACTCTGGACCCATTTATTAAAATACACGAATAGGCAAAACCAATGGAATTTTTTTTCATTTAACAAATATTTTTTTTTGTTTCAAGCTTTTTTTATCCAAACTTATAAGGATGATTCTTAACTATGTTATGAAAGATATAACAGAATTATTTGATATAGCATTTTTTGAAATATTTATGAAATATGCGTGAAAACATGGCCATTCCCATTCTATGCAATGCAACACTGTATCTAATTTATATATTAATGTGATTGGGGGCAACAAGTAATGAAACAAAAGATGTGTAATAATGAGACTAATAATTGGGAATATTTTCATAAGAATATCTTATATTTCATAAGAATATCCAGACTTAAAGCTGTGACATGTTGTCAGAGAAATTAGCTAAAATATAATGTCCTCTACAGAGGCAAAACATCTATTCTGTGTCCAGGAGGATTTCTTTCCCGTGCAGAGTGAATCCAGCATTAAGTCACTACCGAAGGCATGCAATTGGCCATCAGTCCTCTATATTAGCATGAAAAACAAAAGTTTTATTCAATGGATTTTATGGACTGTGTATAACATCGAAAGCGAGTCAACCGCGTACAATCACTAAAACGCTGTCGCTTTGTCAGTTCATCGCGATCTCACAAAGTTCTGTGGTGTATAGCCTATACATGACAAACGGGCATTGGTGAATTGTGTAATACTTTAAAATATATAGCTAATATATAGATTTGTAATACAATCAACACATTAGCTCTGATTATGGATGAAAAAAAAATATTGGTTTACTTTTTTCCCGTGAGGCCACACACTCTGAAAGGACCATATTTGGCTCGAGAGCCGTTTCCGAACAGTGGAAAATCAGCAGTCAATCAAAACCAAGCGGCAACCTCCCGCAGTTTCTCTTGAAGCCAATACGGAAGTGCCTCAAACTGCAATTCATCGACTGGCCGCTAGGGACAGGCTCCAGAAGGGAGCAGAATCTCATTGAGCCCCATGTTAAAATGGCCAACTTTAGAGCAGAATAAAACATGTTTGCAGCCTGAAACAAATTGTGCTTTTGGTCTATATGGCTCATTTTGCCCTTCATGACAACTGTGAGGGGGGTGAATTTTTTTATAACTCATTCGTTTACATTAAATAAAGCCTTAAAGTTCTGCATAATTAAGGGCGTGGCCACTTCGAGTGACAGGTGGATAGCCATTTATCTGCTGTCTGTAGGCGTTTCTCAATGTCAAGGAAGGATCCTCGGAAAAGCCAGAATTCCGAGGATGCTACGTCATCGACGTCCGTCGAAGGGCTGTTCCAATGTCGAGGATCCTCGGAATTTCAACCAAGGTCTGAGTCCTTCGTTCGAAAAATATGCCATATACAGGAAAGGATGCATACGAGTAGACTTCGCGCACTTAGCGTTCTCAAATCACCCACAATCCTATGCGCACAGCTTTGCTATCTTGTTCAAAAAATACAAAATATCGGACGTTGGCTGAGTCGGAGCGTTAACGGGGCAATATGCTTTCAATTTAAGTATTTACGTTACCAAACATTTGTTATAACCGTAGTAAATATAAGTAAAGTTTAACTTTTAAATGCCAGTACAAATTACAACCGTATTGATATTATACAAATGACGTTATTGATGGCTAACGGACCTTTTCACTGACGTAATGAGGCTGACACGCACTTGCTAGCCTGTTCCATTTACGTGTTCTCCGAATGCTAAAGAGGAGCCTCGCCTAGCCTCTGAAGGAAGTGACTTGGAAGGACCAATCCTGCAGAGGAAGGATCCTTGACATTGAGAAACACCTTGTTAGTCATCGCGTCACTTAAGCACCGCCCACGTCCCGCCTTTTTGCCCATTTTCTGTTATCCGGGAGTGACGCGCGATGACGCGCTGCCAAGATGGCAACGGCCATCTCGTCCATACTTTGCGCTTCAGAACGGCACATCAGAATCCTATGGGTGATGTCACGGACACTACGTCCATATTTTTTTACAGTCTATGATCAAAACGCATGCAACCCATAGCAACGCGTTATGGCAACGCCTCAACAGAAATTGTCCGACTTTTGGGGACTTTTGAGCCGTTCGTTACTATTGTATGCATTGTCATGTTATAATAATCACATTTATTTAGTTTTATTGACCACGATATCATTGATTGTCTGAGAGGGGCAATTTTGATTCATTTTGAAAAAGGGCAGGGGCTCGAGCACCCAAAAAGGGCAAAGCATGGTAAGTGTTGTGGTTACTGTCTATTTACAATAAACAATACATTAAAACGACCTACCAATACTGTGGTAAAAGCATGGTAAGTCTTGAGGTTACTGTTCTTTTACTACACCTATCACATTAAAACTAAGGTGGTAAAAGCATGGCAAGTGTTGTTTTTATTGTGCTTCTACCACAAATACCACTTTGCAACCACACTAGTTATTATTATTATTAAATATTAAAAATAGCTTGAAGGTCTATAGCATATTTGTACTTTTAGGGTAAATTGTACCTGTTAGATTATTCTTTCAGTCTCTGGTTTGCTATATCCTATGTTCCCTTTCGAAAACGGTTTCTCGTATTGCGTCGCTAGACGCTTATTGGAAAACTCCTTTTCTGGAAATATTGAAGGCTTCAGAATCTGAGAAAAAGGTACGTTTTTTCCCCGTAGCGTCTTGTCTAAATATTAATAAGATGAACGACGCAGTAGCCTACTCGTGTATCGCAAGGGAACAGCAGGACTTTTTCTCCTGTTCTTTTCAGGATTGCGTATAGGCCATTTATTCCGATCCAGATATCATCGACTCGCCATCAAGGCCAGGCTGCGATGTCAGTTGATTGAACTGGTCCGAATTCCCAAGAATGACCGATGTACTTTCTGCTTTGAATGTTTTATTAAATAAAGTATAGCGACATTGTAGGCCTACTTCACCTGCAAACCTCTGGTAAGCGAGGGAGAGTGAAGGTGCAGATCCACTTGTCCGTGCAACACTTCTGTCGCGCCGCACTCCACTTTATTCCTATGGGTGACGTCATGCGACTTTAATGCGCCCGCAAAGCATTCCGGGAAGGCCACGCTGCATTTGAACAAATGCCGCGCGTCAAAAAAGCTGGCCGAAGCTCAAATTTATGCAAATGAATCTGTTGAACGCGACGCGACTATCCAATAGAAGTAGAGCACATGGAGATACAGATCCACTTTTGCGGCACGACTGAAGCGTGGTGTTGTGATGCTTCCCTTCATGTGTATGTTGATGGGCGTTCCTCAAGTTTACCGCTATGGGCGTGCGTTTGAGCCAGCGGGGAATGAAAAACAAAGGACCGGCGAGAGACTTCCCTCCGTCTCCATGTGCCAATCGTCAAGGTGCTGATCCACTTGTCCGTGCAACACTTCTGTCGCACCGCACTCCACTTTATTCCAATAGGTGCTGATCCACTTGTCTGTGCAACACTTCTGTCACGCCGCACTCCACTTTATTCATATGGGTGACGTCATGCGACTTTAACGCGCCCGCAAAGCATTCCGGGAAGGCGGCGCTGCATTTGAACAAATGCCGCGCGTCAAAAAAGCTGGCCGAAGCTCAACTTTATGCAAATGAATCCGTTGAACGCGACGCGACTATCCAATAGAAGTAGAGCACATGGAGACGGAGGGAAGTCTCTCGCCGGTCCTTTGTTTTTCATTAGGCTTGTTTGAGATGAGCAAAATCTGCGCAAAACCGATCACCGGTGATCAGCGCGAGATGCATGCCGGTTAGAAATGTGTCCGAGGGCGGTCCGCCTTAACAACTTAAACATCATTTAAATGATTTCATGAGGTTATATTATACGGTTATACCCTACTTGTGGTCAGTCAGCACAGACGCCGATCAACATGATTGTTTGCTTTGCAGCCCCTTTAAATGCCGTTTCAAAAAAGACCAAGCATTCGATCTACGTCAGAGCGGCACCGCGTCCACGAATCTTTCTACAGCGTCGATGGCAGGGCGGCCAGAGCGAAGTTTGACGCTCTCGCCGGCGGCGGTGTGAACGCACAGCTTGTTTGAGGTGCGCCTCGCCTCGCCTGCAGTTCAGCCGAGACTAGGCGGCTGCAGTGAGGGGAGGAGTGAAAAAAGTGCAGGCAAGCCGGACAGTTCTCTCTTCTCGTAGTGGATCAGACACCTGCGAGATCAAAGGCGGATATCGCGGGATTCACACTCGTGCGCTTTGTTGCTGATAAACTGGATGCAATTTAAGTTCTGTTACTTTTATATGAAAATAAATATTATAAACAAGACACCCAAAGTTTTTGTTATTTATTTCCATTCGAAAGACGTGTTTATCAATCCTTTTGACTTTAATTAGGCCTACATACATGTGTATGTGTATATATTTTATAAATATAACAACAATCACATAACCCACAGAGAGATCGCCTTTGTTAGAGAGTTTGGGAATATTCACACATAAAAACATGATATATCAGAGTTTTAAAATCAAACATTTTTAAAAAGAACCATACATCACGGTTGTTTAAACCAATAAGCATTAAGCTGTGTCGACAGCAAGTCGTTTCCCATCATGCTTTTGCTCAGCGCAGTCGGTGGAGAGCAACTGCGCTCAACTGCAGAATCCGACACATCCGCCTTTCGCTCGCGAGAGTTTTTTGACATACGTCGGCATGGCATCAGAGCAAGGCGGACCGCCCTCGGACACATTTCTAACCGGCATGCATCTCGCGCTGATCACCGGTGATCGGTTCTGCGCAGATTTCGCTCATCTCAAACAAGCCTATTACCTATTGGGTACATATTACCTATAGGGTGCTGATCCACTTGTCCGTGCAACACTTCTGTCGCGCCGCACTCCACTTTATTCCTATGGGTGACGTCAAGCGACTTTAACGCGCCCGCAAAGCATTCCGGGAAGGCGGCGCTGCATTTAAAACAAATGCCGAGCGTCAAAAAAGCTGGCCGAAGCTCAACTTTATGCAAATGAATCCGTTGAAAGCAACGCGACTATCCAATAGAAGTAGAGCACATGGAGACGGAGGGAAGTAGCCAATTGTACACTGCTTATATTTAAAAATGGGCTTTTAATGCATTATACTTTTAACACTTTCTGAAAGTAATATGCAATAAAGTAATAAAGAATTCCCAGCATGAATAAGTAAACTTAAAAATTATAATAAAATATAACTTTAAATATAGGCTACTACAACTTCAGTATATTATATGTATTTTTAAGTGAATTGTTACAATGACAAGTTCAAAATATACTAAAAATGTTTTAAAGTATACTGTTAAAATAAGTACACTTTAAAAAAGTAGCCTACACAGAACTTTCATTTTAAGTATATTTTTCTAAATATATTTTTAGAAAATATACTAAAATACAATTATTTTAAAGTTGCATTGTCAAAATTATACTTTTTATATATTTATAGATGGTAAAAATGTTTGTTAGTAGGCTATTGCTGAAAAGGGAATATATTTGAAATACAATAAAGTATACTTTTTTTCACCAGGGATGGCCCTATACTATTTATAAATATAGATATTATATAATATAGAATTAATTCATGATCGGGAGTCGATTAAGTGCTCCCTGTTTGACATGCTCACTGCTTATTTCGGTTGTGAAGAGCATACTGAGAAATTCTGCCATTCCAACATGTCAGAACTCTTAAGACCTATGTTTCATTTTAGTTTTGGCCAATATTTTAGTTTGATTTATTTTAATTTTGGTTAATATTTTAGTGATAGGCCTATCACAGCCCAGCATTTTTAACGTCATCTACTTTGTGTATATTATTGTGAGATATTATTAACGAAAAGGAAAAATAATGAAGGAAATTATGAAGGAAAACGAAAAATAAAGAAGGATGACCATTATGATGATTATGATGACCATGTAGGCCTAATTTTTTTAAAGGTCGTGTTGTCGCAATAGCAGTTACTAAGTTATGTGTCCTTATGCAATTCGATTTTTTTTTTATCAATTTAATTCGTCATCACATGACAGTTGTCCAGCGCCCTCATTGGCTTAAACAAAGTTCTACTTCATGTCTGCAACTAAATAAAAGAGTAGCCTAAATTGTAAATCTGCACGATCATCTTCAACAGTCATCATACGTGAATTCACATAGCCTTACAAAAAAGAAAAAAGAAGAAGACATGGATTTGCAGTTCCTGGTAAGGTTTTGAAAATAATAACTGGATTTGATAAGACGGAGTTTTCTCACATTTAAAACGTTCTAATATAGGCTACTTTTGTGTTAATAAAAGTGTAAAAGTAGCTATATGTTCATTTAGACTAGTTGCACGGTAGTTGCGAGCAGCCTATGCGTGCGTACCAATCAGCTCCCTAGTTCAGTAGTCAGGGCACTGATAAGGACATAAGTCAATGGGCTGACACCCTGATCAGTGCCCTGACTACTGAACTAGGGAGCTGATTGAGACGCACTATGGCTATGTTTAAAATCAACGTGCTGCCTCTGAAAAAAATTGTTAGTTAGTTGTGTGCTTTAGCAAGAATGACATCGCTGAGTAACAGGTTAAATCCATGTGATGTGTTTCAGTCCCAGAAGTCTCTCTGCCGAAGCGCCGTGGGACGTAGAAGAGTCTCTTGCGACAGTTCCGGCTCTTCTGATCTGAGTACCGATGTCGAGGCGAGGGTCCTGGTCCTAAACACCGGCGGAACCATAGGAATGATCATGCATGACGGCGGTAAACACCATCAGCTTAACTGCACGAGGGTTCATACTGACAATATTGAACAGCCCTGGCACAGTTTTTCATAGAATTATGAAGATTCATAGATATATTGTACACACAATTGCACAAAAAATATTGTATTTTTGGTAATAGCCTAGATATTATTGATTTGTACTCATTTAAAATAGTATAGCTAATTATATAAAATGATAAAAAATTCTAGCCATATTCTATTATGTACATCTAAAACAAAACAAGCACTGTGTTTCCGATTTACTTTATTGTTTTATAGGCCAGTAAAAAAAATAAATAAAAAAAAATAATAAAAAAAAACAAGTTAGTTACACTTTCACATTGACGTTCGTTAAAAAAGAAAAAGAAACACAGGCCTATAAAAAAAGCAAGCAACACCGTAGGCTACATCGTTTCATGCGACTGTTTTCAGTTTTCCTGAAGATGCGTGTAATAGCCGCTTTTTGTAAAAACGTAGCCTAATTTCGTAATTTAATTGGCTAATTAAAATAGTGTAGCCTATTTTATTAAATCGGTTAAAAACATGCAAGAGAGATAGGCCTACACCCTTTACATAACAAAAAATATATAGGCTGCAAAATATAATTCTATATATATTTTGGTCAATGCATAGACCTATACTGCAGTAGGCTATATTGAAAAATATAAGCAACCATACACTAGAAAAAAAGGTTCTATATGGCACCAAAAATGGTTCTTGCCTCGTAATCATAGGGGAACCTTTTTTAGTGCTATATAGCACCAATTTTGGTGCTTCAGTGGTTCTTCAGCGGTTCTTCAGAGGTTCTTCACCGGTTCTTTGACTAAGGTGCTATAGCACCTCTGAAGAACCGCTGAAGAACCACTGAAGCACCTAATTTGGTGCTATATAGCACTAAAAAGGTTCCCCTATGATTACGAGCCAAGAACCATTTTTGGTGCCATATAGAACCTTTTTTTTAGAGTGTATGGTTGCTTATATTTTTCAATATACTGCAGTATAGGTCTATGCATTGACCATGTATGGCTATTTATTGAAAGGCTAAATATTTAGAAATGAAGACAAAAATTTTATTAGGCTACATGTAAATTCATAAAGTTTGATCCTTTATTGTGAACATATACTGCACAAACCTGTATAAATGTCGCTGTCATTTCGCAATATTTTTTTTTATCGACTTAGGAAATATGGCAAAAGTTTTGTGCAAATCTGTAATGGAAAAAAAGCTTCTGACCGGCGGAAACATTTGTTAAATGAATGAATTACGATTTGTAGATCGTGCTTTTGCTTTAATACACACCTTCCGCAATCTATTTTTCAATTAGGCTAGGTTTTAAAAAGTGGTGGGGACAATATCGAGCCTGGCAAAAAGTGGTGGGGACATGTCCCACCCGTCCCACCCGTAAATTACGCCTATGTGTGAATGTATTGTAGCCTACAAGTTTTCAGTTTTAAAAAAGTTTAAAACGTCTAGCGATAAGTAGGCTACTCGTTCTGTGGTCCCGTTGCTCTCACTGATGCTCCGAAAGGTGAGTAGGCCTAATAGTTAGGATATGCGTATTTAACTTTATAGTGTTAAATAAAATAAAAAACCTTTGTGCGTACTGTCAGAAGAAATGCAGACGTCCATCCTTTCTCCGTCCATGCAATAAATACACACCCTTGAATGAGCGCGGATTTCTAGCATATTTAGGCCACTTGAACTTCTTAGGTAATATCTATGGTTTTACCCATTTCAGAGGCAGCCAAAATCAGAATTTGAATGGACTGTGAATAAAGCTCTACGAACTTGACGTGCGATGCCCGCTGACTTACATGCATGCGCAGACTGATGAGAACGGGTTGGTCACACGCACCGTCTCACGCTCAGAGAAATATTTTAAGTTACTGCGTGATACATTTTTGACAAGCAGAATAATACAGCAACACGATACACATTTTCTGCTATGTCTTTTAACTAATATAGTATTTTGGAGGACAAAAACGTGAACTTTAACTATTGGCTTTACATCATCAAGTCAGCTGTCACTTTTCTTGAGGCCGTGAGGTGCGAGGCCCGGTGCGGTCGCACACTTGGCACAGCCCTTGATTGTAGGCTACACACATAGACACATTCACGGAATGAGTTACAGCAGATTTCTAGATCTCAGCTTTGCTTCTGACTGTTGAGAGTAGTTAAATGTTAAAATTAAGTGTTATTTTACGTGATTTGCTCAATGGCGCTGTGATAGATTAGTTGCTAAATAGCCTACATGCAGGTGTGCTTGTGCTAGTTAACTAGCTTGAAAATATGAAACGCATAATGAAAGTAAATATAAAGAAATATATTCGGCCATTATATGTTCTATTTATGTGTGTGTTTAAATAGCTGCAATATATTATACATGCATTTATCATATCTGATCATATATGTGTTAAATACATTAGGCCTAGCAAATAGTCACGTATTTTTCAATATATGAAAAGTGGCAATTCCTTATGTATTATTCAATATATCAGGGGCGTAGAATTTAGAAGGGACGCACGGGACATGTCTCTCCAGATTTGTCCCTAGCAATATTTTCAATCAAAAATTATAGCCTATATTTATATAGGCTATAACCACTGTTGCACAACCTAGCGACAACCAAGTCTGTATAAATCCACTTGTGGTTCAGAGTATTTATTTTTTTCCCACATTAATTTATGGGGGTAGATTTGTTGCTTTATTCCAAACAAATATAGATTGTCATCCACAAATAAATGTAAAGAGATTCACAAAAATTAAATAAATTCACAAATAAATAGAATGAGATCCACAAATATATGCAGGAGTATCATAAAAATGAATTCGATTCACAAATAAATACAATGACATTTCGTCCCCTTGCAATAATAAGGTTCTATCTGACATTTGTGTCAAAATTGAGTTATTCACACATTCGTATTC
This sequence comes from Gobio gobio, assembly GCF_949357685.1. NCBI lineage: Eukaryota > Metazoa > Chordata > Actinopteri > Cypriniformes > Gobionidae > Gobio > Gobio gobio. Next base: position 33,135,749 of record NC_137119.1, read on the forward strand.
TGTGACAACTTCTTTACATTATGTGATGTGTTTTAAGTTTTTAAGTTTTTTTGAATTTTTTATTTACAAAATAAAAAGGTTCTTTCTACACAGTCAAATGGAATGCAAAAAACTTTAAAGCTCAATATCTCCAAACCAGTCAGAATGCATAGAACCTTATAATTCCAAGGTGGCGATTTGTGAATGACAAAAATATCCACACATATATTTTTATGTCACAAACACAACTCTGCTTTGCATTCATTTGTGAATCGCTTCCTGTGCATTTGTTGATGGCTTCCTCTGCATCTGTGGATCTCTTCTTGCACATTTGTAAATCGCAGCACAGCGCGTGGATTTTGAAACATTTCTAGCGTCTACACTCACACAAATCCACAAATGGGTAGACTCCACCCACCATCTACTTAAGCCAATCAGATAACGGCCATATTGTGCTGACCAGAGAGCTCTCAATAGTTCCAAACAACTCCGTGCTGTCAATCTGTTTGAATAGGATTAAGCAGGATAGACAGCATTTAACTGTAGGCTATTTGCAGCGATTTCTGGCAAATTATTAACACAATATGTGCATTGACTTCGATTAGGCTTTACAGTAGCATTTTATTCTGGGGAGAGATAAAGAAGAGACGACGTTAATCTTTTTTTTGGTTGAGTGATCTGGTTATTTTATTTGGGTCACGACAGTAGGCTACAACATGATTTTACAGCGTTGAGCATTGTAGTCAATCACGGGCATTTCTGTTGAAAATAATAACCAGTCATATTTTTTATTTACCGGCAATGAGAATCCTCTCAATCGATCAAAACAAGTTTTATACAGTCTCAAAACGCTGAATGAATTTTAGTGCAAGTTTACGTTTTATACAAATCTTCCCATTATCTACAAATCCCCTCATCATAAACAAAGCACATACACGATTTAAATAAAGATTTATTGTGAAGTTAAGTCAGATGTTTTTGTTTTTCATTAGACTTTGTAATTTTCCATACAATTAGCCTATATATTTAACACTTCAGTACAAATAAAGTAACAAAAATAGATATTTTAATGTTATAATAGTGATTTGATAATCTATAAAAAATGAATGGCTAAAAAAATGGCTATGAGCCAATAAGTGTTCCTCTTCCGCCATCTACTGGTTATAGTGGTAATTTATTTTTCATTTTTTTAATGTTGTTAAAGGGATAGTTCACCCAAAAATGAAAATGCTGTCATCATTTACTCACCCTCAAGTTGTTCCAAACCTGTATGAGTTTCTTTGTTCTGCTGAACACAAAATAATATATTTTGAAGAATGTTTGTAACAAAGCAGATAGAGCAACCATTGACTACCATAGTATGTATTTCCCTACTATGGTAGGGGAGAACCGGGGCGAAAGTAACAAAGCGATTTTCTCAGAGCCCTTGACTACATTTGCATTCCAAGTTATGACAGCAAACAGCACGTTCAGCACACAACCCTTGACGGATCTGCCAAATATCACGTGATTCCCTCATCGTTTTTAGATCCGAAATACAGTTTTCAAGTACGGCAAAAAAGTTGTGTTTCTTGTTTCATGTGTCACAGTAATGATCAATCTATGGGTTATTTAGTGCTGTTACACACCCTGAAGGTTTGTCTTTTCAGAGTTTTTCAGTATAAAAGTAAATCGTGTTTAAATGTCAGGACTTCCTGAAAAAAGTAACACCTGTTACTTTTGTCCCGCTATTATATATGCATATTATGCTAATTTAATTTAATTTTCATATTGTTTATAGGCTACTGTTGAAGAAAAATCTTATCAAATAGATTTACATTGCAAATAAAAATGTGTAATGTCAGGTTACATTTGAAACATTTGATGAACTTTAACATTTAAAATGAAAATGTAATTTAATATTTTTTTTGTTGCAAAGATAAAGGACAAAATATGTTTGCAGTTACATATTAACAAGGTCATAGTCAGGTATGTTTAATAAAAACAAGAGTAACACAAAAAAATCTAGCTTGTATTGTTGTGTTACTTTTGACCCACCTGTGTGTTACTTTCGTCCCACCTGATGGGGTCAAAAGTAACAATGTGCAGCTTATGTTCAAAGTGAAAAATGATACTGTAGTCATTCTACATTTGTACAAAATACCACCTGCTATTGATAGACCACACTTGTGAGTTATTGACCACAGCAAAAATATATCTCAGTCTAAAATATTATCTTTTAAAATTACGTTTTTCTGAAAAATGGTACTTTCGTCCCTGCTCTCCCCTAGTCAATGGTTGCTCTATCTGCTTGTTTACAAAGATTCTTCAAAATATCATCTTTTGTGTTCAGCAGAACAAAGAAACTCATACAGGTTTGGAACAACTTGAGGGTGAGTAAATGATGACAGAATTTTCATTTTTGGGTGAACTATCCCTTTGACGTCCTAATGTTATTTTGATACTCAAAGCAAAGTGAATATAAATGAATGATGCTAGAATATACAGAATTTAACCCAAGAAAGAAGTTTTAAATAGTGTTTAAAAAAAAACTGGGCAACCAATTTATTAAACTCTTTATATCCTGGCACTAGATAGGCTACGTTATTCCTTGAATGGCAAATACTTCATAGGAACGCATTTGACAGAAAGATCTATGAGATTCTAAAAACTGTTGAAATGACACATAGCATCTGGATATAATAGCTGTTGTAGTGCTGCTCTAACTGAAGTTAGAGTCTAACGATATGTTATATAACACTAAACATTAGGCTAACTCTAACGTGCTTTATAAAATAGGCCTACATCTTCTATCAATATTCCTGAGAGGTTAACTAATGCCATAAAATCGCAAAATATGCAGTAATTTCATCAATTTGCCAGCGAGTGTGCTTGAGATAGCCTACACTGGAATTAATGGAGTTCAATGCTGGAACTATTGGTCACTCCATGACGCGCTTTACTTACGCATGAAGTCTATGGGAGTGGCCAAAACGTGATTGGTTGGAGCGAGAATGTGCTATGATTGGTCAGCACAAGCCTGTAGTGCTTCAGTCAGAAATTGAAGCTTTCGCGACTCGATCGCCCCCCGGTGGCCGGTCCCAGTATAGCTCCTAAACCCCGCCTCTCCATGTATTAGAATGGGCGCGAGACACACTAAACAATTTAATTACACTTCAAATAATTGTTTCCTAAAGATGGTTTCTGTCATTTTAGGCAGTTTTTATTACAATAATTTCATTTCAAGTGTTCGTTTTTTAAATAAGTTTAGTTTTAGTGAGTTATTTGATGCTATAAAAACGAGGGGTGTGACGTCATGATTGACAGCTGAGATTGACGGCTTCTCTGAATGAACTTGTCACTGAGGCACTAACGGACTTTTTTCTGGATTTTTGGGAGGAGATTGGAGCTTTAGCTTTAATTTCTAAACTTCCATAACTGTTTATTTCACACCAACAAAATGAATTGTTCTGCATCTGCGAGAGTGTGGGCGGGCTTTTGATAATCGCGCCTCTACTTCCTGTTCTCTACTGCGCAACTCCGGTCCCGAGATCGCTACTGCGCAGACTCGGTCCCAAGATGTCAGCGCCGTGAGCGGGCCTATGAAAGCTTCAACTTTGGTCAGCGGAAGTCAATGAAGTCGCGTCGTCCATATTTTTTTACGGTCTATGGGTCAGCACAACATGGAGTTATCTGATTGGCTTAAGTAGATGATGGGTGGAGTCTACCTATTTGTGGATTTATGTGAGTGTACTGTAGACGCTAGAAATGTTTCAAAATCCACGCGCTGTGCTGCGATTTACAAATTGTATTAACAAATGTCATTGTATTTATTTGTGAATCTAATTCATTTGTGTGAAACTCCTGCATATATTTGTGGATCTCATTCTATTTATTTGTGAATTTATTACATTTTTGTGAATCTCTTTCCCACATGTCTAGTACAATTATGTGGTTTTGTTTAATTAATACAGTGTATACCTTTTTCTTTATTTACCCCAAAAGAATGGAAGTGAAATGTGACAACATGCCCCATAGGTGGGGTACATTGTAACATGTTAGGGGGCACATTGTAACATAACCAAATGACAGCTTAAAATGTTACCTGATATAATCAAAAAAATATCCAAGACAAACTAAAATATTTTGTCAACAAAATACAATTATTAACTTTTTAAAATAAAATAATGGCATTTTTTAATCATTAAAAATATACAAAATTTTTCAGTTTGACAACAAACACATCGCTAAATACAGCTATACAGCCAGAGGTGTAAAAAGTACTCAAAAATGTTACTCAAGTGAATGAATAATTAAAAGTAAAAGTATCTGGCCAGAATCATACTTGAGTAAAAGTAAAAAAAGTACCACATTAAAATTGTACTTGAGTATTAAAAAAAGTAAAAGTAGCGTAAAAGTAGCAGCAAGAATGAAAACTAGAGATTCTTCTTTAAGCTTTTAATCTCTAAAAACATGAAGTGAATGAACCACATATAAGGTTTTATCCTGCTTTAGAACTGTTTGAATTTAATGGTATTTAATTCTCAAACTATAAGACTACTACCTAATGCCAGTATGCAACATGCTACTCAAAGTTGTAAAACCCCGGATTTAACTTAAAGGGATAGTTCACCCAAAAATGGAAATTTTATGTTTATCTGCTTATCTGCAGGGCATCCAAGATATAAGTGTCTTTGTTTCTTCAATAGAACACAAATTAAGATTTTTAACTCCAACAGTTGCAGTCTGTCAGTCGTATATTGAATGTGAATGGAAACAAAATCTATGAGAGTTAAAAAAAACATGCACAGACAAATCACGCAGCTCGTGGCGACATATTGATGTCCTAAGACACAAAATTATCGGTTTGTGCGAGAAACCGAACAGTATTTGTAAAAATGTTTACCTCGAATACGTTCTATGTCCGACACCCGTTCAGCGTGCTATCACTTCCGGTAAGTGAGGTCAATGTACACAATCTGGCGTAGAGATACGTGCGAGAGATCACTTCCAGCACTCTGTCTGATCATTTGCCAGCAGCCATATCACCCTTTTGCCCAAGACTTGTTTCCCACTGAAGCTAAGCAGGGCTGAGCATGGTCAGTACCTGGATGGGAGACCTCCTGGGAAAACCAGGTGTCTGCTGGTAGATGTGTAAGTGAGGCCAGCAGGGGGTGCTCACCCTGTGGTCTGTATGGGTTCTAATGCCCCAGTAGGGGACACTATACTGTCAAAGAGCACCGTCCTTCAGATGAGACGTTAAAACGAGGTCCTGACTCTCTGTGGTCTTAAAAAAAATCCTAGGATGTCCTTCGGAAAAAGAGTAGGGGTGTAACCCCGGCATCCTGGCCAAATTGGCCTCTGTCCATTATGGCCTCCTAATCATCCCCATATACCGATTGACATCATCACTCCGTCTCCTCTCCACCATAAGCTGGTGTGTGGTTCTGGCGCAATATGGCTGCTGTCGCAGCATCCCGGTGGATGCTGCACATTGGTGTTGGTTGAGGAGATTTCCCCCTTCTATATGTAAAGCGATTTGAGTACCCAAAAAAGCGCTATTTAAATGTAACAAATTATTATTATTATTATTATTATTATTATTATTATTATTATGTACATTGACCACACTTGCCGGAAGTGATGGCGCACTGAACGGGTGTCGGACATAGATCGTTTTTGAGGTAAAAATATTATATAAATACTATATATCGGTTATCGGTTTCTCGCAAAAACTGATCGTTTCATGTCTTAGGACATCAATGTGTTGTCACAAGCTGCAGAGTTTAATATGGATTTGTCTGTGCAGGTTTTTTTTACTCTCATGATGCTAGTAATCATGTACCATTCACATGCATTATATGACTGATAGATTGCAACGGTTGGAGTTAAACATCTTCATTTGTGTTCTACTGAAGAAACAAAGACACCTTGTAAGCAGATAAACATCACATTTTCATTTCTAGGTGAACTATCCCTTTAAGCAGAAGCTGATTTTCAAAATTGTGAGTGTCAAGCGTCTTTTGGGGCTGAAAAGCTATCTTGCAGTGCTGAAAAGCCTCTCACACTAATTTCCAGGGCTGCTTTCACAAAACCATCGTAAGCTTAAAGGGTTAGTTCACCCAAAAATGAAAATTCTGTCATTAATTACTTACCCTCATGTCGTTCGACACCCGTAAGACCGTTCATCTTCGAAACACAAATGAAGATATTTTAGTTGAAATCCGATGGCTCAGAAAGGCCTCCATTTGCACAATGCACTTTACACTCTCAAGACCCATAAAAGGTACTAAAGACTAGGGCTGGGTAAAAAATATTGATTTCTCGATTTTAATCGATTCTCACTTTTACAAAGCAATATCGATTCTTAAATCCCAAGAATCGATTAGTCTATTTTTTTTACGAAATTCAAAAACATAAATACCGTTTTGGCACCGTTTTCGGAGCACACATGAACGGATCTTCTCTTCCGCCTTAATTCCAGTAACAGTGCGAAATAAACACGAATGAGCTTCTGAAAGTGTGTTAAAAGATACAGGACAACATACCGAAATCCGTATTGTGTCACACAGAATCGCTCAATCAGTGTTTCAACCGCAGAAAGATGTAAGTAAAACGGCTTACAAGTAAACAATGTCACGTAACGTCACAGTTACCTCAGAAAAACCATATCCAGTGTCCATAAACTCGTTAGTCAGCTAGAAAAATTAACTCTAGAGAGGAGCATTTTGCTAATTATATGCACCACATTACAGGCCTACACTCTAAAAAAAAAAAGGTTCTATATTGCACCAAAAATGGTTCTTGGCTCGTAATCATAGGGGAACCTTTTTTAGTGCTATATAGCACCAATTTTGGTGCTTCAGTGGTTCTTCAGCGGTTCTTCAGAGGTTCTTCAGTGGTTCTTCAGAGGTTCTTCACCGGTTCTTTGACTAAGGTGCTATATAGCACCTCTGAAGAACCGCTGAAGAACCACTGAAGCACCAAAATTGGTGCTATATAGCACTAAAAAAGGTTCCCCTATGATTACGAGCCTTTTTTTTTAGAGTGTATTCATTGTCAATGTTCTTCAATATTTAATAAATCTGGCACGTTTTTATGACAGCCACCCTTTAAATGTTTATATTTCAAAAAACGAATTGGAGTAGAATTATGATTATGTAATTGTAAAGTTAATATTATAACTTTATTATTATTATATAAAAAAAAAACATAATTTAGTGTCATTTAAGTGTTTGTATACAAATCAGTTAATTTGTACCTTCAATATTAATAGGCTAATGTAGTATCAACTGACTCCCATAGTTTACAACATTAGTTCAGAAATTAGTTTTCCTTGAGAACATTTTCCATGTATTATAGCTGATACATATCCAAAATAATCGATATTGAATTGAATCGAATGGAACCGAATCAAAAGCTTGTGAATTGAAATCGAATCGAATTGTGAAATTTGTGTCAATACCCAGCCCTACTAAAGACGTCGTTACAAAGTCCATCTCACTACAGTGGTTCTACAATAACTTTATGAAGCGACGAGAATAGTTTTTGTGTGCAAAAAACCCCCTAAATAACGACTTATAGTGATGACCAATTTCAAAACACTGCATCATGAAGCTTCGAAGCGTTATGAATCAGCGAGTCGAATCATGATTCGGACCGCGTGTCAAACCGCCAAACTGCTGAAATCACGTGACTTTGGCGATCCAAACCGCTGAATCGACTCACTGATTCATAACGCTTCGAAGCTTCATGAAGCTTCATGAAGCTTCACAGAAATTGAGTCACAGGAAAAAGAAAGTGATGGAGAAAGCAGAAAAGAGGAGAGCAGTGGAAACGAGAGTTCATGTTTGGAAACATTACTATTAATATTAACTATTTAATGTTTTTGAAAGAAGTTATGCTTATCAAGCCTGCATTTATTTGATCAAAAATACTGAAAAAAAAACCAGTAATATTGTGAAATATTATTATGATGTAAAGCTGCATTTTCATCATCCATTACTCCAGTCTCCAGTGTCACATGATCCTTCAGAAATCATTCTAATGATGATTTGATACTCAGTTGTTACCAATGTTGGAAACAGTTGTGCTGCTTAATATTTTTGGAACCGTTGATACTTTTTTCAGGATTCATTGATGAATAAAAAGTTTAAAAGAACAGCATTTATTCAAAATAGAAATCTTTTCTAACATAAATCTTTACCATCGCTTTTTTATCAAAACACATCTTTACTGAATAAAAGTATTAATTTCTTTCAAAAAAAGAAACAAACAAACACTGACCCCAAACTTTTGAACAGTAGTGTATATTGTTACACAAAAATCCTATCTTAAGTAAATGCTGTACTTTTTAAATGATTTCATCATTAAAGAATCCTGAAAAAAGTATTAAAAAATATATATTAAAAAAAAGCAGCACACTCTAAAAAAAAAAAAGGTTCTATATTGCACCAAAAATGGTTCTTGGCTCGTAATCATAGGGGAACCTTTTTTAGTGCTATATAGCACCAATTTTGGTGCTTCAGTGGTTCTTCAGCGGTTCTTCAGAGGTTCTTCACCGGTTCTTTGACTAAGGTGCTATATAGCACCTCTGAAGAACCGCTGAAGAACCACTGAAGCACCAAAATTGGTGCTATATAGCACTAAAAAAGGTTCCCCTATGATTACGAGCCTTTTTTTTTAGAGTGCACAACTGTTATGATTCCTGTCTTGTTTTCCCCTGATCTTGTGTGGATTTGTGTTAGCCTACTTCCTGTTTCATATCATTGTTTTGTAGTCCTTTGTAGTTTTAACAAGTAAACAAGAAACACCTGGGGTAGACAAATCAAAGAACTAATCAACAAACAAAAAAACTCCAAAGGACTACAAAACATGACGTAAAACAGGAAGTAACACTAGTCCACACAAGATCAGGGGAAAACAAGACGGGAATCATGACAACAACATTGATAATAGCTGAGTATCAAATCAGCATATTAGAATGATTTCTGAAGGATCATGTGACACTGAAGTCTGATGTAACGATGCTGAAAATTCAGCTTTGCATCACAGAAATAAATAATATTTTTAAGTTTATTAAAACCATTATTATTAAATTGTAATGTTATTTGCTGTTTGCCAAGACAAACTGGACAATATGTGAAACAAATATACAGTTCATTTCTGTTAAGGACAGACACAGACATGTGTTTGGCTTCTTCAAATAGCAAGGAACACTGCAGGCACTTGACTAGCCTACACTGCCAAAAAATGGTTTTCTTATCTAGTAGCCTATTTTTGTCTTGTTTCCAGTCTAAATATATACACTCTAAAAAAAATGGTTCTATATGGCACCAAAAATGGTTCTTGGCTCGTAATCATAGGGGAACCTTTTTTAGTGCTATATAGCACCAATTTTGGTGCTTCAGTGGTTCTTCAGCGGTTCTTCAGAGGTGCTATATAGCACCTTAGTCAAAGAACCGGTGAAGAACCGGTGCCTATAGATGTTCTAGTGGCCAGTGATCAGAGTCGCCTACCTGACGGTAACTGTTCAAACAGGAGGTGTCCAGGGTGAGTGTAGTCTGTGATGATTTCCTCACTCTGGAAGAGTACAGGTCCTGGAGGGTTGGCAGGGAGGCACCAATAATCCTCTCCGCAGTCCGGACTGTCCGTTGTAGTCTCCTGATATCTGATTTGGTAGCTGAACCAAACCAGACAGTGATGGAAGTGCATAAAACAAACTCAATGACAGCCGAGTAGAACTGAATCAGCAGCTCCTGTGGCAGGTTGAACTTCCTCAGCTGACGAAGGAAGTACAGTCTCTGCTGGGCCTTTTTCACAATGGAGTCAATGTGATTGTCCCACTTCAGGTCCTGAGAGATGGTAGTGCCCAGGAACCTGAATGACTCCACTGCTGCCACAGTGCTGTTCATGATGGTGAGTGGGGGGAGTGCTGGGCTATTCCTCCTGAAGTCCACTATCATCTCCACCGTTTTGAGCGTGTTGAGCTCAAGGTTGTTATAACTGCACCAGACAGCCAACTGTTCAACCTCCAGTCTGTAAGCAGACTCGTTACCGTTTTGGATGAGGCCGATGACAGTGGTGTCGTCTGCAAATTTCAGGAGCTTCACAGAGGGGTCTTTAGAAGTGCAGTCATTGGTGTACAGGGAGAAGAGCAGTGGGGAGAGAACACACCCCTGGGGGGCGCCAGTGCTGATAGTGAGAGTTCTGGATGTGAGTTTCCCCAGTCTCACGAGCTGCTGCCGGTCTGTCAGGAAGCTGGAGATCCACTGACAGATTGAGGATGGCATGGAGAGCTGTGTCAGTTAAGCTGTTAGAAGATCAGGCATGATGGTATTGAAGGCCGAACTGAAGTCCACAAATAAGATCCTTGCATAAGTCCCAGGTCTTGACTGCATCATCCACAGACCTGTTTACTCTGTAGGCAAATTGAAGAGGATCCAGCAAGGGTCCAGTGATGTCCTTCAGGTGGGCCAAAACCAGTCTTTCAAATGACTTCATGACCACAGACGTGAGAGCAACAGGTCTGTAGCCATTAAGTCCAGTGATTTCGGGTTTTTTGGGGACAGGAATGATAGTGGAGCATCTGAAGCTGCAGGGAACTTCACACTGCTCCAATGATCTGTTGAAGATCTGCGTGAAGACTGTGGCCAGTTGGTCAGTACAGGCTTTCAAACAAGCAGATGAGATGCCGTCTGGGCCTGAAGCTTTCTTAGTCTTCTGTTTTTTGAAGACTCGGCTCACGTCCTCCACACAGACCTTAATGTCAGGATGGATGGCAGGAGGGGGGAGAAGGGGTGCAGGAGGTGATGGTGAATGTGTGAAGTGCTGATCAGAGCGGGTGTGTGGTGTGAGACTGGGCTTTTCAAACCTGCAGTAGAATGCATTCAGATGTCACCGGTAAAATGTTTCGGTACCACAGCTGAATGTTTTTTTTTGTTTTTTTTAGTATTGCATTCAGATCCTCAGCCAGTTGTTGGTTCTCTATAGAACGAGGGGATGGTGACTTGTAGTTGGTAATGTTCCTCAAGCAGACTGATGCAGGGTCATTGGCTAAAAACAGTTTTTTCAGCTTTTCAGAGTAGCTTCTTTTAGCAACTCTGATTTCCTTTGTCAATCTGTTTCAAGATTTTTCTTACCCCATTGCTTCTTAACCCATTGATAAAGTTGCCTGTTTTAAGCAACCCCCCCCCCCCCCCCAATAAAACAAGAAAAATATATTGTATAATTTTACTTATCTAGTAAAAGTATCTTGATTTAATTTAATTGCAGCGCATGCTTTGCACTATGAATGGAGTAAAGTTAAATCTCTGTTAAACTGCCTCCTTGTCTTTGTTAGTTATCTTTAACATTACAGAATTCATTAATTAACATATTGTTAAGGTCAATATAGACTAAAAACCTTAAAACATTATCCTATTCATTCCCTGAATCCTCGGCTTCCAGGGATGTCCCTACCAATTTCAAAATCAAACCTACGCCCTTGATCATGAGGTTTTCATGCCTCGTGACCATTGATAAGGTCCCTGCTACTTTGCAGAGGAGTCCAGCTAAGTGCGTTCTGTCATTGCAAAACTATAACGACAGACACATCCTATATGAGCTGGGGGGCAATCAATTTGGAAGGGGGCACATTGTGGCTGGCACATAAATCTTTTGGAGATGCTGTCAGTGTTAATGGCACTCAAATGGTTCTTGCCACACTTGAGGGGCTATCATGTACTGGTCAGAACGGATAACATGACTGTGGTCTCATACTTAAATTGCCAAGGAGAACTGCTTCTCATCCCCTGTGCAGGTTGGTGAGGCATATCCTTCTTTGTGCGCAGACCGAGTTTCCATCAGGGAACCACGTCTCTTTCCATAGATTTAAACCTAAAAGTGTATGTACGTACGCACAATAACTAGAAATCAGATGAAAATAGCATGGTATAATGGCTTCAGACATTCATCACATCGAAGGTGTTCCCATAGCAATGGCTATGCAGCATCTTGTTCCCTATTCAGGGAACCAAGGTTACATACTTTGGGAAAGTCAGTCAGGAAGAAAGAACAGTGAAGATAAACAAAAATTATATTGTTTATCAAAGGCAATATATTGGGACGGTTTAGTTGAAAGTTTGTTTCTATCAGACTTGTGCCTTATTTTACCATGTCAGCCAGATCACTACACTTACAATTATAAGCCTACTATAAAGCCATTTAATTCTGCCCATGCACAATAATACAGCTTCAGGAAGCTCACAAAATTCACTCTTTATCTTTCACTTATCACTAATCTTTATCTTTAATAAAATCGTATCCGGGTCCAAAGAACTCAGATACACTACAAAGGAATGTACTTTCAATCTGTTAGTGAGAGTTACTGTTTAGGACTGTGTTATGATCAATATTTAGATATATTCTTTATAATTTTATTCTCCTAATGCAGAGTACAATCAATGAAATAACGTTTGCATCTAATTGTTGAATAGTTCCCTGCCAACATTTTCTAAAATAAAAAAATAAAAAAAGGTGCCAGTCAGCACTAGCATTTTTTAACATGTTCACAAAAGTTTCATGGCCCCCAGAATATTTTGTTGTATGAACCTGCAAACAGTCAGTATAACAAAATAATGAGCAGAGTTCTGCTTTTTCATGAGTTCACACTTACAAATTATCAAATAGGCTACTGTAGATTAAAACCATAAAATATGCGCATTTGGCATGCAGAACTCCGAGCTCGAAATTTGGCCTTAACCCAGAGTACTCCCCCCATACCTCTTGCAGGGAATAGGACTATGAGTGAGGAGATGGGGTGGTGGAGGGATGCTGAAAACTGTTGAGGAATGCTATGAATATATATATAGCCTACGCCTCCTCTCAAGCTGATTGTGTAGATAATCTGAACGTGCTCCTCCCGATGTAATCGATGCACTGTTTATGTTCATCAATCCCCTGTCATGTTTCACACAAGACTCTAGAGCAAATGCTAATGGATAATGGCCTGTGCTGAATTAACGGAACTGCAATTGACAACTAGTTGTCTGCCACATCATATAATAATGTGAGAGCAATACTTAACTGTATAATCATGACATGGTTTAGTTTATTTACGGAGCGGTGCGCAGCTGAAACATGCTCTCTGTGTGGTTGTGAGTCCTACAAAATGTGTAGGCTCAAAGCAGCGCTGCCAGGGACGAACATTATGTTGATGTGTCACCCCATCCCTAAAACAGATGATAGATAGATAGATAGATAGATAGATAGATAGATAGATAGATAGATAGATAGATAGATAGATAGATAGATAGATAGATAGATAGATAGATAGATAGATAGATAGATAGATAGATAGATAGATAGATAGATAGATAGATAGATAGATAGATAGATAGATAGATAGATAGATAGATAGGTCCTGTATTCTGTCACGGTCTGGGGTGGTAGATGAGCGTGCGACAAAGGAATTAAGTGAAAATAGTCTTTATTACTAACTTAACACACAAGGAAAAGGAGAATATCCAGGAGATAACGCATAACACAAATCAATATAGGACCAGGAACAGACTGAAACTGAAGGCTTAAATACATGGGGCAAAACAAAGGAACTGATGAGTTGATTAACTAGGAGACATGTGACTAATGACTAAATAACTAGACACGGGTGAAACATGATTATAGAATGAAACAGATAGGAAAATGAGGGTCAAAGGAAAAGCAGCAATTGAACAATAACCCGGACAAAACATAACTCTGATAGTAACAGTGTAAACAGGGATTGCTGGAAAAAATGTGTTGCCATTAAGGGTTCTAGATGACGCATATCAAGTTTCAAGTGAATTGGACAAACAGCCTATGAGGAGTTTGAAAAAGTAGATTTAAAAATGGTGGAAAAAAATGTAATAGTGGAAATGAAATTGGAGCTAAATACATTTTGTGTCTTGAGCCCAGGATTCCAAATATCAGACACTCAAACAAATAGAGTTATCTAGAAGCAATTTCACATTTTTGATCACTGTAGTGCCCCCTATTGGCCATGTATCTGAGTAGCGAGCAAGACTTCTACCATCTGATCAAGTTTCAAGTCTCTAGGGTAGGCCAGTTTGATGATCACTTTTATGGCAGAATAATAATAATAAAAATCCTGATAAATACAATAGGCTGTCAGTGCTCAAACCCCTAATTAAAAGATTAGTTTGCCATATGAGAGTTCTTTCAGTTTTTCAACATTGGAAAAGTCAGTCAGAAAGATAGTAGGCATACATAAAATACTTAATGTAACTGAAGATAAACAGAAAATAATTAATAATTTTTATATAAGTGGGACAAGTGAATTTCTTACAAATAATCATTTCTATATTTCACAAATTTATGCAACTGGACTGCTTATTCAGAACAGAAGGTTTTTTTTCTAGCAGGCTTCTGCCATATTTTACCATGTCAACCAGAACACCACAGTCGCATACTACAATTATAAGCCTACTATAAATCCATTCAATTCTGCCCATGCACAATAACACAGCTTCAGGAAGCTAACCAACACAAATCTTTATCTTTTAAAAATATAATCTTATCTGGGTCCAAAGCACTCAGACACACTACAAAGGAGTGTACTTTCACACTCAAGAGCAGAGTGTAAGGCCTTCTGTCCTGCATGGCTCTGACAAACTTAGTGATAAAACTTCACAGAGTTAAACAGGAAAATAATGCAAGAGAATTTGATTCGGCTGTACAGTAATTTAGTTATTTAGTAATTAGATTTATTTGGATATTTAGTTGAAAATTTAGCGTCCCCAACTGAGCAAGCCAAGCCAAAGGCGACAGTGGCAAGGAACCAAAACTCCATCAGGTGGCATAATGGAGAAAAATAAACCTTGGGAGAAACCAGGCTCAGTCGGGGTGCCAGTTCTCCTCTGGCCAATTAACAAATAGTGTATGATTATTATTCTGGCAACTTTACAGGTCAGGGGTCATATTAGATCGAAATATTCAAAAGATCGGAGTCATCACGGCGGAGACGGGTTTATTGAGAATGACATGTCGATTAAACAATTATAAAAAAGGAATATTCGAAAGATCGGACTCACCATGCCGGAGACGGGTTTATTCAGGATGTCGTCACGATGAGGCAATTTAGGGGGAGTCTAATTGACACGGTCTCTGTAGACACTTCAGGGATGCGTTGGTCATGTCTGGGTGCAGGTCCACCATCTGATCTGGATACGGCCCGGATCCGGCTGACTGCAATAAACCCCAGGATAAACAGAGAGACTAACATTAGTGTAGATTGCATTCTTTTTATGATGTAAAGAGTACATCAGGTGTTATGGTAAGTGTTCCCGGTTCCGGCTGACCTAGTTAATGCAGCCTAATAATCATTTAATTGAAAAAAAAATTTATGTGTATGCCATTGTAAAACCACTCCATTGTTTTCCCGCTCGCTCCCCAGCGTCACTCACAGAGTCTGTGCACGGAAATCTGGAAAACGGAGACGACAGTACCAGAATGTCGTCGCATTAACAGTATAGAGACTAGGGATGTCACCAAAATTCCAAAATTCCAGTAGTCGGTACCAATACCATAAAAAATGTACGGTAAAATGTTTCGGTACCACAGCTGAATGTTTTTAGTTTTTTTTTAGTATTTAAAAAAATGATTAAATGTATTAAGTTTATTATTTATGATGATAATCATTATAAGTAAATAATACAAACATTTAAAGGCTGTATGCTGTTTAAAAGAAAACATTGTTTATAAAAAATATCAAGTGAAAAATAATCAACCATCTAGGCATAATTATTATTAGTAGAGATGTATTATTATTACATAAAGACCTAGCTAAAATACTGTAATACTGTAATATATTCTGTCAATTTCAATTTTTTTAAACCGAACTTTTAATTTGACGGGTTGCCATGAAGACCTTTGAGTGTCTGTGTTCATGAGATGACAGTTTTCTCAAATTAAATGGTAAATTCTGGTAAATTCTCATGAATTGACGGTTTTATGAGTTTGTCAATCCAACGCTCTCCATTGACTTTGTATTGCATGAAGCGCCTCCTTGTCATTTTTGGCTTATAACAAAAAACAGAACAATGTCTAAAAGCTGATATGTGACAAGGTGTACAGCAAACAAGCTAAAAAACACAGAAATACGTTTTTATAACCTGTCGACCCAAAAAAACGAGTGTTTAAGGAGACAAAAGTGGATACAGGCAATAAGACGTGAAGCAACAGCAGGAAGAATAGGTACATTTTGACATCCTGACACTCAGTATGCCTGTGTGTACAGTAAGTATTTTTTCACTGTTAAGTCAAATATCCAAATGTCAGTTTTATATATTATATGTCCTGTCACTGATCACGTTCCCCTCTAGTGGGTGTAGTTCTCAGTGTAATATAATCTCGCTCTGTCTCAATTGCCTGTATCCACTTTTGTGTCCTTAAACGCTCGTTTTTTGGGTCAACAGCTTATAAAAACTTCTGGGTTTTTGGTTCTGGGTTTTGTTTAGCTTGTTTGCTGTACACTTGGTCACATATCAGCTTTTAGACATTATTCTGTTTTTTGTTATAAGTCTGAAATGACAAGGAGGCCGCTTCACGCAATGCAAAGTCAATGGAGAGCGTGGGATTGTTTTCCCCCTGGTGTGGGCGTGGCCTAAATATGCTCTGTCTCTATGCATTACAATCCTCTGAATTAGTAATTTGGTAGTTTGTTTTTGTATTTCTGTTAACAACTTGTAGACTGGGTAAACCCAGCTTAATCTGCCGGCGATTTGATTTCGCCCTGCAACTCAGTCTGGAAACCTGTACATTCATTTCTACTGCTTCTGTTACACTTTCGCGGGAACCAATCACAGACTGGCTTATCCACCCGACGCGCTATTGGCGGGTTTAACACGATGACAGATAGAAAAGGGATGGGTCGTTGCCCGTTGATCACGCCTCTTGTGGTCTGATTGGTTGAAGGACTATCCAATTACATACAGAGTCATTTGAATTATGCTCGTTTATCACGCCTCTTGTGCAGTAGAAAATACAGAGCAGACTCCCCAGACCAACGTTCAATCTTAAATTGAGCTTGGTCTGGTGATACGCACAATTTTGTCTCTAGTGTCTTTGGACAGCTCTTTGGTCTTGGCCATGTAAGTAGTTGGATTCTAACTGATTGTATGGGGTGGACAGGTGTCTTTATGCAGGTAACGACCTCAAACAGGTGCATCTAATTTAGGATAATAAATGGAGTGGAGGTTGACATTTTAAAGGCAGACTAACAGGTCTTTGAGGGTCAGAATTCTAGCTGATAGACAGGTGTTCAAATATTTATTTGCAGCTGTATCATACAAATAAATAGTTAAAAAATCATATATTGTGATTTCTGGATTTTTTTAAAGATTATGTCTCTCACAGTGGACATGCACCTACGATGACAATTTCAGACCCCTCCATGATTTCCAAGTGGGAGAACTTGCAAAATAGCAGGGTGTTCAAATACTTATTTTCCTCACTATATATATATATATATATATATATATATATATATATATATATATATATATATATATATATATATATATATATATATATATATATATATATATATATATATATATATATATATATATATATAGGCCTAATTTCATATAATAACGCATGAACTGTTACAGAATGTATAAATAGCTTTTGATATAATTCTTATTACCATTTATATATCTTTTAAAATGTCATTAATGTAAAATACTAAATAAAATATTCTACTTAAAATTTTGCTTTAACAATTTAGTAGAATAATTGAATAACTGATAACAGAAAAATCTGAATCCCATTAAAAGATAATCATCTGAAAGGTACATTTTTATGACTTATATACAAGCATATCAATATTCACTTATAATTGCCCATATTTTAATTGAAGATATGTCATAATAAAAATAATTTTAAAAAACATAATAGATTTCATCGTAATAGAATTCACTCAATTAACCTATATTTTCAATAATAGCCCCGTTAATTACAATAAGTATTACATTTAAAAACAATAACACCAGTAACAGCATGCCACTTGGGGCCTTCTGTGCCAAAGATGGCTGGGTCATCTTACCCCAAAGGGTCTAATTTTATCTTTTTACTTCAAAATAAAAGCTATAATATTTATTCCACAAATCTTTCATTGCAAACCTTTCATTGCAAAGACACTCGAGCGAGTTGTTTTTAACCAGCTCTCTACGTTTCTTGAACAGAACAACCTCCTGGATATCAACCAATCAGGCTTCAAAAGCGGCCACTCAACTGAGACTGCCCTGCTCTCGGTTACGGAGGCACTGAGGCAGGCAAGAGCGGCTTCCAGATCCACAGTACTTATCTTACTGGATTTGTCTGCTGCTTTTGACACAGTTAACCACCAGATCCTCCTGTCAACTCTCATGAAGATGGGCATCTCAGGAACTGCTCTCCAGTGGCTCAAGTCTTACCTCTCAGGTAGGTCCTTCAGGGTGTCATGGAGAGGTGAAGTGTCTAAGTCACATCATCTAGCCACTGGAGTTCCACAGGGCTCAGTGCTTGGACCACTTCTCTTCTCCATCTACATGTCATCACTGGGATCGGTCATTCAGAAACATGGCTTTTCCTATCACTGCTTTGCAGACGACACTCAACTCTACTTCTCATTTCAACCAGATGATCCCACGGTTGGTGTTCGTATTGCTGCCTGCCTAACAGACATTTCTGCCTGGATGAAGGAGCATCACCTGCAACTCAACCTTGCAAAGACTGAACTGCTTGTGGTCTCAGCCAACCCAGCACTTCATCACAATCTCTCCATTCAGCTAGGATCATCAACCATAACTCCGTCCAGGACAGCCAGGAATCTTGGAGTTGTGATCGATGATCAGCTAAAATTCACTGACCATATTACTGCAACAACCCGGTCCTGCAGATTTGCATTATACAACATTAGGAAGATTAGACCCTTCCTATCTGAGCTGACCACACAACTCTTGGTCCAAGCTCTTGTTCTCTCCAGACTGGACTACTGTAATGCTCTTCTAGCAGGCCTTCCGGCATGCACTATCAAACCCTTGCAACTGATCCAGAATGCAGCGGCGAGGGTGATCTTTAACGAGCCGAAGAGAGCGCACGTCACGCCTCTCTTCATCAGACTCCACTGGCTACCAATAGCCGCTCGCATCAAATTCAAGGCACTGGTACTCGCCTTCAAAGCAACCACTGGCTCTGCACCAATATACCTTAACTCGCTTGTTCAGACATACACACCCTCCAGGAGTTTGCGTTCTACCAGTGAACGACGCCTTGTGGTGCCATACCAGAGAGGCATGAAATCACTGTCACGGACCTTTTCCTGGACCGTTCCCACCTGGTGGAATGACCTGCCTATCTCAATTCGAGCAGCCGAGTCTGTAGCCATTTTCAAAAAACATCTAAAGACGCATCTCTTCCAGCAGCACCTGACCAATCAAGAATAGCACTTAACATTCTATTCATTTTTCTGTCTGTCTAATTTATTTATAAAAAAAAAAAAAAAATCCTGTGTGTTCTGTGTTAGATTAACTGAGACTTGTTACAGCACTTGCATACTGTAGCCTCTGACTGTTGTAGTTGCTTCTATTGCTCTCATTTGTAAGTCGCTTTGGATAAAAGCGTCTGCTAAATGTCTAAATGTAAATGTAATGTAAATGTAAATCCCTCATTAAAAATAGACTTTGCTATAGATATTTATATAGACAAAAACTTTGATATTCAACATAATACAATGTCATAGATCACTATATTTTCGATAGACACAAAATTAGATAAAAACTGTTTTATCTGACTAAATCTCACAAATGTTGATATTCAGATGAAATGACAAAATTAAAAATAGTATAATCATTCATCAAAAGTGCTGAGATGTGATTTTGTGTCGCCTATGGTCAGGAGAAAAAAATTAGGGCTCGGAGAGTGAGGGAGAGCCCACTGAGCATCAGCCAAATCAGATTACAGGCTGTTAGTAAAGGAATAGTAAGAGTAAGAAGGATAATTTGTATGGACAAGCACCCAATCCTCGTCCCCAATGCCACCCCACCCCAGTGTCCCTTTTTTTGGTTTGGGCCACTGCTCCTCAAAATGTCTGCGCACGGCCCTGATTGTCGGGGTGTTTTGGCCATTTAGGCATGTTAAATCACCATCCATCTGCGTCATAACTGGGAGAGAGAATTCGGATTGGCTGTTCAGTTTAGCGAATGAGTCAATGCATGAGAACAGATGTAAACAAAGAAGTCAAGATGGTAGAGACAGAAGGATGATCTAAGTTTATGTCATCTTACCTGAGCATTCTAATGCGCACATATTTTCATAATAACATGAGCCACTTGGAATGGAGAAAGTGATCAGCATGACTGATGTTCAAACTGGTATGAGCAAGTGTGTCAAACTGCGTCCCGCAGTATACTACAAACCACGGCCTACAAATTATGAGCCTTCCTCAGGTCACACCCCCTACAATGAAACAGCCATTCGGGAATGCGTGATTTCCCCCCCCAAATCACTTCACCAGAAATCCCGCCCTGCAGCTAATTTCATTGGTTAAGATTACAGTGACGGGTAGGTTTAGGCTTTAGGGATCAGTGTTTGGTGTAGGCAATCATTACTGTGATTGACATGACCAATGAAATCTTATGAATCAGCTGCAGGGCGGAGTTTCCACTTAACTGGTTTGGGGGAAAAAATCATGCATTCAGGATGTCATCAGAGCCCCTCCCTCTGGAATCTAAATATGTATTCAAATGCAAAACCTAAAAATAAGTAAGCAGTTATGATCTGCAATACTTTTTTGAGCAACTAGAGTATATATTTATTAAAGAGCCATACAGGCACCTAGTGGGTAAACCATGGCATTACAAATTAAATGTATTATTTTTCCAGCCACAAAATGACTCTAATTTGCCTCTTTGCATTGGAATTCTCTATGTTAACCTTAATTACTACACTAATTGTAAATTATAAATAAGAAAAATATTAGAAGAAAAATATTTTTGTATGTGGCTATAGATGACACTTACACTGTCGTTTGGGATACAGCTTCTTCAAATCGCTCACAAAATGCTCAATTAAACAGATAAAACATGCCTCAGCTGTGCCAGGGGTTTTCAATCATGCATCACTTACTGTTGTACGTATCTGAATTTGTTGTGAGATGCAACTTTCTTTCTTACATGCTTTTCTTCTATATTTGCAGTTCTGTCTCCAGAACCAAATGCTCTTGTTAAAGCTCTACGCAAACTCCCCATTCTGCATGATGAGCAGTACGCACAACAGACAAAGCTGTATGAATGTTACAAGCCTGAGGAGAAAACACTGGTGCTGCCGTAAGTTCCCATGCAATTTAATCAAGTTTGTGATTTAAGGAGGTGTCTCTTGGCTGATTTTGATCAGGACCCAGCATGTCATGGTAAATTATTTGTTGATGCCACATATTAGCAAAATCAATTTATCATGCACAAGTTAGAAAAAGTTAAAAGTTACCATGACCTATGCAATATTAAAACGTACTAAGCACTGGCAATTTGCTGAAAAATTGTAAATGCTTAAAAGACCAGCAGATGGACATAGGACTGCTCAGAGACACAAAGGCTGAGAATCCAAACGCAGCTTTATTAAAGGATAATCCACAATTGTAGTCAAGAAACTGGCAAAAGGCCATACACATGCAAGCAGTCCAAACAGGCAATCAAGACAGGAGAGACAGGAAAAAGGGTAATCCACGAAACAGGCAAGTAATCCAAAACCAAGAGACAAGAAACCAGGGAAAATGCTCAGAAATGCAGTATTACAACAAACAAGACTTCGCAATGAATGACTGAGATAACCAGGCTTATATAGGGTAATGAGACACAGGTGGATGTAATCAGGGATGATGAGTCCGGGCAGAGAGTATTATGGGTAATGTATTCTGTGGTGATATGGCAATAGTCTGAGGTGGAGTGCCCTCTGGTGGACTCCAGGCCCATGGAGCGGAAGAGGGCCTGGAGACTGAGGCAGAGCAGGCATCCAGGGCGGAACAGGCTGGGTAGATGACCAGGGTGGCACAGACGACCACCACAGCAGCGGAGACGGGTTTGAAGACCCCCAGAGTGGAGCAGACGACCACCACAGCAGTGGAGATGCGTTTGAAGACCTCCACGGCGGAGCAGACGACCACCACAGCAGCGGAGACGGGTTTCTCTCTGGACTCGTGACGGAAGGAGACGGAGCCCTCTTTGGACTCGTGACGGAAGGAGACGGAGCCCTCTCTGGACTCGTGAGGGAAGGAGGCGGAGCCCTCTCTGGACGCTGACCAGAGGCTGGATCCCTCACTCTACGTTGGTCAGTGTCTGGAGCCATCTCTGGACACTGGTCAGTGGCTGGAGCCATCTCTGCACGCTGGTCAGTGGCTGGAGCCATCTCTGGATGCTGGTCACAGACAGGAGACGTCGCTGAACCCTGGTCAGTGGCTGGAGACGTCGCTGGACCCTGGTCAGTGGCTGGAGCCATCTCTGCACGCTGGTCAGTGGCTGGAGCCATCTCTGGACGCTGGTCAGTGGCTGGAGCCATCTCTGCACGCTGGTCAGTGGCTGGAGCCATCTCTGAACGCTGGTCAGTGGCTGGAGCCATCTCTGGACGCTGGTCACAGACAGGAGATGTCACTGAACCCTGGACATGGACAGGAGACGTCGCTGGACCCTGGTCATTGGCTGGAGCCATGCCATCTCTGCACGCTGGTCAGTGGCTGGAGCCATCTCTGGACGCTGGTCAGTGGCTGGAGCCATCTCTGGACGCTGGTCACAGACAGGAGATGTCGCTGAACCCTGGACATGGACAGGACACGTCACTGGACCCTGGACATCAGCCATGACGGGACGAGACTCATGTCGAAGACACCTGCTTAGCAAATGCAGTGGGTATGTCACTATCCTCCTTCATGATACCCACTGTAAAAGCAGAGCTGCTCAGTTGCAATGCAATGTCAATGTAATTTTCCAGAGACCAATAAGGATCATGCAAACTGCCCAACTAAAGAAAACACGATCACCATAATGGTGACCAAACATTTTCAATAAAACATCAAAAGGACTTCTGCTGAGATCTAGAGAGATTTATTGTCTTATTTTATTTTCAGTTTATTTCAGGCTGTGTGGCTTTAGTTGTAGTTGTTATGTTTCATTTTCTGAGAGTGCAAGCATGATATTGAACCAACATCACATTGTAACATAGATTAAGCCATTACACTTGATTTTTGGATGAAACGTCAACATTTTTTCAACATTAATTGCGGGTGCAAACATGATGTTGATTCAATGCAGTTAACATTGACATATTAACATTGAATTAGCGTTGTTTCGATGGTAGCTTGCTATCTGTGTACCCTTACGAAAAAAGCATCACCCACAGTTCACTATTTTCCTAAGGCCACCGGGTGGTGGTGGCCCTGGGTGCGAGTGCCCTTTCATTACCACTAGCAGCTCTTTCTTTCTTTCTTTTTTATGGTTTAAGGCAACTAAATGAGATATTGTTTTTTGAAGCTTGTTGTTATTATGGTACATCCCAAGTATAAGTTGACTTAAATCAAGCCTCATTTTGTTTTTTGCCTCATTTTGTCTTACCTTAGACGATCCAAACTGGGCAAGAGGGTTGTGTATACGTTTTTAGAGTACTCTCCACTGCTTGACTCCAGCAATATGACTCCAAATGACTGGATTACTATTGCAAAAGACATTGAGGTGCCTTTTTTTGACCATCTCTATTTATTTATTTTTCCACTTTAGACAGTCAGTAATGAGAATTTGTCTCGTGTCTTGTTCACAGAAATACTACGAGAGCTATGATGGCTTTGTTGTTCTGCATGGCACTGACACCATGGCTTACACCGCCTCTGCCTTATCATTCATGTGTGAGAATCTGGGAAAGCCTGTCATCCTCACTGGCTCACAGGTAACACATTTTAAAGGTATTTTAAGTGAACTATTCCTTTAACTAACCATTTTATGTGTGGCAGGTGCCCATCTTTGAGATGAGGAGTGATGGGAGGGACAACCTCTTGGGGGCGCTCTTGATTGCAGGACAGTTTGTCATCCCCGAGGTGAGAGATATTTCTTTTAAGAAATGCTTTTATATCCATTGCAAAAGCAGTATGAGCAAGCAGTATGATACAGATATTAAAAATGTTTGTATAGTGTTTGTATAGTGTTATTGAATATAAAATAAATGTTAGGATTTTGGGTGCTCTGGTTTCCCCACAATCCAAAAACATGCTGCATAGGTGAATTGACCATATGCATATAGTGTAATACTTAGTTTATAATCAGTATATATAGTCACTTAAAGGGATAGTACACCCAAAAACGAAAATTTGATGTTTTTCTGCTTACCCCTAAGGCATCCAAGATGTAGGTGTCTTCGTTTCTTCAGTAGAACACAAATGAAGATTTTTAACTCCAACCGTTGCCGTGTGTCACTCATATAATGCTTGTCAATGGGGTCGAATTCTATTAGAGTAAAAAACACATGGACAGACAACTTCAAATTAAACCCCACGGCTCGTGACGACACATTGATGTCGTAAGACACGAAACGATCGGTTTCTGAGAGAAACCGAACGGTATTTATGCAATTAATTTCACCTCATATCAGACGAACGCTTCAGCTCTGCAGACTGCCATCACTTCCCATGTGTGAGGTCAAAATTCCGGCCGGGTCATAGATATATACATAGATACCTCATTAGTGCCTGCGTGGATCATGGCGTGGATCGCTCGAATGAGGAATCTACGTATACATATCTATGACCCGGACAGAATTTTGACCTCACACACGGGAAGTGTGTGAGGTCAAAGGGAAGTGCGCTTCCTGACAAGGGAGAGAGAGAAGCCGCAGTGTGTGCACGAATAATAAATAATTAGCTACACATAAGAAATCACTGATCACAGATCAGAAGGAACTGAAAAAAGACTTCTGTTTTCATTTGTACATCCAAACACTGAGAAACTGCCAGCATTCACTCGTTCACAAGCCATGATCTCTCGAGCGCTTGCATGGGCGTGCCAGATTCTCTGGGCGGAGGAAAGGGAGGTAACCATTCCTGTGTGGACGTCAAAACAGGAGACTTCAGGATTGGCTAGTCTGGCCTGTCATTTTTTCAAAGGCAGAGAAAGACAGCCAGAACTCGGTTTTATCAACATTTCTATCCATTTGGGGACAATATTCAGGCTAGGGGAACTCATATTAATGTTGAAATACCTCATAAAATGAAAATTTCATGCCATGGGACCTTTAATAACAGACAGCACAAACCTGTAACCACCTGTACACCACCTTTCAAATAAGTCAGTACATGTTTTGATGGTCCATGATAAGGTGTTCCAGTGAAGGCTGACACACAATGAAGCACAATAACAGGACATACAATTATTGAAAACTGTTTAAAATGACTAACACATTTTCTACACTCAGTGAGGCAGAAGTATCTAAACTTCTCCTCTCCAGCCATCCTACCACCTGTCCTCTAGATCCCATTCCCTCACACCTCCTTCAAGCCATCTCTCCTACACTCCTACCAGCACTCGACACATCTCTCTGCACCGGCAATTTCCCTGCCAAATTCAAGCAGGCTCGGGTAGCACTTGTTGCGCTTACTCGACTCTTCATGATCGCTTCCTGTACTCCAAAATCATTGGATAATGGATAATAATAATAATAATGGCTTATATTATTATATAATTATATAATGGATAATAAGCGTCTGCTAAATGCATAAATGTAAATGTACAAGAAAATATAATTTTATCTCTTTATTTCTCTACAGGTTTGCCTCTATTTTCACCATAAGCTGTACAGAGGCAATCGTGTCACTAAGGTTGACTCTGGAAGCTTTAAAGCATTTGCCTCACCAAATCTTCCACCATTAGCCAATGCTGAAGTTGACATCAACAGTAATTCCAGTTCTTCCTACATTTATAGCTGCATTAGTCAGAAATATTAGGCTACTTGAAATCTACTACAGATTGTGAGATATGTTTACTGTGTGTATAGGCTATTATACAGTGTGTATATATATATATATATATGTATTTACTGTGTGTGTGTGTGTGTGTGTGTGTGTGTGTGTGTGTGTGTGTGTGTGTGTGTGTGTGTGTGTGTGTGTGTGTGTGTGTGTGTGTGTGTGTGTGTGTGTGTGTGTGTGTGTGTGTGTGTGTGTGTGTGTGTGTGTGTGTGTGTGTGTGTGTGTGTGTGTGTGTGTATATAGTTTATATATACAGTATATATAGTAAACGTATCTCACAATCTGTAGTAAATTTTAATTTCAAGTAGCTTAACAGACCGTGTCACAAGACAGTGTTGCTGCCACTGCTTGCAATTTCATGTCAACTTCCTCAGTACTGATGTAATTGTACTAATGTTTGTATTCTGATTTAAAAATTATAATTTATTATTGTTTAGTTAACTGGGACAATGTGTGGCGACCAAGCACACCTGCCAAATTCATCGTCAGCACACAACTGAACCAAAATGTGGGTCTCCTGCGACTCTTCCCAGGGATTACTACTAATACAGTAAGGCTGTGTGGTAATATGCCACATATTTTGGTCAAACATCTTTAATGTTAAGTGACAAAATATTTGTAGTTAATTGCAATCTGTTACTGATGATGAGAGTTTAACGCCACCTCTATTAAGAGCAGTGTGGAGGAAGGAGCAGGTATTTACTACATCAGTCTGACTCTTTTGCCATGTTTTTTTTATTTTAATTATTATTATTTTATAATCTTGGTGTTTATGAACCTTCACATATAATTCTGGGGGGGGGGGGGGGGGGGGGTTACACCTCTTCATGTTCATAGATAGTCATAATGCCAATATTCGTGTTTTTCTCATTATCATTATGGCTTAGCCATGTCTAGCCATCAAGTAGCATAAGAAATATTCTTGATTTCATCTCACATCTCAGGCCAGTGCCTGTGATGCCTTTGAAATGTCCTTGGGTGTGCTGATGTTGGGTAGCAGCTCCAGATGTGCCGTAGCAGGCTTGGAGTCTACCAGAGCTTTAATTGAATCTTCAGCATCGTTAATTATTTTCTCCATTGGACCACAAACACCCTCAAGTATAACAATGTGACAATGTAATTAGCTAGTGATCCCAATGGGACACTCCGCAAGAAAGTGTAAAATGAAAGAATAAAAAGCTTGTGGTGACTGTTAATAGATGGATCCTACATAGCTGAGCTGTGTTTCTCCACAAGACTATAAAGTCAGTAGGAAATCAAAATGGACCCTGCCTAATTGTGTTAGTAAATTACAAATAAAAGAAAGTTTAAATGTTTATAAAATGTATTATTTAAAATATATACACTGTAAATTTTAACAAGTTCAGTTTACTTTAAAAAAGTTTGGAAACCGATTGCCTTATTTTTGCAAAGCAAACTTAAAGGGAAAAATGAAGTTAATTTAATTATCAGCTAAAAGAAAGCTAACACCTCCCAAGTCAATTAAGTAATAAAGATCAAGTTAGTTTAATGCCAATTCTAGTTAACATACACTAGAATATTTACCAATCTTACTTAAGAATTTACAGTAAGATTACTTGAGTAATTCCATTTAACTAACAGTGTTATATTATGTCCATCTTAAATACTATTATTCTCAACAGTTTTAATCTGTCATTTTCAGCTATGGCGATATAAAAAACTATGTGCAATCAGTTTCCACATTTTCTTTAAGTAAAGTGAACCTTGCATCCTTACAAGTTTAATTGCATCAAGTTGTTCTTACTTAAACCATTTAAGTTTTGTCAACTTAATTATATCTGTGATATGAGGAAGCATACTCCCAGAATGCATTGCAGCATTAATAAATTAATTG
Organism: Gobio gobio; assembly: GCF_949357685.1. Lineage (NCBI taxonomy): Eukaryota > Metazoa > Chordata > Actinopteri > Cypriniformes > Gobionidae > Gobio > Gobio gobio. Next base: position 33,163,579 of record NC_137119.1, read on the forward strand.
CTTTTTTTACTATTGTTTTTACTACTTCTTTTAAAATCAAATAACTGTGATTTCATGTTGCATTGCATAGGAAGAGAATTACAATAATATAAATGAAGTTCCATGGGTCTGGGTCATGACCGAAATAACTAGATTGCGGGTACAAGCGGCCGAATATATATATATATATATATATATATATATATATATATATATATATATATATATATATATATATATATATATATATATATATATATATATATATATATATATATATATATATATATATATACACACACACACACTGACTAAAGATCTAACACATACTGGATTAACCAGATTTTGGTAATCACCAATACTTTTAGTTTAGGGCAGCTGTAGTACACAAACCATTGGGTGGTGGTCAAATAAAAAAAGCACTGTGTAGTATATGAATTATTGTATAAAAATAATTATGTTTTTTTGCATAAAAAAATAAGTAATCATATGCTGGTTAACATATGCTGGTTATTAGTTTGAGAATAGTTTAATAATAATGTTTTATTATTATCAGATTATGGCCATAGTGGTAAATAATGTTAGATTTGAAAAAGGAAAACTATGGGGTTACTCCCAACTTTCTGTTTCACTCAGAATTACATTACATTATGGAAATAAAATGGCTCGGGAATGTTTAATAATAAATTATAAATTAATATTGACATGCAAGTTTTCAGATGTTCAAATTTTCTCATCAGGTCAAGGCCTTCTTGAAGGCTCCTATGGAGGGTGTAATTTTGGAGACCTACGGCAGTGGTAACGCCCCTGATAACCGCCAAGACTTGCTGGATGAGATCCGTAAAGCGACTGATAGAGGACTCATCATTGTCAACTGCACTCAGTGCCTAAGGGGCACAGTCACAATATCATACGCCACTGGCCAGGTATGGGAGTTTGCATGAGAAAGACCTTATATCGGTGTACTCCAGAAGTGTGTATTACTTTAATATTCCCTCCAAGGCTCTGAGTAAGGCGGGTGCGGTTGCTGGGTTTGATATGACTCCAGAAGCTGCTCTTTCCAAGCTCTCCTATGTGCTGGCAAAACAAGACCTCAGTGCAGAAGAGAAGAAGAAGGTAAAAAAATAAAAATAAAACAAGTGAGAATTGTACATCTCCCAGGACAGTTTGCACAGTACAGTGTTAGTAATGTTACTTTATGGTTTCAAAATGTTATTTGTTCATAAGATGCTGAGTCGCAATCTGCGTGGTGAGATGATAGCTGACCTGGAGGGTGCAAAGCTCTCTCTCAGCGACAGTCGCTTTATTCAGGTCATCGCCAAGTCCCTCAGCATTGGCTGTAAAGATGTGAGTAGGCCAGACCTTTTGCTTCTAATCTTGTTTGTATAGCCCTATAATGAACAAGTATATTCAGGACCAGAAGAGGTTGCGATTAACAGTTGTAATTCACTATAATATTGCTGATGTCCTTAGGAGCTTGAAGCCATACGAAATGCGCTAACGCCCACTCTGGCCTGTGCTGCTGCTAAGAATGGAGATACCGAGGCTTTAGAGGCCATAAGGGAAATGGTAAGCATTTGGGTGTTTGCTGTAACAGCAAGTGCCTTTGCAATGACTGTACTGTGTAACTCTTTGTCATGGCGTTTCACGACCCAACAAATGCTAATTCATTATGTCCAGTTGGCGTACCTACAGACACAGAGAGCAAAAATACTTTGTTACTCTCCGCCATTGATTGTACCAAACAGCATGGGGGAGAAAGAGATTCTTCATTCTTCATAAGAAATGCTTTCTTTTTTGTTCTTGTTGTTGTTTATAGGGCACTAACTTGAGCATGGCGGATTATGATGGCCGAACTCCCCTTCACATCGCCGCATGTGAGGGGCATCTGAAAGTGGTGCAATATCTGCTGAGTAAAGGGACCACCGTCTTTGTCAAAGATCGCTTTGGTGATACACCCCTTCGCAATGCCGTTCAGTTCAGGTAAGACAGGCCAGTAAGGTCGGATGGTATTAGCTTAATACCTATTTGCATTAGGAAGCTTGTAAATGCGTATTTAACTGAATGTTTTGCCTATATCTAAAAGGTTTTTTTCTCTGTTTTCACCACAACTAATGTGCGGGTGTGCAGATGTGTGTGGGCATGTTGTAGGGGGTGAGCGGGGCACAACCTAACGCGGGGCTAGTTGTAATACACATGGTTTAAAACTTCCCACACATGCCAGCATGACGAAACTGTCAATACTTCACAAAGATGTGAGAGCATGGTAGAAATATCTACAAACAGGAAGTGATTTAGGACACAGGAAGTGGAACTAGAATTCTGGTTATGGCTCTTTCTGGTGGAGGGATGAATGATCCATGGACAGACATTACACTGCTCTGGGCCTTAGTCACCGTAACTTAAAGATATGTTCACCTTTAAAACGGCCCCTTTAACATTCCACATCTATAGCTGTTGATGCACCATTTTTGTAAAAAATTCACCACCTTCAACAATACATTTCAAGACAAGTTGGTCAATGACGTGACGCCAATTAGGATCTATTAATTTATTCAAACATACATTCAAAATGCAATTTTACAATTTTAGTACAGTAGACAATATGATACACGTGACTCCAGTGGTTTAATGTCAGTTTTATGAAGCGACAAATTGTTTGTTTAAGAAAAATATCCATATTTAAAACGTTATAAACTAAAATAACTAGCTTCTGGCAAATGGCCTACGCAAGTAAAGAAGATTTTCATTTTTTGTGAACTATTCCTTTAAGACATTTCAATTTTCTCTGTCTGTAGGCATAAGGATGTTGTGGAGCTGCTGAGGAACAGTGGAGCTCACCTCTCCCGTGATGAATTGCAGGATACTGGAACAGAGCTGTGCCGGTCTCTCTCTCTCTCTCACACACACACACATTTCCTCTCACCCTTTCTGTAGTATTTATTCTGGTCTGACCAGTCATTCAGCGACTTTCATTGCATTGAGACAGCAAAGATATTATTGGAATTTGGCTAAGCATGACATCATCTCATGTCTTGTGGCATGTCAGTCCTTCAGCTACATCAGTCTTCATTCTGTGTGTCACCAAAGATCTATAAACCTATAAGTGTATTATTAATAATAGCATACAAATATTACTATTATAGCAAAATAAAAATATTAAATTCAATTAATTTGAACATGGTTCATCAGGTCAGAATTTAGAGTCAGAACTATATGTTTATAAAACAAAATTAACTGCTTCTTATCACCCTTCACTGGCAATGATAAATCACCTCCACATTTAGTACAGATCAGAAGTGTCAATTTAAAGCTGTAGCCTTGCTGACATGAGGCTGATGTCTCCTACTGAACAGATCAAAATATTGAACACATGCCAGAACTGATTTTTCAGGAGCTGGAATAATGATAGTAGCTTCAGGGTTCATGATGGCTCATGTATATATTCTGATGTGTGTTTTACAGTCTTGCTGCAAGTGGTGACTTGGAGGGATTGAAGATTTGGAAGTTAGCTGGGGTTAATATGGCCATGCCCGGTTATGATGGAAAGACTCCTGTTGAAGTGGTGAGTTAATGGGGATGTGTGTTGAATAGTACACAGCCCAACAATCAGTGCCTGCAGTGACTTGTCATTTATAAAGCTGTATGAGTGGATTTGTGGATATAAGGCATTTACTTGTTCCTCGTTTGTACGTTGCTTTGCAAAATGACTAATTGTTAGTGTGAATTTGTCGGTCAGCAAATATCAAATATGTATGAAAAGATATGTTGATAATGTCATGCGTCATGTAATCATTCATGAATTGGCTTCTCTCACCTTTAGGCAAGAGCCTTTGAACGGAAGGAGGTTGTGGACTTCCTACAGGCTGCTTAGGGCCAAACTCAGGTATGAAATATACACTTACAATACAATACAATAACACACTTAGATACACATTTCTAAATTAGAACATAACAAATGTATTGTCACGTTGTGTTCAGGCTGGGTGAACAACTTAACGCAACGTAGATTGGACAGAGACTGAAGGAATGGGAGGAACTTAAATATTGACACTTATATTGTTTTTACACATAGCAAATTTTGACTTTGCTATATGCTAGTAGTATTAGTATTAGTAGTAGATCTACATCAGACTCCCTCCGCTGGCTTGCCTTCTTCCCATAGTGCATCCTGGTGCCATGTGTTCCCCAGATAAGGAGGCTCCGCCTTCGTGGTCCAGTTTTGATGCTCACTTTTAGCGCTTTTGGTGGTGGACAGGGGTCAGCATGGGCACCCTGACTGGTCTGTGGCTATGCAGCCCCATACGCAACAAACTGCGATGCACTGTATATTCTAATCACCTTTCTATCAGAACCAGAATTAACATGAGCAATTTGAGCTACAGTAGCTGTTGATCAGACCACACGGGCCAGCCTTCGCTCCCCACTAGGGTTGGGTACCGAAACCCGGTGCCAATATGGTACCTATATAACCGGTATGTAACCGGACCGAAACAGAACGCAGATTTCGGTGCCTCATTCAAACCTCATTCGGTGCCTCATTTGCTTTCGAGCTTTGGCTGGCACCGAGCCAAAGACAGATACGCTCAGCGCTCATCACATCAAAACTATTCAGTGTTTTCAACCACATAATGTTTATTGTAGGTTTCAGAGTTCAGACATTTAAATGCACATATAGCAAAAAACACACTGATGTCTATGGAAGCGGCAATAACAATTCTTTCAGACAGTTATAACTTGACTACGTGTTTTATTTATATCAGATACACATTATATAGTTAACTATATAGTTTACTCTATTCTTCCCCCGGTTCAGTGGTCACTCACTTTCATGTATTTCGTGAGAGGATGAATTTACGTGATGTAAATCCGACAGATCCAATTCTATGAGGCGCAAACTAACATAACGGCGCCCATTGAGCATTATAGATCAAATAACATGATCATTATAAAGGTTTTAAATGACAAAACACATTCACTTACACATATTTGAAAATCAGAATATCAGATTGTTCATGACATAGTAAACAGTTTGTGAATAGTAAACAGTTTGTGAATATTTTGAATAAAAAAGAAAAACAAAATAAAACCGATACAGCTGTCATACAGCACTATTGTGGTTACTGTGTCATATGAGAAGCATGACGCGTCGCTATGGAAACAATAAGGCGATGCGTTCTGAAATATTTAGCCAGAGAATATGGTCATATTCTCTGCAAAATAATGCTGAACCTTGAAACTGGTTTGTAGCATACCAAACTTTGCTGTTATTAGTACTGTAACTGTTATTTAGTGTTAAATTAGGCCTCTTGTAGGTTGCTTAGTTTTACTGTGAATTTGTTAAGTAAAGTTTTGTATATTTATATATTTAAGTGTACTTTAAACTTTTAATAAATTGTTCAATTTAAAGAATAAAAAAAAAACATACAATAAAAAGCCATTCTCTAATGGCATCCGCCGTCGTTTTGTGGGTCTTTTTTTTTTTTTAAGTATCGGTTCAGGCACCGTTTAGGCACCTGTACAGTTTTAAAAGTATCGGTTTGGCACCAGTATTTAAAAAAAACTCAAACGATACCCAACCCTACTCCCCACATGCATCAGTGAGCCTTGGCTGCCCATGACCCTGTCGCCGGTTCACCACTGTTCCTTCCTTGGGGCACTTTTGATAGATACTGACCAATGCAGACCGGGAACACCCCACAAGAGCTGCAGTTTTGGAGATGTTCTGAGCCAGTCGTCTAGTCATCACAATTTGGCCCTTGTCAAACTCGCTCAAATCCTTACGCTTGACCATTTTTCCTGCTTCTAACACATCAACTTTAAGGACAAAATGTTCACTTGCTGCCTAATATATCCCACCCACTAACACCTATGAGGTAGTGTGTATTTAGTGTATTTAGTATAGTGATAGCACTAGTATTGGATAGGCATCTGTCGATTCTCCGAATTTAAAATTTTCTTTGCAATCTTACAATGCAAAATGATAACTTACAAATGATTAAATTCATCTCAATTATTTAACAAATGAAGCACACAAAATGTATTACAAACCCTACAATGGACAATGAATCGTCATAATTGTGTTATGATTATGATTTTTTAAATTAAGTTTAGGAATGTTAATCAAATAACGTCATAGAATAGTGCATGAGTACGCGAATTGGGATGCACCTACATTGACTTAAAACTGCAGAAACATGCTTATATTGTTGTTTGTTCTATCTGTTCTCTAGAATGGCGAGTTTAGTCAAGATCCTGAGGAGACCTTCCTTCCTGCTAGATGTCACTTTCTGCCATAATCATCTGTCCATCTTCTCCTTTTTAGCAAAATTAAATAAATAAATAAGTAAATAAAAATTAGCTGAAAACTCCTGATTTAGATAGATAAAAAGATTGCAATTTCAAAATCAAAGATCTGAAGATTTTCAATAGCAACCTGTGATCAGTCATTGATTTTTTATGATTTAATTTTATAATCATTTATAATCATTAGTCATTCATGTATGTCATTTATCATTTTATAATCAATCAGTGTTGGGGGTAACTCATTACAAGTAACTTGAGTTACATTATCAGATTACTTTTTCAAGTAACTAGTAAAGTAACGCATTTACAAATTTATGCTTTTAAATTTACAACTAAATATTTGAGGTTTTTTTTTTTCAAATTAGTAATGCAAGTTAATTTGTTTTCTCATTTACTGACTGACAGCTCTCCTGTCCCCATGTTGAATAAGTGCAGAGGCGTAGTGTGTAAACATGAGGGTTATTGTAGATCTACACTAAATGTGAGCATGCAATTACTAATCTCACTTGCACAAAAACAGATTCAATATTCCTCAAAATGAATAAAATCAGTGAAATGCTAAATCAGCAGACTACGCAAACCTCCAATAATTAAATATGTTAAATAAACAAATATTTGTGTGCGTTCAATCTCACTTTATTGGCCAATGTACTTGCTGCTGACCTTTCGATGATTCAGTTAAACCATATAAGCAAAAATTACTTTAGATTAAGTGTTAAACTTTCTTCTCCTGCATCCTATTCTTCTGGCAGCACAGCTGAGAACGATTTTATTTGGTGCTTTTTGTGCATTTGCACGTTTGAAGCGAATTCACTTCTGACGCCCGAGTTAAAAAATATTCAGTTCTTTGGCATCTGTTCGCACCGCGTTAACCAATCAGGAGCCTGCTTGCTGCTGTCACGTGGTGACGTCATAAACTAATGGCGAATCAATAGCGGATGAGAAACCCAACATAATTTAAAAATACTACTGTTGTGTCACAAAATATAGTTTTAAGACTACAACTAGACTCGAATTTGACGCTCTATTCGCTTTCGGTGTGAACGCAACGTTATTTCAATTTTGGTGTGAAAGGGCCTTTACGTCTGCCACAAAATAGAACGTTTTGTTATTTTAAAAAAAATCCCAGCCCAGGTGAGAAAAAGTAATGCAAAAGTAACGTAACGCATTACTTCTTAGAAAGAAACTAAGTAACACAATTAGTTACTTTTTAAGGGAATAACGCAATATTGTGATGCATTACTTTTCAAAGTAACTTTGCCCAACACTGTCATTTATCATTGAATTATTATTCATTTAGGTTTGTTTTTATATCTTATTTCTTTTCTATTGTTGTTTAAACCTTATGATTGTGTGGTCTGAAGGGATGTTTGCTTCACGAGTAGGAGATAAGATAATGTCACCATTTCAAGTTTTTTAACGTCACATGACAATGTTGTGAAGCAGTAATTTTCCATTGTTTTTCCCTTGGTACAACACTTGTTGGAATTGTACTGGCCAGACGAAGTCTGAGCATTGAGGCATACGCAACTAAGATTATTCAATAAAATAACAAATTTTATCATCATCACTTTGTCTCCAGCTTCTGCTCTTATCTGGATTTCTGAGTCAAACTCTCAGGCTGATTGTTAGGAAGAGATAGGAATGACTCTGTTAGATGGTAATGTGTTGCATTCACTACGGATGTCAGTCACGACTCAGAAGACAGAATCAGGTTGTTATAGTTTTACTTGAATGATTAAGATTCAGAATCAGGAACCAGCACGGTATGGCAGACAGTTATTTTCTCTTGTTCCAATCTACACAATATGCATTAGGTACGGGTGTGTGTGTGTGTGTGTGGTTCTACAATAAACAGAAAGAAGGAATAAATTACTAACTGCAATATTATCACAAATAGTAGCCTACAGCAGCATTACTCTCACACACTAGAAAAATATTAGAATAATATTAGAGTAATATTAGAAATCGAGCAACAATTCTCTTTATAAAGTAGCCTAGGCCTAATCAGCTGCAACATTTAAATGATTACAATCTGCCCACTGACATGGTTTTCAAACTATTGTTATCTATTTTTTTGGCGTTCAGAACATCTTAATCTGCACATATATAGATCATAGAAATCAACATTTTCTCGAGGAGCCATGCACCCGAACCCCACCTAGGCTCACATTTGGAATCTCATTGATTATAAACCTGCCTACATTGTATGATTAAGGGATGTACATTATGGTCATGCAGAATAAGGCATTAATATTTGCTTTATAAGTAATAATAAACAGCCAATAACAGCTAATTTGCTTACTAATAAGATACTAGTTAATAGTGAGAATTGGACCCCAAACTAAAAGGTTACCTTTTTTTTTTCATTCCCCCTCAATGGGGGCAGATCCCCCCTCCTAGAATCGCCCCTGGTCAACCGTAATTCCCTGCGAAGTGGACTTCACAGGATATTCCGCCGTGCGCGAGACGTCTACCATGCAAATCTCATGATTACGATTAAAGGGTTAGTTCACCCAAAAATAAATTCTGTCATTAATTACTCACCCTCATGTCGTTCGACACCCGTTAGTCCTCCGTTCATATTCGGAACACAAATTAAGATATTTTTGTTGAAAGCTGATGGCTGAGAAAGGCTTCAGATAGGCCTCCATTGGCATTCAGTACATTAATACTCCCAAGACCCAGAAAAGGCACTTAAAACGTCATTACAAAGTCCATCTCACCACCGTGACTCTACAATCATTTTACCATGCGACGACAATAGTTTTTGTGCGCAAAAAAAAATCAAAATAACACCTTTATCCAACTTGTTATTGCCTTCCGTGTGTGCCTCCATGACGCATGCGCGAGAATATGACGTAGCGCCGGGGTTCAGGAATCCATGAAATGCACACTTTAGTCCCATTTTGAGAACTACGCCGAGACCTAAAGCATGATCAATGTAGAATCCAACAGCTTAGACACGCGCGTCTTCCTCTGCTTGTCAACAAATCGCTTCTGGGTCATCTGTCCGAACGCCGGATCTGAGACTTGGTCCAGACTTGGATTCCAGAGACATGGCAACATCGATGTATAACGCCACTACTGGTACTGGTCACTACTGTCTCAATTTGGAGGTTGCGTTCCAAAGGTCGCATTTGTCACCCACATACATAGTCAAGGATGTCTCATTTCAGAAAGGTAACCATTATAAAATTGACTGTTATCCGTGTGAAGCAAATTGTTGTAATTTCTTTATGTGTGTGGAATGTGATGGCTACTTTACTGAAATGAGGCAGCTGACAAATGTAGCCTCCGAAATGAGACACAGCTCCAGATAAAAACTTACCTGCCTGTAGACTTAGTAACCCTGATCAGCTGGTTCAGGTGTGTTTGATCAGGGTTGGAGCTGAACTCTTCAGGACTGTGACCGAAGCTGCACATCCCTGCTCCAAGGCCTAAAATGGATGGGTCATATAAGAGAGACATTCAAAATGTTTACTGTTGGTGTGCCTGCAGGAACAGGGTTGGGAAACATTGATCTAACCAGCGAAAGTGTGCTTTCACACAGTATGAGTCGCTTTCTAATGCAGACATACAAGACCCAAGTTTACAAAAGCAGGATCACCCACCTCAATGACCACACGAAGAAGCATTTCTCTGGCAACGATGTGGCATACAAAACTAACAAAAATGACTGACAGTGTCATTAAACACTATTTTCTATACTATTTTCATCACGACTTACAGTAACTTCCCTTAATACAGAATGCACATCCTATGGGTGCAGTTAGTACTTGAGAAATACATGTATTCTGTATTTTAATCAGAAAGATTCTGTAGATACAGTATGAGAGGGTAACACTTGAAATGAGCTTCTGTCACACTGAATGTGCTGTTACCTCGTCTGTTGTTTTGCCTGCATCCTTCTGCAACAAATGTGCACGGTGTCTTCCTAGAAAATATTATTAGTGATTACTAATATTCAAAAGTCAAAAATTGCTTGAATTCACATAGTCAATTCCTTCCCTTCTTTACTTCTGACATCAGCAGATTCACTGATAGGAGTCATTCTGAAGCACAGCAGATACATTCAAAATGACCGTTAAAACGTCTCAAAACTGTATTATGCTTACCTGAGTAAAGACAAACTCCAGTCCAGCGCAATATACAGTATAGTAGTGTCCCCCCCCCCACATGAATATAAATCAAACTGCAGATTTGACTACTCCTAAAAAAGGCCTATCCCGGTGTTTTACAACTGATTAAACTTATGTCCATCATTAATATTGTGTTAGAGAACCCTGGCATTTACTACTTACCATGAACATAATTATTCCACAGTCTGTATGTCGACTCTTCTGCTTTGATAAGTTCATGTTTGCTGGGGCCGATAAAGCTAATTATAAATGTAAAATACGGCACACAAGACGTGGCTCTTTAAACGCTAGTTGCAGCGATACTGTCGTTGGCTGATATTAAAGGTATTAACAACAAACCCACCGATTCTTAATCTTATCGAATGTTTACACCATAGACTGTAAAAAAATATGGACGTAGTGTCCGTGACGTCACCCATGGGATTGTCATGAAGGGCAAAATGAGCCGTATAGACCTAAAGCACAATTTGTACCAGGCTGTAAACATGTTTTATCCTGCTGTAAAGTTGGCCATTTTAACATGGGCCTCAATGAGATTCTGCTCCCTTCTGGATCCTGTCCCTAGCGGCCAGTCGATGAATTGCAGTTTGAGGCACTTCCATATTGGCTTCAAGAGAAACTGCGGGAGGTTGCCGCTTGTTTTACACGCTGCTGTCACCTGGCCATCATCTGATTGGTTGCTGTCACTCTTTGGATGCTAGTGATTGGAAATCGAGAAGCGGCACGTGCCGCCTACTTTGGCAGGTTAGGCTGATGATACAGATCCACTTTTGCGGCACGACTGAAGCGTGGTGTTGTGACGCTTCCCCTCATGTGTATGTTGATGGGCGTTCCTCAAGTTTACCGCTATGGGCGTGCATTTGAGCCAGCGGGGAATGAAAAACAAAGGACCAGCGAGAGACTTCCCTCCGTCTCCATGTGCTCTACTTCTATTGGATAGTCGCGTCGCGTTCAACGGATTAATTTGCATAAAGTTGAGCTTCGGCCAGCTTTTTTGACGCTCGGCATTTGTTCAAATGCAGCGCCGCCTTCCCGGAATGCTTTGCGGGCGCGTTAAAGTTGCTTGACGTCACCCATAGGAATAAAGTGGAGTGCGGTGCGACAGAAGTGTTGCACGGACAAGTGGATCAGCACCCTTAGGCTTGTTTGAGATGAGCAAAATCTGCGCAGAACCGTTCACCGGTGATCAGCGCGAGATGCATGCCGGTTAGAAAAGTGTCCGAGGGCGGTCCGCCTTGCTCTGATGTCATGCCGACGTATGTCAAAAAACTCTCGCGAGCGAAAGGCGGATGTGTCGTATTCTTCCGCTGAGCGCAGCTGCTCTCCACTGACTGCGCGGAGCAAAAGCATGATGGGAAACGACTTGCTGACGACACAGCTTAATGCTTATTGGTTTAAACAACCGTGATGTATGGTTCTTTTTTTTAAATGTTTGATTTTAAAACTCTGAGATCATGTTTTTATGTGTGAATATTCCCAAACTCTCTAACAAAGGCGATCTCTCTGTGGGTTATGTGATTGTTGTTATATTTATAAAAAATATATATATAAAAACATGTATGTAGGCCTAATTAAAGTCAAAATGATTGATAAACACGTCTTTCGAATGGAAATACATAACAAAAACTTTGGGTGTTTTGTTCATCATATTTATTTTCATATAAAAGTAACAGAACTTAAATTGCATCCAGTTTATCAGCAACAAAGCGCACGAGTGTGAATCCCGCGATATCTGCCTTTGATCTCGCAGGTGTCTGATCCACTACGAGAAGAGAGAACTGTCCGGCTTGCCTGCACTTTTTTCACTCCTCCCCTCACTGCAGCCGCCTAGTCTCGGCTGAATTTCAGGCGAGGCGAGGCGAGGCGCATCTCAAACAAGCCTAATGTCACGCGCGAGTAAACTCAAAATGTACACGCGTCCACCTTCGCGCGAATCGCGTCCGGTGTGAACGCCACATAAGGCGTGGCCTGGTCTGGCCTTCGAAGTGCACGGCCTTCGAAGTGCGCACCCTCCACTTTGGGACACAGCTATCGAACAAGCCCTTTCCTTTTGGGTTCCTCTGCTCTGCATCATCGGACTAAACCATTATTTTATGGAGGGGAGAAAGAGATGTTTGAAAAATTTAACTAAATTGTATTTGTTTGTGTTTTTCTTTAAACTCTCAGGCATAAAATCTGACGCTATAATATATATGTGATTCATAAAAGTAGGGGAAAATATAGCATAGCTACTGGATATAGTGAGATAGGTCTAACTGCTGAACCGCAGAACCCATATACGTCACTCACAACAGTCTGAGGACAACAGCGCCACACCACGGTCATGCCGGAAGTGGGCGGAGCTGATTTATCTTCGTATACATTGCTCCATTTGGAGCGTTTCAAACCCAAGTTTAAAACCATGTTAATAATGTCAAGTATTTTATTAAAGGTCCTGTTTCTTCGTGATCCCATTTTTCAAACTTTAGTTAGTGTGTAATGTTGCTGTTAGAGCATGTATAATACCTGTAAAATTATAAAGCTCAAAGTTCAATGCCAAGCGAGATATTTTATTTAAAGAGCACCTATCATGGAATTTTGAAATTTACCTTTCATATAGTGTGTAACATAGATCTAAGTGAACAAAAACATCCTGCAAAGTTTTGAAATATGACATTGCACCGTATATATAGTTATTTTCTTTCAAAAGTAAGAGTCGACTCTGAGTCATTTTTAAGAATCGTTAGAAGACCGAAGCTTTTTCTCTGACTAGATGACGTCAACTTGTCAAGTTATTTGAATATGATACGCCCACTTATTGCGCTCCAAGACGCCAGTGAAAACTAGAAAACATCATGGCGACGAGACGCTGTGTTCTGAAGTGCGACTCAAAAGCAAACTTTTTTCATCTGCCCAAGGATGAGCATTTGAAGACTATGTGGCTTGAAGACAAACCATACATCGTCGCGATTGTGTGTTTATTTAATCGTCAAATGTCTCTATTTGCATGTTTCGCGATCTCAGGAAGCTTTTATTATGGACTTTTATTATGGCACATGGTTCTTCTTCGTCTGTCTGTACCATATATGGCAAAATGTGCACAGAGCGCCCTCCGGCTGCCAGTATGAATTCAAAACAACACATAAGAGACTCAATCGCTCGTGAACAGGCTACATCTGCGCATTTTGAGGAAGTATTGAATAAAAAATACTCCTCTGTTTAGAAATTTGACACAGACATATGAGAATCTATCAATATGTCTCCTCATCTGCACACTTTTGAACTAAAAGCCCTGAGGGATGATGATTTGTCGCGAGTCTTCGTGAGGAGAATAGAGGAGTTTTTTTTATGAATGAGATCTGCTGAGGCTCATATTACAATCAAACGGTTCCGATGCGGTTTTCATATTCATAACTCCTGACACATATTAACAAATTACTGTCACTATAAGACTTTGATGGGCGTTCCGTTTTCGAAAATATCTGCACAGACTATACCAATCACAACTGACTGTGTCATCGGACCAATCACCGCAGATTAGCGTCACGTAAAGGCGGGGTTTTGAAAAGTGAATCACTAAAGGAATCATTTGAGAATCGCTGTCAAAACTGGTAAAAATAAATGCATATTATAAGAATTGCATGCCTCTCTCAATTTCAGAAAGCACGGCTCCTCCACGAAACCTCTGAAAAAGTTTGGTAGTTCACCTGCAGTGCAGAGGTCTTCTGTGATCCGTGGCTCCTTCATGAGAGAAGGGTACAAAAAATGGGATGAAATGTTGGAAGTTTTTAACAATCTCGTGTGTTGAAGGATGTAGCATGTATAATAGTTTGTAAAAAAGTTTTGAAATTCAATTTCCCTCATGTCTATATTTGTGACAAATCATACCCTGTCACAAATCAAATTAATTAACCATTTTCAGTTCAAACTGTATACAGAAATCAAAGGCAAGCTTTTCACACTGAGCTTATCGTCGTTCTAAAGACACTTTTAACCCCGGGTGAAGTAACATTTCACACTTTTATATTGACGTGCATTTGACAGTCACTGAAACACTGTGCATTCTATATAAATAATAAATTCAGCGTTGGAGAGGAAAAACGTCAAATGCTGACAGAAAACGCAACAATTGCAGTGAAGAAGAGACCATTTTAATTATTTTATAATCTGAAATGTCCATTCAGGATAAACTTGTAATACTCCTCATGCAAATCTTGAGCATTTATGTAAACATATTGTGTGCGGTGTTCGTCCAATCAGTGACACTGACACTGCAGATAAGGATGTTATCCCATGGTTTAGTAAAGTACAGTGTGGAACGGCAGTGTATGAATACCTAGCATTAATTGTTCATCTCAGGTTAATGATGATCAGTGTGAAACGTGAAGCAAGATAACCCAGGATTCTGTATACCCGGGGTTTACTATTTCAAGTGTGAAAAGCCCTCATGTTTTTATCCTAATGAAGAGAAGCTCTTATTAAAAAAAAAATGTCTTACCATTAACATGAATATCCCACAGTCAATAGAGCCGACCAACTGTTGTGGAACAGTCTAAAACAATAGAACATTATTAAGTTATTCCTGGAAAAGATGTGACAGATATAACAACACACTATCTGTATAAGTAGCTTATGTCTTTATGAGAGCCTTTTAAAACTAACCTTGTTTTTGATCAGCTTCCATTGTCCTGTCCTGTGGTGAGTCTGCTTGTCAATTTACTGCAACAAAATCAAACAGAAATATATTATATATAATGTAACCATAAAAATTGTACAAGAGAGCCAAGTTTCATTTTTCTCAAGCAAAAATTACCACTTACTGCAAATTCTGAATATAAAAGAAACTTTCATAACGTCATCAAAATGAACAATATCTATAATTGGCAATACATATAACATGTTTGGTTGTGGATAAAGAACCAAGAATATGTTTGGACATATTCAGACACATGAAATATTTTTTGTATTTTGTTAGGTTAAGCACATTGTGCTTATATATAAATATATCTACAAGAAACTTTGAAGATGAGATGACATTTTTGACCAAATCATGCAACCAACTAATTCCAAAAGGATAACTAATAAATTGTATTTCTTGCCACTGTATATAAACAAATAACTCAAAACATTCATACCTTCATGGACAGCTGCTTTTTGAAGTGAATTTGAAGGTGTGCATGCATTCAACTAGTGCCATCTGGTCAGTTTAAAAACACTGGGCAGTGAAAACTGTTGCAGAATGTCTTGCATTGATGAAAATGAAGTAAAGCTGAGCATCTCCAAATCGCAACATGCCTCTATAAATTAGAAAAAAAATCCACATAAAACACATTGGACATTATCAGAAAAGGTAATTAAATAAAAAATACAGCGCCAACAACAAAGTAAACTCACAAACAATGAATATGTAACTTAAAGCAAGACCATATCAACAGACGCGAGAGACATCGTAAAGCTCGTTTAAAAAAAGATTAAAGCCACGTGCTGTATAAAGTGTTAATACAACAACGAGGGATCAAACAAATAAACACAAATAAACTTGATAGATTAAAATCACAACACAAAAACAACTGTTTATCGTGCTCTCTTCTTCCGCCATGCCGGTCTATGATGCCGATTGTTTAGTTTTCGTTAACTCCGCCCACTTCCGATCTGAGGCTGCTACTCCGCCCACTTCCGGCATGAGACTGAGGCGTGGTGCTGTTATCCTCAGACTCATAGACAGACTGCTCTGAGTGGTATATGGTATACCACTCAGGTATATGGTATATGGGTTCTGCGGTTCTGCAGTTGGTCAGCAGCGACCGCTCTGAGATATCCTAATCATAGTTGCCAAGTCCGCGTATAACACGCGACTTTGGGCTTCTTTTTTTGGCAAGTCGCGTTAAGAAATCACGAGTCGCGGGTTGCGGTTTTTTGGGCTTATTTAAAAAATGTGGTTGCTTGTTAGAAAAATATAATAAGCAACTTCGTTTCTTTACATTTATGGTCGCTGTTTTGTCCAATACATTGACTGACACTGTCTTCTCACAGCTAATAGGCATTCAGTGCAACGATACAAGTGCTGTAATAATCCGTCCTCAAATATCCCGCTTCCTTCTCCCCTTCATTGAAGAAAAATTCAATGCAATTTGCAATTTGATGATTTTTGTAAAATCACATCTGTTTTTGCTTTTCACACTCTGAGAGGTTTCAGTTTCATATGTTGCTCATTTATTGATAAAAAAAAAAATTAATTAAATAATATAATAATATTGGGCTTGTTTTGGGCTTGTTTTTGAAGCTGCGGTTGCTTATTTGTCTCGCGAGAGTTGGCAACACTGATCCTAATGCAGAAATGTGGCATGTGCGTTTCATCAGCCGATCCTCACAGAAGAACACGTACTTCTCTTACCTCATCCGAGATACACTAAATCAAGCATCTTTTAAAGTTAGTACACGTTTTATCCCATTGATTTATTACGAATTTATCTGTTTTTAAAATGTTTAGAATTATAGGATTTGGAATGCTCCAGATCTTCCAGTCTTCAAATGTCATACTACAGCATCTTTTCAGCTTTCCTGTCGTAAACATTTAACAGATAAACGAACAACTTAAACGTAAGTTAACCATAAATCTGTTTAACAATTATGTATGGTGGTTGCTTCTTATTGAGAATATAATAGGCTGATTTACACTACACACAGTTGTACAAGCCAGCCACAAGGACACGTTTTACTGGTCAGATGACGATCATATTAAACGCACATGCTACTAATTTACTCTGAGTTAAAAGCTGAGTTACTGCAAATTTTGTGCCTAGGATATTTATTTAACCCGCTATGGGACTAATTATGAAATCTTCGTTAGATAATAAAAAAATAAAAAATAAATTATTTTACATTTATTTAAAAATTAGTTTTCTACATCTGGGCCCGTATTTATCAGGGCCCGTATTCATAAAGAATCTTAATGCAAAGAGTAGCTCCTAGTGACAAAATTCTTAGAAATGTGGGCGTTTACTCTTAAAATTAACAAAAAAATCCTAGTAAAGAAAAAAGTAATTCAGAAAGCATCTTAACCCTTAAAAGAGGTCTTAAGGTCAAATTTGTTAGGAGCACGGACAAGGACTTTTAAGAGGCTTAAGAGTTTCTTTAGCAGCGGAGAAAATGGCAGAAAGATGAAGAGGGAGAAGAAATGTGTTGCAGACAATGGATGACAGTGACTTAAAGGGTTAGTTCACCCAAAAATGAAAATTCTGTCATTAATTACTCACCCTTATGTCGTTCGACACCCGTAAGACCTCCGTTCATATTCGGAACACAAATTAAGATATTTTTGTTGAAAGCTGATGGCTGAGAGAGGCTTCAGATAGGCCTCCATTGGCATTCAGTACATTAATACTCCCAAGACCCAGAAAAGGCACTTAAAACGTCGTTACAAAGTCCATCTCACCACAGTGACTCTACAATCATTTTACCATGCAACGACAATTGTTTTTGTGCGAAAAAAAAAATCAAAATAACACCTATATCCAACTTGTTATTGCCTTCCATGTGTGCCTCCACGACGCATGCGCGAGAATATGACGCAGATCCGGCGTTCGGACAGATGACCCAGAAGCGATTTGTTGACAAGCAGAGGAAGACGCGCGTGTCTAAGCTGTTGGATTCTACATTGATCATGCTTTAGGTCTCGGCGTAGTTCTCAAAATGGGACTAAAGGGTGCATTTCATGGATTCCCGAACCCCGGCGCTACGTCATATTCTCGCGCATGCGTCTTTGGATGAAGGTGTTATTTTGATTTTTTTTTGCGCACAAAAACTATTGTCGTCGCATCGTAAAATGATTGTAGAGTCACTGTGGTGAGATGGACTTTGTAACGACGTTTTAAGTGCCTTTTCTGGGTCTTGGGAGTATTAATGTACTGAATGCCAATGGAGGCCTATCTGAAGCCTTTCTCAGCCATCAGCTTTCAACTAAAATATCTTCATTTGTGTTCCGAGGTCTTACGGGTGTCAAACGACATGAGGGTGAGTAATTAATGACAGAATTTTCATTTTTGGGTGAACTAACCCTTTAATAAGACGCTATAGATTAGATCGTGCATGGATCATGTTTGTTGCATTAAATCCAACTTTCAAACCACCAATTAAATCGACATGCCAGCAATCAGTGTAATTGGAAAGAGTGGAACAATGTTTATAATTCTAAGCCAATCAAATACCTTATAGAAAATTAACAGCATGGTAAATAATAAAAGGATTTATATACACTGAAAAAAATTTGTTGAATTTACTAAAAAAAAATATCGTAAGTGGTCGCAATCAATTTATTTGATCTCAATTTAAACAAAAACACATGCAATTCCCATAAAACCAATTCATTTTTTAAAATTAAAATAAAAAACTAAATTAAAATTATTTAAACGAGCACAAATTAATTCTGCTTAATTTAATTTTTCAGTGTACATATATATAATGTGTGTGTGTGAGTGAGAGAGAACGGTAAAATAGGATAGTGTTTTAAGAAACATTTAAAATGATCTTTAACATTGTTTCTTACTTGGAAATTCTGTTCTGGAAAAGGTACAGCTAAGCTTTTCCTCTCTGTCTTCTATAAAATGTACTAAGTTTAACCTAAAACATGGGCAAAAAGCCTATTATACTGCCTGCCAGTAATGAGCAATAGCTTATCTATCTATATAATTTAATTTTGTATGTATTTCCTAGTCTAAAATTAACTTGCAATGGAGCCTTGACAGCATGTGACCTAACATGTGCTCATGTCTCCATGTCCTTGTTGGCAAAATATCAAGCACATGAGACTGGTTTAACTTTATTTGCTGAAGGGGATATCATATGATAATACTAAAAGGTAATTTGTTTTGGTTGAATATTATTGTATTTTCTCTGCATCATTAATAAAAGACGAAACATCATAAAGGGTTAATTTAATTTTGTGTCTGCCATGTTACTCCTAAACATTGCATTTTAAACTACCACTAAACTAAAAAATTAATTGTCAAAGCTCTGTTTTCTTTTTAAAAAAAATATTTCTAGCTTCTTCTATTGCCCCCATTTGTAAGTCGCTTTGGATAAAAGCGTCTGCTAAATGACTAAATGTAAATGTAATATTTGCAAAATTACAGACATGCATTATTAGAGCCCCATCTAATGTAGAAGCAAGCACAGATGTGACTGATTGTACATTGATAAATGTGGCAGCTTAAAACAAGTGTTATTTAAATGTCACGGCTCAAATTTAAATAAATCCTTGCCCTATAGTTTACGACAAAGAGAAATGTAACCCGACCAAGAATGGGAAGTAATATCATATATCGCTAAGAAAATGTTATTTTCAACTGCCTTACTTTTTTGTGATATTTACACTCTGCAAATAGCAGATGATGCTATTTATTAAGTGAAATGGCATACTAATTGAAAATTGGTGATATATTGCAAAGAACTGGTGTAAATTGAATGTGTAAATATTACCCCATTTTTTTGGCCACTGGGGTCAATTGGACCCCAGCAGTTTAAACCTCCAGAACATGAATTCATTTTTTGTTGTTGAATTATTATTTTTTTTTTTAATGTTTCCTTGTTGGCTATGTGAATAAAATATCACTCTTATCAAACATGCTGTTTGCAGACGCGGTCTCGCCCAATCCTTGAGCAATGTCAAGCGTGCCATTCTCACCAGTTCTCAGAATAAATGCCTTTCATACAGACCCAGATTACAGACCTCATGGGACAGCTGTACATATGTGCATTTCTGCGCTATTCAGAGAAACTTCACAGCTTAACATAATGCAGCTTTTCTTACTATACCACTGTATATGATGAAATGCATTTAAAATTAAATTAAATTTAAATAATTTTATATATGGATGAGAATGCAAATGAAGCCCAATTGAAAGAGAAATGCGAAAACATTTTTTTAAAACTTTTAAATCAATTAGGGATGCTCATTTTGGTTAATTTTCTCGACCGACAACTGCCGCTCGTTATCCATTTATATTAACCGTTAAGATTCTAATATTGAATTGGCATTAAATAAAAATACAATTGACGAGTGTCTGTCCCATTTAAAAAAACTAAATTCACAGGTTTATTTTAACGTCAATATGAGCATCCCTAAAATCAATAAATCTGGCATAAATCAGAGTTTCCAAATGGAAATGAAGGCCTGGTACTAGAGTACAAATGCAATTTAGAATAGACATGCTCATTCACATACACACATACACAGAAGGTGGCCTGCCACAGAGTATTTGTATAGGATCTGGGAAACAATAAACAGCCACACATGCAGAAAAAATGCTGATATGAAGAGGTAAGACCTAAAGCCTTGTTTATACTTTAGCATGGCTCCGCACCGCATGCCTCCCCAAACGGACGAGGCATTTATACTTGACGCACTCGCCGTTGTACCCTCGCGCTTGTGCGGACGCGTCAAGTATAAACAAGGCTTAATGCACACAAAAATACACATGCGCGCACACACAAACACACAACTCCCATTGATTTCTGCTGTTTTTATTTATGTATTGCTTATTCTAAAGGTAAGAGAGTCTCTTTTTAGTGGCATTTTAGTTATATTTTTGCAAACTTTTATGGTATTATTGCAAAAACAAACTTCATAACCCAAACAACAAAAAATTCTAACTTTTCACATAAATTGATTTTAATGTATTTTATTATGTTTGAATAAATATCTTCACAAAAATGTATCACAATTTGAATATGAGCTCATATGCTCATAAGTCACATCCAGAAAAAAATGAATGGCTCTTTATGGCCTTCTGCTTGTTGCAACACTTGACCACCTACTACATGGTCGTTTTTTAACCAGCAGATGGCAGAATTCTGCCTCTAACACCTAAATCAATATCCAGAAACAACTTGGATTTAACTTGAAGGTGCACTGTGTAAATTTTAGCAGCATAGCGGTGAGTTTGCCAATTGCATCCACTCACCCCTCCCTTTCGAAGTACATAGAGAAGGTACGGTGGCCGAAGGACAAAGATGTCATCATCTGAAACGGCAGAGAGTAGCGCTCTGTAGAGTAGTTTGTCCTTTTAGGGCTACTGTAGAAACATGGAGCCACAAAATGGTGACTTCGCTGTAAGGGGACCTGCGGTGTATGAAGATCGAAATGGCTCATTCTAAGGAAATAAAAACATAACGGTTCATTATGTAAGGTCTTTATACACCACTGGAAACATAGTTGTGTATATTATATTGCATTTCTGTCAATAGATCCTCATAAGTTACACACTGCACCTTTAAATCATTAACGTGTAATTTTTTTCATAAAAATATTTAATCGCTAATGGTGTACTTGAGGAATTTTGTGGTAAGTTGGGGGAAAAAAGTACTTATCTCCCAAAACACAGTTGTGTGTGTTTCCGACACAACAGAAAAACAGAAACAGAAAAATTTGCTTCCTGAAAAGATGAAATCTCTTATGCTCTTATGAAACGTATAAACATCCTTCGGGCGGTGCTAAGCGCATTTATAAGGGCTTCAGACGTAAGTGAATCTATAGGGACTCCAAAATTGGAGCTGACTGTGCAAAGTGAGCCAACTGGTTGATCTCTAATCACACTCTTTGTACTGTCAATTTTGAAAATTTTCAAACTGGCATGCACTTCTTGAAGTCAGATTCCAGTAGGTCTGTTAAAACATTTGGACATGATTACTTTTGCTACCTTTTTATTTTAATGACATTATGCTTTTTTTGTTTTTTCCAACTTCAGAATGTGTGGTATATGGGCCTTGTTTGGTAGTGATGAGTGCCTTGCGGCTCAGTGCACCAATGCCATGAAGATCGCCCATCGTGGCCCAGATGCTTTCCGTTTTGAGAATGTCAATGGATTCACCAACTGCTGCTTTGGGTTTCACCGCCTTGCTATTGTGGACCAGCTGTATGGCATGCAGCCCCTGCGTGTCAAGAAGTTTCCCTACCTCTGGTTGTGTTACAACGGTGAGATCTACAACCACATCAGGGTAAGTAGCTGAACATTGTTCAAACAAAAATATGAGACCACCTGTCATAAAGAAAGAACACAAATGTGTACCAGCGGACCGGTAGGCTGATAGACACCTGAATTTCAAACGCTCCCGTGTGTATCTGTGTGTATAAAGCGTCATTGTATATTTACAACATGTTTGTGAAGGGCTGATCATTGTGGCCAATCACAGACATTGATGAGCGCGCAAGCACAATGGCCAGTCAGAGGTGTTAACGATTCCGCGCAACAGTGCTCAAAGTGTCACACTTTTTTACATTTCAATACCCATTTGGTATCGTGGTCTGTACTTTTGACAACACTAGAGTCCATACATACCATTCTCATCTCCATGCGTGCCATAACTCTGTCTGACGCACCCACTGCTAGCCTAGCTTAGCACAAAGACTGGAGGTAAATGGCTCCAGCTAGCCTACTGCTCAATAAGTGACAAAATAACGCCAACATTTTCCTATTTACATGTTGTGATGTGTTTAGTTACTTTGTGTACTAAGACGAAAAATGAAAAGTTGCGATTTTTCTTGACCGATATGGCTGGAACTATTCTCTTATTCCAGCCTAATAATCAAGGAACTTTGCTGCCGTACCATGGGAGCAGCGGCGCAATGATATTAGAAAATCACAAACATTACTAGGCAACCAGTAGTGGGAATGCCCAATAGCGAAGTCACTGGTAGTGTGAATGCATCTTTAGGCTAGGGCTGCACGATTATGACAAATCATAAGTTGAAAAATAAAAACAATGGGGAGAAAACTTAAGGACCCGTAGAAAGAAAGAAAAAACATTAAGTACACAGAATAATATAAGACTTTTTTTTTTTTGTAATTGCAAATTACATTTTATTGAACGATTACATAATTGTGGCATCCGTAATTGTAATCACGATTACAAATTCGATTAATTGTGCAGCCCTACTTTAGGCTGCATATCTCAGCTGCCACCTCGGATTCAAACTATTTTTACAGCTTAATTATTTAAATGCTTTTTTATTGATGACGAGGACGTTATGTTATGGAGCTTGCAGGATGTATCAATGATACAAAGACCTCTTATATTCAAGGAAAATTTGTCATAATCACATGGAGGACAAAGGCCTTAAAGGGGTTGAGTAGGGCTGTAACGATTTGATCAAAAATAAAAACCTTGAATAATTGAACATTTTACCTCGATTATGATTAATTAATGAACGATTATTTTTCCTTCTTTTTTTTCTTTTTTTTTTTTTTTCTTTTTTTGCCCTCATAAGGTTTTTGAGGAAGTTCCTGATAAGATTTGTACTGTAAATATTTTCATATCATTAAAGGTGGATTTTTTTTCTAATGAGAGTACATTTCTTTGTGATTTTAAAGTACTTGAAGGAAACAGTTCACTTTCAGCAGTTATTGTCTATGGGGCAGATTTCTGCTTGTACATCAGATACAGATACATTAGCACAGTAGGCCTACATTTAATTTATTTGAATGCATTAATGAGCGAGATGGTGTGTGTGACTTACTCATACTGTCTCTATTCATTATGAAGCTGTGGTTTGTACTTACTTCAAAGGTATTAAGAGATGCCTATAACGGTTGAGTTTCTAAACTACTTTAGTGACTTTACTTTAGTCACAGGACAGCGTTGACACTGCATATCTGCGCTCCTCTGCGTGCGATCTTCACATGATGTGCGAGCTTCTGTCTGAGTGTTCGTTTGTCACAATATATCAGGCATTAGTTCAACATAATACACATCTGATGGTCGAACACTGGCAGAGCTTAAACCACATACAAATGAGTCGACAAGCTTTGTGAGGACGCAGGTAAAAAAGAGGTCTGCCTTCAGGGCGCGTGTTGTCAGAGACGCGACACAGCTCGGCTCTCTGTGTCACATAAAAAAGCTGAGCACTGAACGGATACATTGTCCGTTGTTGTTTTTGAATAGTGCACAATCACTTTAAATGTTGAAACTGGCAAGCCTTTAAACGCATTTACTTGACAAACTTTATGAGCACGAAAGTGAAAGGTGTGTGTGTGTGTGTGTGTGTGTGTGTGTGTGTGTGTGTGTGTGTGTGTGTGTGTGTGTGTGTGTGTGTGTGTGTGTGTGTGTGTGTGTGTGTGTGTGTGTGTGTGTGTGTGTGTGTGTGTGTGTGTGTGTGTGTGTGTGTGTGTGTGTGTGTGTGTGTGTGTGTGTGTGTGAGCGCGTAGGCTATAAGAACAGCAATTAACTGACCTGTATATAAACTGTGTAAAACATGCAGTTACTATAGTGATTCTGGGCATCTATAAACACAGATTACCGCTCCTGCATCTCTCGGTGTGCCTGCAAACTGCACTTGATGTGACTGACGAGGCAGAGTCACGTGAAAACCGAAATAACTGACATGGGAAAAATACGTCGGTTAGAGGTTCTGAATTTCGGTTATTTTTCGATTAATCGTACAGCCCTAGGGTTGAGTCATGTGATTGTAGTTGGTTTAACTTGACATCTGATGACCATTCTTTTCCCTTATAGCTGAAGGAGCAATATGAGTTTGATTATCAGACCAAAGTCGATGGAGAGATCCTTCTGCA
Source organism: Gobio gobio (assembly GCF_949357685.1). NCBI lineage: Eukaryota > Metazoa > Chordata > Actinopteri > Cypriniformes > Gobionidae > Gobio > Gobio gobio. Next base: position 33,188,552 of record NC_137119.1, read on the forward strand.
CCTGTACGATCGCTTTGGAATCGAGAAGATGGCATCTCTGCTAGATGGCGTGTTTGCATTCATCCTGTTGGACACTGTTAACAGAAAGGTTTTCTTAGGGAGGGACACCTACGGTGTGAGACCACTGTTCAAACTGCTCGCTGACGATGGCTTTCTTGCTGTCTGTTCTGAGGCCAAAGGTATAATGAATAAAACCAAGTCATATTTGTCCTCTAATGGTAGGGCTCATCTTAATCTTAGCAATACTGATAATAATAATCAGAATAAAATAATGATAATTTGTCATATTGTCATATATTGCAGAATGATTTGAACAGCGTCACATTTTCACTGTGGTTTTAATCCAAACAGGTTTGACAGAGATCAAACACTCCATGTCCACCCCTGCAAAGATCACCCCTTTCCCCCCAGGACACATTGAGGTGTTTAACTTGAAGCTCACTGGAAAAGTGGAGTCTGTTCTGATAGACCGCTTCCACTGCTGCACAGATGAACCTAAACATGCCTCCTATAACATCCTTCAGGGCCTTGGCACAGGTATATGTCATGTAGTGACGTAAAAGAAGTCCAGATTACTTGTGCATTTATATTTTCTGTGTTTTAGGGTAGGGACACACCAAAACCGACGCCAAAAAACTAGCTCTGATGAAAACTGACTGTTGCGTCAGGGCAAAAAAGCTGAATTTGAACACACTGAAAAGACTACAGCTGTCGCCAACTAGCCTGTGCGTTCTGCGCCTGCGTATAAGGAGGCAGCTCTCTATTTTTTTTTATTTTTTATGCATGTTCCATATTCGTCATTCAGAAAGTGAAGCTGACACTGCAGACACACAAAGCAGCACTCACTTACCGTTTTGAATGTCATTCATGCTGATTACTTTTTTTCCACTTCGCTCATGTTAAAACTTAAAGGGTTAGTTCACCCAAAAATAAAAATGATGTCATTAATTACTCACCCTCATGTCGTTCGACACCCGTAAGATTTTTGTTGAAAGCTGATGGCTGAGAAAGGCCTCAGATAGGCCTCCATTGGCATTCAGTACCTGAGGCCGTATCTGAGGCCTTTCTCAGCCATCAGCTTTCAACAAAAATATCTTCATTTGTGTTCCGAAGATGAACAGAGGTCTTACGGGTGTCGAACGACATGAGGGTGAGTAATTAATGACGACATTTTCATTTTTGGGTGAACTAAACCTTTAAAATTTTCGCCAAGAAACACTCGGGTAAGATGACGTAAAATTAGAACAGCCTTCTGTCTGTGCTGTCTTGACTTTGCTCCCCGTTTTGCTATTATTTTCGTGCTTTGATTGACTTCAATTTAGTGAAGGAGTCCGTGTTCTCTCTCACCGACAGCCCAACGGCCTGAAACGGCCAAAAAAAAACCTGACAGCATCCGACTAGAGACAAAGGTGTGGAACACACCGAAAAAACTGTCAGCTGATACTTAATAACTGCCCGATGGCCGATCGTCAGCTTGGTGTGTCCCAGGCTTCAGAGCCATTTGACAAATTAAGGTTTAATTTGTTACATTTATATAGCGTTTTTCTAGGCACTCAAAGTGCTTTACATAGAAGGGGGGAACAATTTCCTGAATAAATATGTTCAAGTATATTTTGTCTCGTTTGTTTACAATTATGGTATTTATTGTGTGACAAATTAAAGTGATGGTTCACCCAAAAATGAAAATTGTCACTTACTCACCCTCAAGTTGTTCCAAACCTGTATGAGTTTCTTTGTTCTGCTGAACACAAAAGATATCAAGCAGATAGAGCAACCATTGACTACCATTTAATTTTTTTTCCCTTACTATGGTTGTCAGTGGTTGCTCTATCGGCTCTGTTACAAACATTCTTCTAGATATCATCTTTTGTGTTCAGTAGAACAAAGAAACCCATACAGGTTTGGAACAACTTGAGGGTGAGTAAATGATGACAGAATTTTCATTTTTGGGTGAACTATCCCTTTAAGGTATTTGTGTGACAAATTAAGGTATGCAATTATTTCCGTTTCCTTTGTCAGAAGTTGTGAATGGTACCAAAATTCTAGCCTGGTCTTACCAGACTCTCATGCATTTAATTTGTACAGAGAGTCTGGCCACTCTCCATTGACAAGCGTTTACTTCCTTGAAGGCGGGCACTCTGTTGAAGTTTAAAACTATTGGATCTGCCAAGAGCCAATCTGGATCTGCCATAACCAATCCCTAACGTTTGGTCGTGACGTATGTCATGCGCCGTTTGCCTTTTGCTTCTCACATGGAAGTCTGTAAAAATAAATGTGCAGTTGTGCATGCCACCTCAGTGATAACCTAAAACTTGTGCATTTGGATTGGGATTTATTCACGGTGGAGGGGAGAGTTTTGTGATAAGGAATGTGCTGCTCAAGTGGTCCGTAACATGATTGCTGTAAATAAAATGTCATATGCTTGGTATGATAAGAGTACATACACACCATGATTGTTCAGTGTTCTCCTGATTGTGGACTCTTGAACATTTAACATCAGCCAACATGAGAGCGACCTTTAGTTGCCTTTAGTTCCACAAACGTGTTGTGAAGTTCAGATGCTGCTAGATCCCTGTTCTTTAAATAAAACTGGGCACACACTGACACCTGAATGTCACCCCATTGACTGAAAACATCTCAGAACAGGTGGAGCCTTTTCTGGCTATCACCAGACCAAGCTCAATTTAAGATTGAACATTGGTCTGGGGAGTCTTCTAGGTATTTTCTACTGCACAAGAGATATGATAAACGAGCATAAATTAAATGACTCTGTACGCAATTGGATAGTCCTTCAACCAATCAGACCACAAGAGGCGTGATCAACGGGAAACAACCCATCGCTTCTCTATCCTTCGTGTTAAACCCGCCAATAGCGCACCAGGTGGATAAGCCAGTCTGTGATTGGTTTCCGCAAAAGTGTAACAGAAGCAGTAGAAATGAATGTACAGGTATCCAGACTGAGTTGCAGGGAGAAATCAAATCGCCAGCAGATCAGGCTGGGTTTACCCAGTCTAGGTGGAGCCTAATTTAACTTTCAAATTAACTGCTAATCCTAGAACTTCACTCACTTTTGCCACTGGCAGAAATGTGATTTTTGGATAATTTTCCTGAATAAATATGTCCAAGTATATTTTGTCTCGTTTGTTTGATTGGGTTCTCTTTGTCTACATTTAGGACTTGAGTGAATATCTGTGTGGGTTATATTTATGCAGAAATTCTAAAAGGTTCACAAACTTTCAAGCATCACTGTGCGTCTGCCTACCATCAATTAAAACTAAAGAGAAATAAAAAATTCTCCCTTTTCATCAGGATTTGAATTGGAGACGGTCAAGAGCAATATTAGGATCCTGTTTGAAAATGCTGTAAAGAAACGCTTGATGGCTCACAGAAGAATCGGCTGTCTCCTCTCAGGTGCCTGTGCTCTTTCTGTTATTTGCTTTAAGTGGGGGTTTTTTTCTGACTTTATTATATTCTCACTATCCATCCATGATGTTTTTGTTTCCAGGTGGTCTCGATTCAAGTCTGGTTGCTGCGACACTCGTGAAACTGGCCAAAGAAGAACAGCTTCCGTATCCCGTTCAGACTTTTGCCATTGGTGCAGATGACAGCCCAGATGTTATTGCTGCCCGCAAGGTTAGTGACACAGTACATTCAGAGAAGCCATGTGCAAACACCATTGCTGAGTATATTCTCTTTATAACGTCAGTATTCTAAAGACAGTCTCAAAAATGTGGTTTGAAATCGCTGGTGTTTCTGATGTCAAAAATGACCTTGTAACAAATCCTCGTTCTGAGTTGTTTAAAGCGTTTCTAAGGATACTGATTGTTAGAAGGCAGACTGAGATGGCAACCGGAACGAGGAACATGGTTTGTGTAACATTAGCAACACATTATTAGTCAAGCTAAAGGCTAATCATATTGTTAATCATATACTGTTATGTGTCCGACATTGAAAAGAGCGCCATTGTGCAGCGTTTACCTCAGTAAGTAGAGTGGATCTCTGAGCTGGTGTGAGTGGAGGTGGGGCTGATTAGCATATTCATGAATCTGTGTAGCCTGGATGCTAGCCGAATTTAGCCCCGCCCACAACATTTTAGTCCGGGAAGTTCGGTCTGGACTTGATCCGTTATGCCCGAACAGAAGCTGTTTGGACCAATCAAATTGTCAGGGCGGGCTTTAGATGATGGACAGATGATAAACAGTAACGCAAGCATCCACGTCACCAAAGAGCGCTTGGGTTGAATTTGTTCTAATCCTAAACGGAGAACTTGTTCGTATGTGCATTCACCTTTACCATTTCTCTCAGAAATCATCGCGTTGGTAAGTACTCTGTGTATCCTTAAATTATTTTTTACAACACCGGCAAACATTGTTTACACTCACTACTTCCTGCGTGCGTGCACAGGGTTGGCATGTTTTCACAACAAAACCCGCCCAATTGCTACTCAAAACTAGCCCAAATGGCATTTGGGGGGTAACGTGTTTTTTTGGCAGGGTTGCCTGGGTTCCTGGGTCTAAATATCACATAATTGGGGTCGACATGGAAAAACATCCCGCGGCAAAACCGCGGACTTGGCAACACTGTGCAGTTGAGTTCTGTTGACATTTGACAACTTGCGTTATGCGTCGCTCCGTTGCTCTGATTGGTTGTAGGTCTATCCAATTGAGGTCTTTCCTGGTTCGTTTGAAACACGCCCAATAATCACAGCCCAGCGGAGCAGACAGTATTAGACTCATTTTCTGACTAGAATTGAGTATGACAACGTCAGGCTAGAATCTGTGTATACTAAATTAATCAACAGTGTAGTTGCATTCAAGCTATTTTAAAGCATGAAGAAATTTCTTTTTTTTTTAATTAAACTTTTTGGTGATCAAAGATGAGTTTTAAGGGATAAAACTGACTACAGGGGAACTTTACGCTTTTCATGCCCTGTATTGTTCCCCATTCATGGTAAATGCCATATGTGGTTTTGAGCATTAAGTAGCAGATCACTTTGGTTTTAACTGGTGTGTTGTGGCAGGTGGCAGACTACATTGGCAGTGAACACCATGAGGTGAACTTCACGCCTGAGGAGGGTATCCGCGCGGTGGACGAAGTCATCTTTCACTTGGAGAGTTTTGACATCACTACTCTGCGTGCCTCTGTTGGTGAGTACAGGAGCTCATCAGACTAATTAGGGATGTCACAAGTACCGGTACTTCGGTACCAAGTCGGTACTGAAATTATAAAAATGTGACAGCATTTCTGTAGTACCGGTAGTACCGACTCCCCAGTATATTTGGTACCCGCAGCTGTGTTCAGTCGCTTCCGTGTTTATCTAAGCACAGAGCTCCAGACTGTGTGTGTGTGTATGTATATATATATATGTATATATATATATAAAACGCACTCGCTGTCTTTGTAGTCACTGCTGTGTGTCACTATATGAGGATACGAACGCATAAACTGCCACTTCATGAGAATTTATCTCATGAACACACTCAAAGGTCTTTACGGCAATCCGTCGAAATAAAAGTTTGGTTTAATTTTTTTTTAAATTGACAGAATATATCAGGCTACTGTTGTAGCCTACAGTAGATTTAGGTACGTCTCTATGTAATGTGTCTCTACTAATAATAATAATAATACCTAGATGGTTGATTACTTTTCACTTGATCTTTTTTTATAAACAATGGTTACTTTTAAACAGCATACAGCCTTTAAATGTTTGTATTATTTACTTATAATGATTATCATAAATAATATACTTAATACACTTAATATTTTTTTTTAAATGGTTACATTAATGGTATTCGTACCGACTACTGGAATTTTGGTACCGTGACATCTCTAAGACTAATTATAAGTGTAGAGCAGTGGTTCCCAACCTGTGGGCCGCAGTGATCCTCCGGGTGGGCCACGAGATAATGTAACTACAGGGACGTCGTTAGGCCTATTTTAGGGGGGCTGAAGCTACCCCAAAATGTTCCTAAGCCCCCCTAAATGATAATAAGAACAACAATAACAATTTGATTTATCAATAACTGTATCCTCGTTCATATTTAGACGCAACAAATGATATATTTCCAGCTACAAAAAAATTGCCGAAAAGTCGGAAGTTGGACAGAAGTACAAAGAGTCGTTGTACTATCAAGATGATGCACCGTGTCTCGTTGCATTGGTGTGAACTGTGGCAGCTTTCAGAGCGTTGCAGACCGGAGCGCTACTGCAAGTAACTGCCTGGAGGATTCGTCTCGTCGTTACCACGGTTATAATCGTTAATGAAAATGAACGAAAAAACGAGGTGGGTTGTCGTTAACTGAAATAAAAATAAAAATGAGGCATTACAAAACAAGGTTATTATAGTTTTGCATTTTTTTATTATTTAAAATTTAATTTTATCGTTTTAAATTTTGCAACAAATTTCAGTTTAGTTTAGTTAGTTTTATAAATTATTTTGCTAGTTTTTATTTTTTTTTATTTTGTAAACCCATTTCTATTTAGTTTTTATATATTTCGTTTTAGTTTTAGTAATTATAGTTTAGCAGAGTTACCGGAACGAAGTGTAGAGACCGAATCAAGATTTTTAATTTCAGCAAAGTTTAATGTTTGCACTGATTAGAGTTTACTCTTATGCAGACATCTTAAAGGTCCTGTTCTTCGTGATCCCATTTTTCAAACTTTAGTTAGTGTGTAATGTTGCTGTTAGAGCATAAATAATACCTGTAAAATTATAAAGCTCAAAGTTCAATGCCAAGCGAGATATTTTATTTAACAGAAGTTCCCTTTCAAAGCCTACAGCGAACGGCCGGTTTGGACTACATCCTGGTATTTCCTGCTTTAATTACGTCAGTAGAACAGTTTGTTGACTAACCTCCGCCCACAAGAATATGCGGAAAAAGGGGGCGTGGTCTTGTTGCTCCCTCGTGGAGAAGAGGAAGTGTTGCGTTCGGTTCGGTTGCGTTTGTCGCCATCAGGCGCTGTTATTTTCATCCCGGAGTCAAATCACCTTTGTTTGATGAAGTGCCTTCATCTCCCCGTTATGGTAAGAGGCGTGACCTTCTCGGGCAACGTGCCCTAAGCTGCTGTTGAATCACAACACGGGAACCGCTGGCACAATCAGAACTCGTTACGTATTTCTGAAGGAGGGACTTCATAGAACGAGGAAATTATCAGGCCGTTTAGAGGACAGTGAAAACAGCAGTATACAGATAAGTAAATTGTGTTTTTTTTACACATGAAACATGAACACATGTTATATTGCACACTGTACACACAATCAAAGCTTCAAAAAAACACGAAAAACGGGACCTTTAATAATAAAAATAAAATAATGGAATACAGATTGTTTTATTTAATGCCATGTCAGCATCTAAGGCTATATTCATGGCAAAAAATCTATTACAAAAATACAAATATCATATAAATAAATTAAAACCAAACAAACACGACAAGTCATATACAAGATTTTTTTAAATCAACTTATGATCTTAAAAAAATCCAAAACCTTTTCATGAGTCCTTATGTGAAGTAACTTGATAAAAGGCATTCTTGTTTTAACCCAGGACAGTCCAACAAAATATGTTTAACGGAGAGGGGAATCTTGCAAAACAAACATGCATAAAGTTGGGTCTTCACCTTTAAGCAAAAAAGCTTGAGTCAAACTATGACCTATACGACAAAAAATGGTCTGAGATTGAACAAAGAACCAAATAAATGCAACGTAAAAATATAAAAGTAAAAATGATAAATTCCTGACAAACTCATTCATATTAAAGATGAAATATTGTAAAACAATTAAAAGATTATTTATTTAAAGATTATTTATTAAGTAGTAAATTACTTGTATTTAATGGATAAATACAATTAGAATAGTAAGACACTACAATGCTGTTACCAATAAAATCACTGATAATGAAATTTATGGCACAGAAGTTGCATCTGAATTGGTACAATTACACCTGCATAAATTGTCCAGATTAATTTAACATTAAAACATCAACATTATTTAACAGTCACGGAATCCTTTATTCAAACGATTTGTTCAAAGCAGCGGATTCGTTTAATAACGAAACGTTGCCGAATTAGCAAAGACACAGTTTAAAATGTCATTTAATATTATCTTCTTGTTTATTGAACATTTCTATAAATCAATATAATTTGCAATCACGCTTAAATTCATGAAAACAGCTCTCTTGCGATATTGCTTAAAGGGTTAGTTCACCCAAAAATGAAAATTCTGTCATTAATTACTCACCCTCATGTCGTTGGACACCCGTAAGACCTCCGTTCATATTCGGAACACAAATGAAGATATTTTAGTTGAAAGCTGATGGCTGAGAAAGGCTTCACACAGGCCTCCATTGGCATTCAGTACATTGACACTTCCAAGATCCATGAAAGGCACTTAAAACGTCGTTACAAAGTCTATCTCACCACAGTGGCTCTACAATAATCATTCAATGCGACGACAATAGTTTTTGTGCGCAAAAAAAAATCAAAATAACACCTTTATCCAACTTGTTCTCGACTTCCGTGTGCGCCTCCACGACGCATGCGCGAGAATATGACGCAGATCCGGCGTTCGGACATATGACCCAGAAGCGATTTGTTTACGAGCAGAGGAAGACGCGCGTGTCTAAGCTGTTGGATTCTACATTGATCGTGCTTTAGGTCTCGGCGTAGTGCTCAAAATGGAGCTTAAGTGTGTATTTCATCGATTCCCGAACACCGGCGCTACGTCATATTCTCGCGCATGCGTCGTGGAGGCGCACACGGAAGACAAGAACAAGTTGGATAAAGGTGTTATTTTGATTTTTTTTTGCGCACAAAAACTATTGTCGTCGCATTGTATGATTATTGTAGAGCCACTGTGGTGTGAGAGACTTTGTAACGACGTTTTAAGTGCCTTTCATGGATCTTGGAAGTGTCAATGTACTGAATGCCAATGGAGGCCTGTGTGAAGCCTTTCTCAGCATCAGCTTTACACTAAAATATCTTCATTTGTGTTCCGAATATGAACGGAGGTCTTACGGGTGTCCAACGACATGAGGGTGAGTAATTAATGACAGAATTTTCATTTTTGGGTGAACTAACCCTTTAATTATTATATATATATATATATATATATATATATATATCGCATTACAAATAAGTTATTGATTGCATTTTAAACTGTAAGTTTTACATCAAATAACGTTAATGATGTTAAATCAGACAATGCACCTGCAATTTAGTGATATCCTTGCAGTTGAGGTCTTGACTGGTCTTGAGATAAAATCCCGAGTCCTCTAAGTCCAAGACCAAGACAAGACCGAGGAGAAATGCAGTCTAGACCGAGACAAGACCAAGACCATCAAAAACTGGTCTCAAGACCGGTCTCGAGTACTACAACACTAGTGGTAGCCTATAAAAATATTTTTAATTCAGAATATCATTTTGTCAGTGTGTTAATTGTCGACCCGAGAAGCGATTGCTACTTAAGAAAGTTAACTAGTCGCAAGTTTGAGGTAAAATGCACTTGGGTTGTCGATGTCAAAACACTATATAAGCTGTGATTCAAATATTAAATAATGTTATGTCATATTGTATAGGGTCAATTTAGTATAGGGTGTGAAAATTGTACAGCTGTGGTATTTGTATAGGTTTAGCTGTATATTTGTATTTTAGCTCCAAAATGGGTTGAATACATGCGGTTCTGTGTAATTAAATGGCCTTCTGTGGACAACTTATCTTACATAGAGAGGAATTAGATATAGTATGCTATTACTTTATCATACATTTACATGAGTAGACAGATAGCATTTAAGTCATTGCTTATAGTAACTCATCAGGAGCAAAGTCTGGCCTAAGTAAATTCCCCCATGCAGCTTTGTGTCTAAAAGCTAACATTACAGTAACTTTTCTTTAACAGAGTAGAAATGGAAGAAGAGTATATGTCTGTCACGTTTTACTTGTTAACATCTTGGTTTCTTGACAGGTTGTTGACATAAGTGTAGCTCTAGATGTGAGTGTAAAGATTTTGCAAACGCAAGTTACAAATACCCTGGGGGCTAAGCCCCCCCTGTCTTCCAATCCTAGTGACATCCCTGCGTAACTATATAATTCATTAATTGTATTATTGATGCGTAAATAATAAAAGAGAAATGATTTAAATTCAAAATCTAAATTACAAACAAAGAAAGAAAGAGCCACCTCTCAAAGGTATTCCGTGATTGTTTTGGATTCGGAGCAGCCCAAGGTGTTCTAATCGCGTTGTGTGAAATACAGACTGAACGGCAAAAACACCCGCTTCATGAACACAGGATACGCAAACTACACATTTCAGATGGATAAAGCAAACCAGTGTCGCTAAAAATATTTGATGGATGATGGCTGTAATGAAGGTAAAGTCGGTGTCGTGGTCCTTGCAGTATTGATACTGAGAGGAGTCGGGCCTTTGAATAAAAACTTTTGGGAACCACTGGAGTAGAGTAAAAGGAATGGGCTACCCTCGACTAAAGAATTTTTTTTTCTAGTAGTTCATTTATGCAATTAGTTGACTAATCGTATGTTTAAAGCTGCACTATGTAACATTTGTTTTTCATTAGACCATTTTTGGTGAATGTAATACCAGAATAACTGAGGTAAGATCGAAGTAGTAAAAACCGAAAACGTCTGTAAAAATTCCTCTATGAATAGATATCCTAAACAGGATGTTGTAACAAGTCTAAACTTTGGGGCAACCGGGTATGTCAGAGAAATTTAAAGACACCTCAACATCACCAAAGGCTACAGCGCTGAAAATCACCAACAATACTATGCTTATGGTGACCCAATAAAGGTTGAGAACCAGTGCTTTAAAACTTGCAGTGCTCACATTTATGTAAATCTCAGCCTTTACAAGCTTAATCACATTACGTCATACGCCATTTAGTTTTTTGCAATATTTGTTTCAGCAATATGAATTTCCTAGCTCAGCTTATAGCCACTAGGTGGGATCAGTGATTTGCTGAAAAAGATTTGTATTCAGTGAAATTTTTTTTTTCTTTCCTCTGTGCAGGCATGTACCTAATATCAAAGTACATCCGTGAGAAGACGGACAGCGTTGTCATTTTCTCAGGTGAAGGTTCTGATGAGCTGACACAAGGATACATCTACTTTCATAAGGTACATGTCATTTAGTTCTAAGCTTACATTTACTGTCACTACAAATGTATAAATAAAGCTTCACTTAAAAATGCTGAAGCTGGTTCTGAGAAGAGGCGTAGCAACATTTGTGCAGTTTTATAATGAAATTCAATGACATTCTGACATTTTAGGAGGGAGGAGAACTTCACTGTTCATGCATTGTTAGCTGTATCTTAATGCTGCGTTCACGCCGAACGCGAATTGGGCGTCAACTTAGATTCTATCGCGTCTAGTTGGACGCTTGAACATTTTGAATCCACCTTTGGACGCGCATATAAAGCGAGCGTTTGAAGCGAAATGGCTCCGTGTGACTGCTGCTCACTGCCAATATCTTGTTGTCCATCTTTATCTTAATAGAATGATAAAGTAGGATATTAACTGGAGTAGTGTTTCTGTATTTAAAATGGCTTGTTTGATTTATCTTGTTAAACATGGAAATCACTTGCTCCAGACGCTCAATTTGCGCTCGTTGTGAACGCAGCATTAGACTTGATTTCAGCTGAATTTGTGACCTGCTTTGAATTAGGCACCATCCCCTGAACTGGGTGCTGAGGAAAGCGTGCGTCTGCTGAAAGAGCTTTATCTGTTTGATGTGCTGAGAGCAGACCGAACCACAGCTGCACACGGGTAAGACAAAATACCCCTTCCTTCTCTTCCCTTCCCACAGTAACTTGCTGTTTTCCACTGTGTTTGTGACGTCAAACCTTTTTCACTAGACTGGAGCTGAGAGTGCCTTTCCTGGACCATAGATTCACCGCATACTACCTCTCTCTGCCTGCAGAGATGAGAGCACCAAAGGTGGGTCCTGACGCCTTACAATTCAGTGAATTTTATCCTTCCTCGGTCAGTCAGTCTAAAATGTATCTGTTCCCACTTCCCACATCAGTTATGATGCCTGGTCTGAAGTGTAATACAAACCCCAAATATGAGTAATGATAATAGTGATGCTTAATTTATTGGTAAATATCATAATAGTGTTTTTTTGTAAGCACACTGAATAACATGTTTGGGGCAGGATGGTGTAGAGAAGCATCTCCTGAGGGACGCGTTTAAAGGGATGAACCTTATCCCAGATGAGATTCTCTGGAGAAGGAAAGAGGCCTTCAGTGATGGTATGACATCCATGAAGAAATCCTGGTACACAAGCCTGCAGGAGCACATCGAGTCTGAGGTACTACACATGTACACACAGACCATGATGTTATGGATGTACACAGTGTGTATCCGCTAATCTATTTTTTTTCTCTTTCAGGTGAACGACTCCCAGTTGGAGAAGGCTAATAAACTGTTCCCTTTCAACCCCCCCAAAACCAAAGAAGGCTTCTACATAAGGCAGGTGTTTGAGAAGCTGTACCCCGGCCGCAGCGACTGGACACCTCATTACTGGATGCCCCGCTGGATCAAGGCCACAGACCCCTCAGCCAGAACCCTGACCATCTACAAGCCTGATAAAGACCAGTAATCACATCATTCTTCAGACCTTGGCTAAAGATTACATTCGCTACAGCATGCACACCTTCCTTGTGAAGCTGGTTCAAAATGTATGATGCTACCTTCCTCTTTAAAATTAGCTTGAATTACATTATTCAAAAGAGAACTGAATTTATATTACTGCAGTTCAATTCTTTACAGAAGGCCCTGTCCATTTGTCAAGCCTTCAAGCTGCCTTGAAGTTCAGTGTATTTATTTAAAACATATTGAGTGCTATTCGCATCCACTTCTTCATTAGGCTTTATATTATTAAACTGAATGCAAAAAGATTAGGGAACCTAAGTGAGGTATAGCTTGTTGGTTAAAGGACTCCACTACTACTGTTACCCATAAATACAATTTTTGTTACAGCTTTAAATCACCAAACTTCTCATTAGCCAATATTGTCAACAAAAGAGTTTTATACAAAGATTCTGAAAGCTTTTTGAAGATCCATAAGATATTATGATCAGGGGTGCATTTCCCAAAGCCAACTATGTTCGCAAGTTCCATCATCAATAGAGTTCAATGGTACTTGTGGTCATAGATGACTAACGATGCTTTTGGGAAATGCACCCCTGGGCTGGAGAAGTTGTTGGTTTGATTCTTACAGGCCATGAACTACTACCATTTTGAAGTTGAGCTAAGCACTTTATACCCAAGTTCCTTTTGTGGGACTGTGCCTTTGAATGTGTTTGTAGGTGTTGAGTTAGTTATTTGACAGATTAGCAATTGGTTGGCTAGTTAAACTTTCAACCAGTGAAATTAAAGGGATGGTCCACAAAAAAAAGGTAATAACCCTTGTTCTAAACCTGAATGCATTTCTTCTGCAAAACCCAAAGATGAAATTTACGATCGTTGGTGACCAGTGACTTTCATGAATGATGATTTTGGGAGAATTATTCCTTTTTGAATGTATTACTCAGAGTGAATTATTGTGACTCTCAAAGTTAAACACCTGGCACAATTTAGCCTTATGGGGAGTTAGTGTTGCTCTCTAATATTTGATGTAATGTCTGTTTTATTTGGTGCAACAACACCGTAAACTGGTAGAAAATAATTTTGGGGTTATGTAAATGAAGTGTTTAAAGCATTTTCCACCTCCTGCACAGAATAGTCAAAGACTTTTCAGTTACATTGAGGGCTTGATGTGTGCTGAAGTTATCAGTTTGTAAGATCTGGTCATGGTATTAATAAAGCTTTGATTCAGAGTATGTACGTGTTTTGACTCATTTCAGTATGTGTGGTGTCTGGTGTGAAATGATACTTCGACGACCCGGGTATTCCTCTGTTCGCCTGTAGGATGAGACTGCACCCACAGTAGATGCATGATTAGACTGCAAGTTGCCACAAACAAAAGGAATAATAAAAAAGAATTAGTTAAATAGGACATGCACAGTTCACAAAGACGAGATCACACCTAGATTGTTGGTAGGCTTTGAAGTCATATTCAAACCTGCAAAGTAGCTGCATTTTGGTGAAATTAGCCATTTGGATTAAATTGTGTAGATCCAAAGAGTTTGGAGGGACCTTTATGCTCCAGAGAAACAAGTGTGCAGTACCATAAATTGTAAATTTTAGAAATCCTGACCAAATTGCATCCTTGCTGAATAAAAGTAATTTATTTCCAAGAAAAAAAAAAATTGTATACAAATTGATTCTATTCAGTTGCCAGCTTGGTGCCACTTATCTGACGCATTACAAAATGGCTGCCACTGTCTTGTGAAACTAGCAATGTCAAATGAGCTGTAATTCAGATACTTACAAATCCAATCTATTTTAATGTAGTGCTCTTTTATCGGTTTACATTTCGTCACAGAACAAGTCTTGATTGATGAATCGGTAAAATATATGCTAAATGTAGAATCGGAAGGTAGGCTACGGTTTTTGTGCATATAAATTAGTATTTTTGACTTGTACAATACTGACGAATGTGTTTGGTAAAACTCATATTCTCGGAGTTGGTAAAACGCAGCCAAAAAAAAAATAACTATCTTGAACATACTTGTGTATAATGCCTCAAAAACATGTGTCCACTGACCAACAGCACCACCAAGAGGTTGTCCCTCCCATCGCTCATCTCAAAGATGAGCACATTAAAAGAAAACACATTTTTTTTGTTTGCTGCTATTGATAGACTTGAACCCAGAATTATTTAAAGTATGTTAAACATGAACTGTACCTACTACAAGCTAGGGGTGTAACGGATCGCAGTTGATCCGTGATCCGTACACGGTTCGGCTCGCGACCCGCGGATTTATTGCACATTTCTTTAAACTTGTGGATTAATCTGAGTAGTACAGAGATCACAAACTGAAAGACAGTTTTTCTGCCGATATTGCTTTTTAAGTGATCTCGTTCCTTTAAACTCAATGCTGATTTTCAGAGAAACACGTGTTCACGTGAACAGGGGCCTCATTTAGAAACGTTGCGTACGCACAAAACAAGGCGTACGCCGCTCTCTACGCAATAATTGGTATTTATAAAAAGCAAACATGACGGAAAAATGTGCGGTCCTTCACGCAAGCTCTGACCTAGGCGTACGCACAAAAACGGGTGAAATGAGAAATGGCGACACCGTCGGCAGATGGAAGAAACCTGTGAAACTGTAGACCGTTCTACAGGCTATAAGAAATGGCTATACTGCCTCTCATAAATAACATGAAGACTTCACAAAGCAAGTCTTACAATTAACAGCCTACACGAACACCCATTTGATCGATCTGCAGTGTAAAACAAACAAAATCAAACGAAAATTACAGCAGAAAGCAAATTAACACATATTTGCAAAAAGAAAAGTGAAATATTTTCTGCAATAATATTGGCATGTTATGTCATCCTCATAAATAATATGGTAAACAGAACGAGAATGTACAAAACTGATATTCTCGTCAATGTGTCCGTCTGGCGGAGCAGATATAGATTCAAATAGGAAGACAGATAGATAGATAGATAATTAAGGAGATATATAGATAAATAGATAGATTGATGTATTCATTTTCCACTGGGGAAAGTTGTTTTCATAGTCTTCATCAGCGAGGGAATCATGGTATTCATGCATATGCCTTTAGTTTGTTTTATTTTTGATAAAATAACGTATGACGGATGTCTCAACCATTCAGAAAGCTGCAAGACTTTCCATTTGCACTGAACTATTTCCCATTTCCACGTAGATTATAACAATAGGTTACTGTCGTAACCCCGGTTCTCTGAAACATCGAGTGGAGAGATCCACCAATGGGAAGGGCATCCGTACCTGACCTCTGCAGAAGCATCCAATTGCACCAAGTCTGGCAAGACAGGCAGGAGCGCGCAGCCAATGCCCAGTAAGGCCCCACCCCTTACCTACGGGTATATATAGCCTGCATGCGCTACTGTACATCAGTTGACATTTGCTTCTTGCAATCTCTGCACTGACACAGCTCTGTCGAATTTGCGCTGCTCACTTATTGTCTGCAGGAGGAAATATGTTCGGATCAGCCTCCGCCATGCGTGACAGTTTCTATTCTGCCAGTTTCTCTGTGTCTGCTCTCGGAGCTGCCCGCACTCTCCTTCGTCATTCCTGTTCCACGGCTGCCGCCACAGATTTTTTCCTGAGTTCTTCGCCGGTATGTTGCTCTCTATTCCTGCTTTGTCCGGCGCTAGTTTATCACGGGCCTGCCTGGCCGCGTGTGGTGCTCTTATTGCCGCTATGATTTTCACCCTTTCTGTGCGGTCTGCTTGGGCCTCAAGCACGCGGAAGAGGCCATAGAAAATCCGGAGAACTGCAGTCACTGCCTGGTGCTGCCTAGTTACTCCTGCGACGCCACCATAAGTGCTGCTACCCAGTGGGACATAGTGACGACAGCCCGCCACCGGGGACCTCCCGGGGCGTGACTGCTCTTGTCTGGGCTGACCAGCCCAATCCTGAGTTCCCCGAAGAGGACATCTTCGTGGGAAACCCCCCGCTCGCCGACGATCCGGCAGGGTCCGGTGATGACGACGATGCGGGACTTCTCGTTCGCGCGAATTGCGCTGTGGAATGCCTATTTGCGTCTTTGCATTGACTTAACATGAAATGTAACTTAACATGTAAATCACTCCGGCGAAACGCTTCATTCGCTTCCGGTGTGAACGCACCATCAGAGGACGAGGAGGCCATCCCGCCCTCTGGCATTCCCCAGGCTAGCGCCCCCGCAGCCTTGCCTCAATACATCTTCCTGGATGTGTGCGAGCGAGCAGCCGCTTGTCTCAACATCGGCTACACAGAGCGTCACCGACCAGGAGAGGAATATTTACGACGGGAAAATTCTGGGAGCTCCCCTCGGCCCGAGGTAACAACTTTCCCGTTCTCCCAGCGTGCGCTAAGCACACACGGCATTATTGGAGCGACCCGCTCGACTTTAAACACGGTCTCGCGGGTCTGGAGGTTAAAATATGGCGGCTCTCGGCATGGGTTAACCGCCCGCTATTGAGCGATCGCCAGGCACCTCAACCCAGTCCAGGGAGGGCTGCTCGCCCTGATGAACCGTTTTTCTGCTTCGGTGCACCAGGCTGCTTATAAATCCTCGGCCTTGGCTGTTAGGGCCCTAAATGTCTCCTCCCTCCTCTCCGCTTACCAGGCGGAAATTTTGGACGACCTGGGCCAACAGCTAGGGATCTTCCTCTCCTGCATTATGGAAGGAGATCATCACGATTTACAACCTCGTTTCTCCATAACGCTCGTCAGGCCTTCCAAACCTTTGGGCGCTCCATGGCGCTTTGCTTTGTAGGATGTGACCAGGAGGAGGAGGAGGACGAGGCCTTCAAGTTGTGCCTTCTTAGGAAGGCGGCCCCAAGCCAGGCGCCCCCTGTGCGTTTGCCTAATTCCCCGGCCCCGGGGCATAACTTTCATCAATACCGTTCTCGAGCGACAAGCTCTTTGAACTCTCTTTCTGCAGTAACCCTGTGCAAAAGACGGAGGGTTTCTTCTGGAGGGTGCCCCCCTCCCGTGGCTGCCCAGCCTATGTGTTTAGTGGATGGGGTGTGTTCCCCCCCATTCAGGGGGTCTGTTGTGAGGGAAAGTGCAAAAGCAGTGTCACCACACCGCACATACTGTGTCCCCTCACTCAGCTAATAAAGGCTTCGGCCCCAGTTTTCCCAAACCCCAGTGTTTTCCCCCCAAAAAAACACAAAAAAACACGTTAAATCAGATGAATCATATGAATTCTTTACAGAGAGATACCCTCTCTGTCGGCTTGCGAACTGCAGAACCACCCGAATGGGTATTGCGTACTATATCGCAGGGTTATCGTCTGCAGTTTGCAATGAAACCCCCACTTTTCAGCAGCGTTTGTTTTTCTCACACAGAGGAAAACACAGCGCGCGTTCTGAAAGAGGAAATCTCCACTATGCTGAGCAAAGGTGCGATTCAGGTGGTACCCCCCCAATCTGATAAACCAGGGTTTTCATTCGGTTATTTCCTGGTTCCAAAGAAGGACGGTTCCTCCCGTCCAATTCTGGACCTTAGGGTGTTGAACAAACATTTGAGGAAATACAATTTCATAATGTTAACTCATGGTTTGCTCGCCCGCGCCATAAAACGGAACGACTTATTCACATTGGTCGATCTGAAAGATGCTTTTTTCCACATAAGCATTTATCCACCGCACAGCATGTCTCTTCGTTTCGCCTATCAAGGCATTTGTTACAAATTCACAATCCTGCCGTTTGCGATGAGTCTAAGCCCTCGCAGCTTCTGTCTGTGTGGGGAAGTGGGCTTGAGAATGTCCGGTCTACGGATCCTGACATACATAGATGATTGGCTCATCATAGCCGATTCGAGGGGAAAGGTGTTGCAGGACACCTGCCGCGTGCTCGCGCACATTACATCTCTGGGCTTCAGGGTGAAGAGCCAAACAGCCGTTGTCCTATGTTCTTCTCGCTAAAGGACTTGGACGCGCCCCTCGGGGTGGATGCATGCTGGCCCACCCGTGGCCCAGAGTGCTGCTGTATGCCTTTCCTCCCCTGTGCTTGATAATTCCAACACTGGCCAGGGTGAAATAGGGGCACCTGTCTCTCATCCTGATAGCGCCCAGGTGGCCCAAAGCGCCCTGGCTGGCGGAGATAATCCCTCTGTTACATGCCCAGCCGTGGCGCCTCCCCCTCCGCACAGACCTATTGTCTCAAGCGAACGGGGAGATTTATCACCCACACCCGGACAGGGTAGCTCTCTGGGCTTGACCCGTGAGAGGGTGAACCTGAGCGTGTTAGGGCTTCCCCCGCGCATGGTGGCTACTATACAGAATGCCAGGGCCATTTCTACACGGTCCTTATATGGCTGTAAGTGGCAAGTGTTCGATGAGTGGTGTGATGGGCAGGGTCTCACGTCATATCAGTGCTCAGTTTCTGATATTTTGTGTTTCCTCCAAGACCTCATGGATAAAGGAAGGTCCTTTTCCACTTTTAATGTCTATCTGGCAGCTATTTCTGCTTGTCATGTGGGTTTTGAGGGCTCAACGGTTGGGCAGCATCTTCTAATCCGCAGATTTATGAAGGGTGCCCGTCGTTCGTTGCCAGTCATTAGGAGGACGATTCCCGGATGGGACCTCTCCATGGTGCTGGAAGCCCTGTCTCAATTCCCTTTTGAGCCTCTGGGGAATATTTCCCTAAAGTTGCTGTCCTTCAAGACAGCCTTGCTCTTGGCTTTGGCATCAGCCAAACGTGTCAGTGAGTTATATGCACTCTCGGTTCACCCCTCGAGCATTAAATTCTCTCTGGGTGGAGATAAGGTCTTCCTTAAGCCTAATCCAGCCTTCATGCCGAAATGTTTTCCTGCATTCACATCGGAGGTATTGGAGCTTTCCACTTTTCACCCTCCGCCCTTTTCCTCCACGGAGGATCAAAGGCTGAACGCCCTGTGTCCGGTCCGTGCGTTACAGACGTATTTGGCTAGGACCAGTGCTTTCCGGAAGAGTGACCAACTCTTTGTTTCATGGGCTCCTCCCCACAAAGGGGATCCCCTGTCTAAACAACGACTTTCACATTGGCTTGTGGACGCTATAGTTTTGGCTTACGAATCGAAGGGAGTGCAACCCCCAGGGGACATCAGAGCTCATTCCAAGAGGGGCTTAGCCGCCTCTTGGGCTCTGTTCAGGGTAGTATCACTGCAGGATATCTGCTCTGCTGCCAGTTGGGCTTCTCCCCATACGTTTGTGCATTACTATAGGCTGGATGTCACCAGAACCTCAGTAGCACATTCGGTCTTGGGGGTGGGGTCTTCCTGACCCTGCCTTCTTTTGTGTGTGCCACACACGTTTCATGTCCTGCTTGCACACCACAGTTACGTGTGTGCGTCCGTTTGGCGGGTTCATGATTATGAGATGTGTCAAGCACCGCCCCCTTGGGGGTGACCGTCTTTTTCTGGCTAACAGGACCTCACTGTGAGTATATTGGGCAAACGGGGAGCTGTCCATGTCTCTCCCATAGGTGGATCTCGAACACGAGATGATGAAAGAGAACAATAGGTTACTGTCGTAACCCCGGTTCTCTGAAACAGAGTGGAGAGATCCACCAGCTTTGCCCCGCTTGCCGCACGAGAAGCGAATATACTTACTGATGTACAGTAGCGCATGCAGGCTATATATGCCCGTAGTTAAGGGGTGGGGCCTTACTGGGGATTGGCTGTGCGCTCCTGCCTGTCTTATTCCAACAAAAAAACAGCAGAAAGCTTTTGTACACCTCTGTGGTGAGTAGATCTTTTAGCATAACCGGGCCTGTGTACAATAAAAATTGTCTAAATTCAGTCGTCTTCCATCGACCTATTTCCCTCAGTGCCCTAGGTTTGCGTGCAAATTCCATGGGCATATTTTTCTGGGCACCAACCAACCTTTCTGTCAGCACAGAGACTTGGAATCCTGACAGCCTGCACGTGAGAGAACCCAGCCGAAGCCACAAGAGGAGAAGCCGCCTCATGACTCCAAGGCACACAAGGTGCATGTAATCAAGGGGAAATCCAGAGACCATGTCTAGTGAGGTTTCTTCCAGAGGTGAGATGCCATGGTGGTGATCCGCATCAGTTTTATTTCGGAAGCTCTCATCATTTCTAATAGGCATGTCATTTCTGGGGAAGGTCATTCTGTTCTCCAGGTAAACGCCATCCTGAATGCACTTTTCGCAACCATGGTAGCCTGTGTGTCCTTTCACCTTTTTAGAAAGGCACGCGCAGGAGCGTCACAAACCATCGAAGTAATCTTTAGTGTTAACTTAACTCCCTCAAATTCAAAACCCTTACCCAATTATTTTATTTCACGGATGAAATCTTGGAGATACTCATCCAGTGAGCTAGGTTTACCAGCACCACAAAATAAACCTATTGTGACCAGTTCCTCCTGCACCAAGTTTTGAACCGTTCCGAGAATAGGCCAGAATTGAGTTGCTGAACTCTTATGGAGAGGCAGACCATTGATGTTTACTTGGAGCTCCAGATTACTCATGTTTCTCAAGATGTCCAAGTTCTTGTGGAGTACGCCTGAAATAGATTGAAGTAGGCCAAAATGATAGTACTGTGTGGCCACCAGCCTTGTTTTGTATGTTGGAACGCACTGTTCCTAATAGTGTCCTGGCATCTTTTGGCATATTCAAACCATGCTCACGGAGGATATTGAGTAATGAATTTAGTGCCACATGTGTAATTTTATGCTCTGTTGCCCAGGTTGCCAAGTCATCATCCAGGGAACTTGGATGCAGTTCAGACTCTGTGTCTGAGTCTGTGTTAGATTCACTGCTATATAAAGTATGTGCCATGGTGACGCATTCAGGCTCATCGATTTGGGACAGACAATCCATAAATTTGACATCGTCATCATCAATGGTGCTGCTTGTATCACTTTGCTTGCTACCACTCTCCTCCCTCCATGATGGGGATGATAATGCTTGCATTGACTGCAGTTGTTTGTCCACCTTCTCTTTGGCTTTTCTTCGCAATGTCCAGTACGATTGTTTTTTGCAAGCCATGGTGCTGAGATATTAACAAAAAGTACATTGTAATGACCTGCTAAATGCAGTGGCTCTCAGCTCCAGTCCTGTAAGCACCTTGCATTGCACATTTTGGATGTCTCCATTAGTACATATGATTCAACTCATATAATAGAAGCTCTAAACAGCAAGTTTGATGAGAGAGACATCCATGTGTAATTTTGTGGGTCCCCAAGATCAGAATTGAGAACCAATGACTTAATGCGTTAAAGTTAATGAGTACATACCTTGTTTTTGACTGAACTGTGGCTACTGTTATTGAGTGAGTGTGGCTTTCTGTTGTTGGGGAAACAATATAACAACTGTCAGTTTTGTCATTTTATGTATTGAACCTAAATGTTTGCCTAGAAATAGTATACAAAACCTGTGTGTGGTCACTACTTTTTAGATAGTGTTTATTAATCCATTTAATTCAACTAGTTACTTTGTGACTACATTTAAAGAAGTCTAGGACATGGTTGTCAAGTTTTTCCTGTACTTCTAACTAGTTGATGAATGTTGGTTGAGGGTTAAGAGAACTAAACTCTGAAGAATGGTTGTCCAAAATGTCATTATTGTAGTACTCCTTTGAATGTAAAAATATATTTTGATCTGCCAAATTTTAATGTCACGAGACAATGTTTTTTAGCACAACAAGCTTTGAAGGACATTTTTTTTAAATGTTTATAAGTGCATTTAATTAAGCTTTTATAGTTATATGTATATACAAAACCATTTAGTCATAGTCTTTTTAGTTGCTTTCCTGTAATTTGTTATATCACCAGAGCTTTTTTTTTTTATTATTATTATAAAATAACATGACGTTACACACTCCTGTATAGTAGGTGGCGGTAAGCACCTTATTTGCAATTCGTTATTAACCAAGAGAAGAAGTAGAGACGAGATGACACGTGCTGCGTTCCAGTTCATTTTTATCAGGCCCTTCACTCATTAACTTCCCTCTGTCTCGTTCACTCGGATGTGCGTCATTGCTTACATTGCATGAGTGCCCACTACTGGAGGAACATTTGCAATGGACTGAACTGGAACGTCCTAAGCCCTTGATCACTTCGAACCCACTATGGAGTTGATTTATTATAATTTTTTTTCCTTTACAGCATTCTATATGTAACCGGATGAAGTGGTTGTGCTAGACATCCATGTAGGCTGGCTATACCTACTCCCTTCCTACAGGGGGAATCTGCTGGAGGGATGTAACCGGATGAAGTGGTTGTGCTAGACATCCATGTAGGCTGGCTATACCTACTCCCTTCCTACAGGGGGAATCTGCTGGAGGCTGAACGCTGTGGCGTAGTTTCCTACTTGGATACTATAGGGTGTGGTTAGATTTAGGAAGTGGATAAAAGCGGCGTGTAGAGTGGAGGAGTCGTTTGTTGGTGGGCCCGGTTGGCGTGCGTCAAGCGAGAGCGGGTTAGTCACGCTGGAATCAGAACTCATGGTCAGTGTCTAGCGCAGAATGGTGAGAGTTGGACGGGAGTAATTGCACTGACTGGCGCACCGCCGTTGTTCTCAGTGGAAAGCAGGGACGCCTAAATGGTCGCGAACGGGAGAGTTAGTAGCCGAGCAGAGTACCAGTAGGTAACGCAATTAGGAGCGGGCATCCATAGTGCAAGAAACCGCTTCTGGGTGTAATTGCCGCTTTTCCCTCTTGTATCATACTTGTATCAACCATATTGTACCTCCAAGTTTTATTGTGTATTTTGTTTATTTGTTTTGTTTGTTGTTGTTTTTTTTTTTTTTTGAATGGTCTGACAAACATTATTATAATATTGTGCAGCATTGGCCCACTGCCTGTCTTCAGCCTAAATGTAGTGTGGTGTCACACGGGTTTTGGGTTTGCTGTGCATAGTATGTTTATATCGGGGGTGCTGTGCTAATTGAGATTGAGGTATTAAATGCACCGTGTGTTTGTATGATAGTGAGGCCTTGCCGTTGACCATTGTGTGCCTCTGAACAGTATTGTTTGCCAACCTTCAATATTTTAATTATACCAGTAGTGAAAATAAAACTGAGATTAATTTTTGTATACCAGTCTTCCCTTTCTTTATTGAAACCCTTTAAGACACCTGCTGAAGGGAACTATAATGTTAAACAACAAAACATTGACAATGTTACATCTGGCGTAGTCGGCAGGATTTTTTAAAGCTGGTTACATAGGTATATTTTTGTTTTTTTGGTTTCATTAATAGATCATTGTGGTACTGGGAGGTACAAGGTTGTTTTGTTGGTGGGAAAAGCGGCAGTTCACCATTTTCAGAGAGATCGTGTCGGGGGACTCGTCAGTAAGTGCTGATTGAGGATCGGCCGAGACCATGTCTTCTCCACAAGGCGTGATGGAACTACAGGAACTAATGGACCAAATTCGACAGCTTAAGGCTGAAAATGAACAATTGAAGGGACAGGACAGAAACAGGGATACTGATGCTTCTACTTCTAACAGTGAGTTTCATATAACATCTGCCGCCACTGATCCTGGACAGCCTACATCTAGTACGGCATCTGGGTCTACTTCGATGCATGCACGTTATGTTTATGTCCCACGAGAGCGTAAATGTTCAAAATTTACTGGCAAATTGTCTTTGGACCTAGTCACCCTAGATCAATGGGTCACAGAGGTCCGGAGATGCTTCGAGGCTAGGCCTATGCCGAATGCTGAACAAGTGTTGTTTCTGTATGATCATCTTGATGGGGGGGCAAAAGCAGAGGTTGATTTTCATGAAGCTTCAGATAGAGATACAGCTGAAAAGATTTTTAAGATTCTTGCTGAAAATTTCAGTGGTTCCCAGTCCTATGTCGCTGCACAGTTGTGTTTCTTCCAGCGACACCAGAAAGAGGGAGAGTCCCTACGTGATTTTTCTCATGTTTTAAAATCCTTAATGGATGCGGTAATGAAAAAGACACCTGGTGGAGTTTTAAATCATGATTTAGTGCTACGGGACCAGTTCGCTGAAAATGTAAACGATGACATGCTGAGAAGGGAGCTGAAAAGACGGCTGGCATTGGACTCGGATATGAGTTTTGTCACACTCCGTAGCATAGCCATTAAATGGGCGGAGGAGGGGAAACAAGGAACGAAGACTAGACCTAGAGCTTTTTCTTTTGATACTCACGCATCTGCTGGGGGTAGTCGGGGTGCAGATGCTAACGCAATATCAGCGACTAACACTGAAATGACTGAGCTAAAAGAATGTTTACGGCGTCAGCAGGCCCAATTAGATGTCATTCTGTCACAATTAAATTTATCTCGTCCACAGGCTAACCCAAGGAGTGTAGGAGGTCAGTCTAAAACATACCGGTTCCATCCTGATGGTAGGCCGATTTGTATTCGATGCAACAGAGCAGGCCATATTGCTAAAAACTGCCGTATTGACCCAAACTTGACTAATGTAGTAACCCAGGGGGTGGGGCAGAGGGCTGTAGCTCATAATCAGTTAGTGGAATTACCCACTCCTCTGCAGCCGCAGGAAAACTAGCGCCCTCTGGTGTACAGAGCCAAACACCAAGGGGGGCTCAAGTAGGCTCTTGTTATTCTGCCTTTGACAACATGCCCCATCTCATAGGTCAGTGTCCAGTGGTTCATGTCAGAATGGGGGGAAAAGTAGTTGCATGTTTGTTGGATACGGGTTCTATGGTTTCCACAATAACAGAAACATTTTTTTGGGAACATTTTCAAGCATGTGAGGAGTCCCTTAAACCCTGCAGTTGGCTCCAATTACAAGCAGCTAATGGGTACGAAATCCCATACTTGGGTTACCTTGAACTGGATGTGACAGTGTTGGGTAAAACCTCCCCTAGCATGGGCATTTTGGTAGTGCGGGACCCAACTGATGTTTTTACTCAACAACAGAAGCGTGCAGTCCCCGGTCTATTAGGTATGAACATCATCCAGAGTTTTTATAAAGAATTGCTCACCGAGATACCAGCAACCTCGGCCCAGGTTTCTCTGGTGGATAAAGACAGCAGGGTATGGCGACAGGCTTTTACCATATGCCAGTCCATTGAGGACCTCCATAGTAAAGGGTGTTTAGGCAAGGCTAGGGTTCAGAGTTCTGCAGTACGGATTCCTGCTGGGTCTCTGAAACTCATCTCCATAGTTTGTCCTAGTGCTGCTAATCTTTCCCTCTACTCTGTGCTATTAGAGCCGGTCACAGAGGAAACCCAGTTACCAGTGGGTATTTTGATCTCTAAAGCGTTACTATCAGTGAAGAACGGGGTGGTAGAAATACCAGTCACGAATGTGAGCTTACAAGATGTATGGCTGCAACCACACACCCTGTTGGGGGCACTCCATATTGTTCAGGTTATGTCTTCAGGGTGTTCAGTGCACATTGTGGAAGGGGGTAGTGGGGAACAGGTTGCGGTAGTTCAGTCAGCGGAGACGAAAGCCACTCCCTTGATCGATTGTTCTAATATGTCTTGGCCAACCCTATCTGTAGCTCAGGAACATAGAGTAAAGGCACTATTGCAGAAGCACAGCAGGGTTTTTAGTCAGGGGGAGGGGGATATAGGGTGTGCTACGTTGGTAGAACATCAGATCCACCTCACTGATGATGTCCCCATTAGGCAGAGATATCGTCGACTGCCTCCTTCCCAGTACGAACAAGTCAAAGCCCATATTCAGCAGTTGTTAGAGACAGGAATTGTGAAACCTAGTTCTAGTTCCTATTCGTCGCCTATAGTTATCGTGCAAAAGAAAGGGGGAGATCTTAGACTCTGTGTTGACTACCGACTCTTGAATGCAAAGACGAGGAAGGACGCTTATCCACTTCCTCGTAGAGATGAGTCTTTGGATGCATTGACGGGGGCGAAGTGGTTCTCAACTTTAGATCTTGCCAGTGGTTACAACCAAGTGCCAGTTGCAGAAGCGGACAAGGCCAAGACAGCATTTTGTACACCTTTTGGACTCTTTGAGTTTAATCGTATGCCGTTTGGCCTTTGTAACTCGCCGAGCACCTTCCAGAGGTTGATGGAGAGGATTTTTGGAGATCAAAGTTTTCAATCATTACTTCTGTATTTGGACGACATTATCATTTTTTCGACCTCTTTTGACGAACACTTGAAGCGTTTGGAACTCGTCTTTGACCGTCTGCACAGTAACCATCTTAAGTTAAAACCATCTAAATGCCATTTTTTTCAAAGAGAGGTAAAATATCTGGGACATGTTGTTTCGGCCTCAGGGGTAGCCACTGATCCGGATAAAGTTAAAGCAGTAGCAGAATGGAAACAGCCGGCTACTACAAAGGAACTGAGATCTTTTCTGGGGTTTGCATCGTACTATCGTCGCTTTGTGGAGGGCTTTGCAAAGATTGCCACCCCGCTGCATAGATTGGTCGCTCGGGTGGAGACAGGCTCTAATAGGTCCAAGTCCCGGGCCAATGCACTGGGAGACGGCTGGACCCCAGAGTGTCAGCAGAGTTTTCAGACTCTAAAAAGCCGCCTGATCAGCGCCCCCGTCTTAGCGTATGCGGATTTCAAAAAACCGTTCGTCTTGGAAGTTGATGCAAGCCTTGCCGGGCTCGGCGCCGTCCTAGCCCAAGAACAAGATGGACGTAGGAAGCCTATCGCTTTTGCCAGTAGAGGTTTGCGCCCGACTGAGAGAAACATGTCCAATTATAGCTCCCGTAAGCTAGAGCTTCTAGCCCTTAAATGGGCAATAACCAGCAAGTTTAGGGAGTATCTCTTAGGTGCAAAGTTTGTGGTCTTCACCGACAATAACCCATTAAGTTACTTACAGACGGCTAGGTTAGGGGCTGTAGAACATCGCTGGGCCTCGGAGCTAGCAATGTTTGACTTTGAAATCAGATACCGCCCAGGCTCTGCGAACAGAAATGTGGATGCACTTTCCAGGCTGCCGGCCCCGATTTCCATCGCTACTGTGGCCCCGGGTTTAGAGGTCCCCCAAGTCCTCTTGAGTGTAGATGCCAGTAGGACACAAACCCTGTGCCAAGAGGCTAGTGCCTTACCAATTCAGACAGAAGGCTGACTTGCAAGTCCTACAGAGGGAGGATCCAGCTACTGGGCCAGTTATCCATTTCTGGAAACGAGGAGCAGTCCCGACAAAATCGGAACGGATGCTACTGCCTCCGGAGGCCCAGAAACTGCTTAAGCATTGGCCAAGGATTCGGTGTCGGGATGGGGTGTTTTACCGCAGCATTCGGCTGCCAGGGTACAGTAGAGAGACGTTCCAGCTCATTTTGCCACAGTGCCTAAAACAGGAAGTCTTGAGAGGTTTGCATGATGACCATGGACATCAAGGTATAGAACGCACAACCCGCCTCATTAGAGAAAGATGTTTTTGGCCTGGTATGTCTCGAGAGATTGAGAATTACTGTCAAGAGTGTGGCCGTTGTGTCGTGGCAAAAGCTGTCCGTCCACAGGCGAGAACCTTTCCGGGGAACCTGACTGCGTCCAAACCTCTGGAAGTGGTAGCCATAGATTTCACCATCTTGGAAAAAGCTACAGATGGCCGTGAACATGTACTGATTGTGACAGATGTGTTCTCAAAGTTTACACAGGCATACCCAGCTCGGGATCAGAAGGCTAGCACAGTAGCTAAACTACTTACAGAGGGTTGGTTTTATCGTTATGGGGTACCGAAGCGGCTTCATAGCGACCAGGGCAGAAGTTTTGAGGGAGACCTTATGAAGCAGTTGTGCCAGTTGTACAACATCGCTAAGAGTAGAACGACACCATATCATCCCGAGGGTAACGGGCAGTGCGAGAGATTTAATCGCACGTTACACGATCTACTCCGCTCGTTACCACCGGAACAGAAACGTAAGTGGCCCCAAGCACTTCCCCACATGCTCTTTGCTTATAATACCACCCAGCATGCGTCAACTGGCTATTCACCCTTTGAACTGATGTTTGGACAGAAAGTACGACTGCCGGTGGATTTTCTTTTGGGTAGTACTGAAGAGGAAAGTGGCCCCGGGCACCCCCACGATTGGATAATACAACATCAGCAAAATCTTAGGACAATCTACATACATGCACGGGACCGGTTGAACCTCTCAGCAGAGCGTCAAAATCAGCAGGTCACCCCGGCAGTGAGCCAGCCACTCATCCCTGGCACATTAGTCCACCGGAGGAACCATCCTTTGGGCCGCCATAAGATTCAAGACTTCTGGGATGCTACAGTGTATCGAGTACAAGATGCCTTGGATCAGGATGGGAGAGTGTACACAATCCGCCCCTTGGAGGGGGCTGGGCCAGAAAAGAATATTCATAGGTCAGAACTTCGAGTTATTCCAACTAAGGTACGGGTAGACCAGAACCCTTCCACAATACCTGACAGAGTAGGGGACCAACAAGACCCGGAAAATTCGGGAGTAAGCAGGACGCAGTTAACAGAGGATAATGATTCCGAAGATGAGATTGTGCTGATGGAACCAGTGACTAACATGGAGAATCACAGTGGTGTGCTTCCTGAGTACCGAAACCCACCCTGCGCCCCTAATGTGCCCAATGAGACAGAGGGCCACACGCGGCTGGAGGTCTATGCCCAACCCCCAATAGAGATTGAGCAAGGTCCTCCCTCAAACTCTGACACTACAATAAGACGCTCAGCAAGGGCCACAGCAGGTCAACATAGTAACCCATTCCATCTGCCTAGAAATGTCAGTAGCAATGTGGGTCAAACTAACTCAATTGAGGGCAGATTTACAACCTTTGCTCCCTTGGCAGTAACATTTAGACCGTGGGTATAATTAGAACGGGGGATATTCCCACCGGGACGGTGAGCTTTTAAAACTGGGGTGGATGTAACCGGATGAAGTGGTTGTGCTAGACATCCATGTAGGCTGGCTATACCTACTCCCTTCCTACAGGGGGAATCTGCTGGAGGCTGAACGCTGTGGCGTAGTTTCCTACTTGGATACTATAGGGTGTGGTTAGATTTAGGAAGTGGATAAAAGCGGCGTGTAGAGTGGAGGAGTCGTTTGTTGGTGGGCCCGGTTGGCGTGCGTCAAGCGAGAGCGGGTTAGTCACGCTGGAATCAGAACTCATGGTCAGTGTCTAGCGCAGAATGGTGAGAGTTGGACGGGAGTAATTGCACTGACTGGCGCACCGCCGTTGTTCTCAGTGGAAAGCAGGGACGCCTAAATGGTCGCGAACGGGAGAGTTAGTAGCCGAGCAGAGTACCAGTAGGTAACGCAATTAGGAGCGGGCATCCATAGTGCAAGAAACCGCTTCTGGGTGTAATTGCCGCTTTTCCCTCTTGTATCATACTTGTATCAACCATATTGTACCTCCAAGTTTTATTGTGTATTTTGTTTATTTGTTTTGTTTGTTGTTTTTGTTTTTTTTTATTTGAATGGTCTGACAAACATTATTATAATATTGTGCAGCATTGGCCCACTGCCTGTCTTCAGCCTAAATGTAGTGTGGTGTCACACGGGTTTTGGGTTTGCTGTGCATAGTATGTTTATATCGGGGGTGCTGTGCTAATTGAGATTGAGGTATTAAATGCACCGTGTGTTTGTATGATAGTGAGGCCTTGCCGTTGACC
Source organism: Gobio gobio (assembly GCF_949357685.1). Taxonomy (NCBI): domain Eukaryota; kingdom Metazoa; phylum Chordata; class Actinopteri; order Cypriniformes; family Gobionidae; genus Gobio; species Gobio gobio. The sequence continues at coordinate 33,218,673 of NC_137119.1, forward strand.
ATTGTGTGCCTCTGAACAGTATTGTTTGCCAACCTTCAATATTTTAATCATACCAGTAGTGAAAATAAAACTGAGATTAATTTTTGTATACCAGTCTTCCCTTTCTTTATTGAAACCCTTTAAGACACCTGCTGAAGGGAACTATAATGTTAAACAACAAAACATTGACAATGTTACATATATGTAAATAGGTGTATTTGGGGTGTTTTAAATGTTTTTAAAAAATAATATAAATATCATAGAGTTGTTTGTGGTGGGGTAAATTAAACGCGATATGCGGTGACGTCACAATCGTGTGATCTGGATTTAGCTACTGGATTTAGTGGGCACCCCACTAGCGACGGCCCTGTAGTCACATGGCCAAGATCGTCGTGGCAACTTCCCACATTCGACCAATCAGCAGCGACCACTTTTATCTGAGATATAAGACTTGTTTGAGATGAGCAAAATCTGCGCAGAACCGATCACCGGTGATCAGCGCGAGATGCATGCTGGTTAGAAAAGTGTCCGAGGGCGGTCAGCCTTGCTCTGATGTCATGCTGACGTATGTCAAAAAACTCTCGCGAGCAAAAGGCGGATGTGTCGGATTCTGCAGTCGAGCGCAGTTGCTCTCCACCGACTGCGCTGATCAAAAGCATGATGGGAAACGACTTGCTGACGACACAGGTTAATGCTTATTGGTTTAAACAACCGTGATGAATGGTTCTTTTTTAAAATGTTTGATTTTAAAACTCTGAAATCATGTTTTTATGTGTGAATATTCCCAAACTCTCTAACAAAGGCAATCTCTCTGTGGGTTATGTGATTGTTGTCATATTTATATATATATAAAAACATACACATGTATGTAGGCCTAATTAAAGTCAAAATGATTGATAAACACGTCTTTCGAATGGAAATAAATAACAAAAACTTTGGGTGTCTTGTTCATAATATTTATTTTCACATAAAAGTAACAGAACTTAAATTACATCCAGTTTATCAGCAAAAAAGCGCACGAGTGTGAATCCCGCGATATCCGCCTTTGATCTCGCAGGTGTCTGATCCACTACGAGAAGAGAGAATTACTGTCCGGCTTGCCTGCACTTTTTTCACTCCTCCCCTCACTGCAGCCGCCTAGTCTCGGCTGAATTTTAGACGAGGCGCATCTCAAACAAGCCTATATATCCTCATGCAGAAATGTTGGACGTGTGATTCATCAGCCGATCCTCACTGAAGAACAGGTAGCCTACTTCTCAAAGCCTACCTCATCCGAGATACACTAAATCAAGCATCTTTTAAAGGTAGTACACGTTTTATCTCATTGATTTATTACGAATTTATCTCACGATATGTGTTTTTAAGATGTTTCGAATTCATTATAGGAGTTGGTATGCTCCAGATGTCTTCAAATGTCAAACCACAGAATCTTTTCAGCTTTCCTGTTTTCCTGTACACATTTAACAGATAAACGAACAACTTAAAAGTTAACCATAAATCTGTTTAACAATTATGTAAGGTGGTTGCTTCTTATTGATAATATAATAGGCTGTTTACACTACACACCGTTGTAGCCTATACTGCAAGCCAGCCACAAGGACACGTTTTATAAAACATGGATAACAAAGATATAAATAGCCTATTAATGAATAAAGATTATTTTAACTGGGATAACATTGCATTATTTTCTTACCACTGAATTAACGGAACGTATCCTACTTCTCTCTTTTGGTCAGTAAACAACTTCTCGGTTAACATCGTCTTCAATTACGTGTCAAATCTCTCTGAAATCACACTATTTACACTGGTATATTTATTAATTATAACCTAGTATTCTATAAAGATCGATAAACTAATGTTAGTCAGTCGGAAAAAACGAAATGGCCGTAAATGTTTTAATTACTCGAGTGCGCGTCTTTCTGTGGAAGACAGAAGACAGCGCGTGCTGGAGAAGTACCGAAATATACAAATAAACCTGCGTATATATTATAAAAAAATAAAATCTACAAATTACCTGCAGGGGGCGTTCTGGGAAGGTGCTCTTTAGGTTATAAAATAAACCCCGAAAATAACCTGCAGGGAACGTTCTCTGTAGGTTATAAAAATAAACCCCAAAAATAACCTGCAGGGAACGTTCTGGGAAGGTTCTCTTTAGGTTATAAAATAAACCCCAAAAATAACCTGCAGGGAACGTTCTGGGAAGGTTCTCTTTAGGTTATAAAATAAACCCCAAAAATAACCTGCAGGGAACGTTCTGGGAAGGTTCTCTTTTGGTTACAAAAACACAACCAAGAGAGAACATTCCCAGAACGTTCTTATTTGGTTCCCCACAAAAATAACCAAACTGGAACCATATGGGAACATTAGGGGAACGTTCTGTGTTTACTGGTCCGATATTAAACACACATGTTAAAACCTGAGTTACTGCAAATGTTGTGCCTAGGATATTTATTTAACCCTCTATGGGACTAATTATGAAATCTTAGTTAGAAAAAAAGTAATGACTTTTAATATATTGGCTATATATAATATAATAATATATATATATATTACATTTATTTAAAAATGAGTTTTCTATATCTGAACTTTTACATTTTCTAAGGGTTTCACCATTTCAGGGCTCAGTAGGACCTCTCCTATTCAATATCTTCTAGGGCCCAACCGATAAAGGATTTTTAAGGCCGATACAAATATTTGGTGATTTAAAAATCCGATATGCTGAGATTATATATATATATATATATATATATATATATATATATATATATATATATATATATATATATATATATACAGGGAGTGCAGAATTATTAGGCGCGTTGATTTTCTGATCATATTTTTTTTCCAGGCACATTTGACCAATTCCAAACCACAGTAATCCTAATAACTACTATTGATTTAGTATTTAATAATGTATAAGTGATATATAATTGTTCATGAAGGCTGGAAATGAAAATCACCTTATATTCAGGTGTGCAGAATTATTAGGCATGTTTTCTTTTACAGATAAATTGAGCCAAAAAAGAGATTTAACTCAGACTGAAAAGTCAAAAAGTATTAAATGCCCATGAGAAGGATGCAATACTAATGCAATACTAGACATTGCAGTTAAGGCATGACCATTGGACAGTGAAATGCTCGTTGGGTCAGCAGGATCTGACAAAAACAGGTGGTGAAGAAAAGACACCTATTAACCGCAAAAGAATTAAGAATTAAGGTGAAGAATTAAGGGTGAAACCATCAGGAACCCTTTAGTCTCCAGCGCCACCATTTTCCAGAGCTGCAACCTACCTGGAGTCTCCAGAAGTGCAAAACGTACTGCCAGATTCTGGAAGATGAATTCTTCAAACAGTGGTACTAGAGGATGTGGTGCTGGTCCTTCAAGAGTCACTCTCAACCTATCTGTCCATAAAGCCTATAAAAAAACCTTCTTCGTGTATTTTACAACACTTCAGCTTATGATTCTTATTTAGTGGGGGTAATTTTTTAGGATTCTTTACCTAACTGAAGTCTCTGAGATCCTGACACCTTGCACTTCTGGAGACTCCAGGTAGGTTGCAGCTCTGGAAAATGGTGGCGCTGGAGACTAAAGGGTTCCTGATGGTTTCACCCTTAATTCTTCACCTTAATTCTTAATTCTTTTGCGGTTAACAGGTGTCTTTTCTCCGCCACATGTTTTTGTCTGACCCTGCTGACCCAACGAGCATTTCACTGTCCAATGGTCACGCCTTAACTGCAATGTCTAGTATTGCATTAGTATTGTATCCTTCTCATGGGCATTTAATACTTTTTGACTTTTCAGTCTGAGTTAAATCTCTTTTTTGGCTCAATTTATCTGTAAAAGAAAACATGCCTAATAATTCTGCACACCTGAATATAAGGTGATTTTCATTTCCAGCCTTCATGAACAATTATATATCACTTATACATTATTAAATACTAAATCAATAGTAGTAATTAGGATAACTGTGGTTTGGAATTGGTCAAATGTGCCTGGAAAAAAAATATGATCAGAAAATCAACGTGCCTAATAATTCTGCACTCCCTGTATATAGGGAGTCACAAATTTTGTCATGTTATTTGAGTTAAGAGAACTGATGGGGGTGTTCTTTTAATTGTTATTCAAGCAATGTATGTCTCGTGATAGTTGCCATGCACTTCACGGATAATCTCAGTTGTGAATGTTGGCGGCACACAGCATGATTCTGGATGGATCAGCTGGTGTTGCCAACCGGCACATTGTAGAGTGCCCTCTGGTGAACAAACTATGAAACGCCAACACTCATAATGTGGTTAAGCGGTGTTTTGTCCGTTTATAATTTTTTTTAATATTAATTTATCGCCCATCATAAATACTGATCGTTTGGAAAATGCCTAATATCGGCCGATATATTGGTCGGGCTCTAATCTCTACATGCTTCCTCTCTGTAGAGTCATCAGTCGCTTGGGAATTTCACTGCTACTCGGTACCAATTTCGGTACCACAGATAAAATTTTTTTTAATTAACTATAAAACATTTTTTTAAATGTAGGCCTATTAAGTGTATTATTTATGATGATAATCATAAGTAAATAATACATTTAAAGGCTGTATGCTGTTTAAAAGTAAACATTGTTTATAAAAAAAATCAAGTGAAAAATAATCAACCATCTAGACATAATTATTATTATTATTATTAGTAGAGACGTATTATTATTATTACATAGAGAAGTAGCTAAATCTACTGTACAAAAGTAGCCTAATATATTGCCAATTAAAATTTTTTTTTTAAACCAAACTTTTATTTTGACGGGTTGCCGTGAAGACCCTTTGAGTGTCTGTGTTCATGATATGACAGTTTTCTCAAATTATAAAAGATAAATTCTCATGAAATTATGGTTTATGCGTTCGTGTCCTCATATAGTGACACAAGGCAGAGACTACAAAGACAGCAAGCGCCAGTGGAATGTGACGTCTGATCCCCGGTGTCGTGTATGGGATGTGACGTTTGATCCCCAGTGTGGTGGCACGTCAGCGCGGGGTGAGGTTTGGGTCTATGTGTGATGGCTTATTAGTCTGACGGTGGTCACCATTAAAGTCATGTGTTAACCAGCTCCTCGTGTCGGTAATTCATTGTGTTTATCTTAGGGCTGCTCGATTATGGAAAAAATCATAATCACGATTATTTTGGTCAATATTGAAATCACGATTATTTCACATGACTTTGGGAATGTGTTGTATTTATTAAAAATACACCTTTCAACAATTCAATTGAAATTGTAACATTTGTTGTACTTTTTGAACTATTAAAATAAATAATATAACATATATTCGAATCAAAGTATAAAAGTATTCACGTAAAAATGATAACCACAAATAAATAAGATCAACAATATGGTTCGGCTATGCTTTTCATGTACGTCTAACATTAGTTTTCAGGTACAGAAATGTATCAAATGTAAAATAACATTGCATATTTGAGTGCATAAATTAAAGATTAATCCTATTAAACTTACAAAAGCTATTCAATCAAGAGCGGTGAGTGATGTCCTTGTCTTTTGTTGTTTGACATTAAACAGACAGCAGTAAAGGCTACTGCCCCTATAAGACCTCGCGTCTTCTTTATCGACTGTATAAAGTTCACTTAAGGCATATACAGACTATGTCTGCTAAGATACTCATCAAGATGGACATGTTGACATACGTTTTGTGTGAGTTTGTCCGTTTAAGAGCAAGACTTGAAAGAGAACTCAATATTTGCGCGCTGAGAGACGTGTGCGCGCTCTCGGATGAGAGCACAGAGACACATTTTCTCACAGCGCGCGCGGCTTCTCATTCTAAACCTAAACCCTAAAGCACTAAACCCGGGTGATGACGGTGAAAACGACTGGTCATATTCGAAAATATGGCAGCACTCGCAATCTCGCATGCATTGAACAAAGTTTACAAAGAGAGAATTATTTGAAAAATATGAAGGAAAAAAAGGACGTTTACACGGCTCCCCTGCTCTCGTCAGTTTTTGTTTCTTTATTAGATTGTCATAGGTCACTCTGTTTAATTTTCAAGTGGTTAAACAAATTCGTGGTGTTCCCTTGCGTCACAGCCACTGCCATGTAGCAAATCTTAGCATGTTTCTGCTCGTCGTCTGATTCCTCGAAGCCAAACTGTTCCCAGACAACGGAGTTGGTTTTGCCTTTTTGCTCACCAAACGCTGCTGTAACTGCCCTCCTTCTGCCATCTTTACTCGCGCCGAGTTTTTAAATTCCAGCGGATGATATGCACACGAGACTCACGACCTGAGAGAGATTTGTGGGTTCGGGAGGGGCGGATGTGCGCGTGCGCGTTTCATTCAGAACGCAAGGCAAAATAATCGTTTTTTCTCGATTGTACTATTTTGGTGATCGTTGGGAGGCAAAATCGAAATCGAAATCGAAATTCGATTAATTGCACAGCCCTAGTTTATCTAAACACTGGCGTGGTGGCAGCGGTGGGATCCGTCGTCTATGGGTCAATTTAGGAAGTCATGTCAATGTGTAAAGAGGTTCACAGACCAGATAATCACTTTCTCAGTAAGTGCTCCTATCTGCCTCCCCACGACAGCAGTCATTGCTAAAGCGTGGCAAGTGGTGGGCTCGTTAGACCACACAGAGGGTGAATCTGATGATGGCCATGATGACTCTGTGTGTTGGCGTATGGCAGTGCAACGTGTTCGTATCATGCAGTCGCAGTGTCTTGATGCTTTCCATGGTTATGCTCCTCCAGTTAAGCTGACCATCGATAGTGGTGCTACAGGAAATATGATAAGGACAGCGTGTGCTAACAGACTGGGGCTTAAGATTACCAGCAGTACCCAGTCGGCTCACCAGGCAGATGGCTCTTCACCTTTAAAGGTAGTTGGTGAGACAAACACCCACTTTCACAGAGATGGATATGAGCATTACTTTGAAGGGCTTGTTTTAGAAAATTTTGACTCTGATATTCTTGCTGGCATACCATGGAGTGGAATGACATCTCCCTTCACCCTGCTAAACACCAGGTCTGTGTAGGGTCTAACACATAAGAGTATGGTTCCAGACGAACAGTGGGGAATACACGTTGTCCGGCGAGCTACATCGTCACATACTGTGTGGCCAGGTGACTTTGTTGAGCTTGAACTGCCTGCTGAGTTGGTGAATGTTAGTGAGAAACTCGCTGTTGAGCCACATGAGGCCTCTACACAGTGGCTTGCACCTGCCTTGTATACAGGAATATCCGGTAAAATCAGAATTCCCAATTTGACCAATACACCGCAGGGCATTAAGAGAAATGATCATGTGTGTCGTATTCGTATGACTTATGTCCCAGAGCCTGAACTACCTGAACGGGCACTGTCTGAGACCTCAATGACAGTTACCCATAACTCCAGTCTGACCCTGTTTTCCGATCTCGTCTCATTAGACCCAGATAGTATCATGACTCCAAATGTTAGAGACAAATTTCTGGAAGTCCACCGGGAATTCGACGGGTTATAATGGCGCTGTCAGGCCCTTTCAGGCTAGAGTAAATATGGGCCCTGTCCAACCACCACAACGGAAGGGTAGAGTTCCGCAGTACTCGAGAGGCCAGTTACAGGAACTGCAGGCTCAATTTGACATGTTAGAACAGATGGGTGTCTTTCAAAAACCTGAGGACGTGGGTGTTGCAGTTGAATATGTTAATCCATCATTCCTTATCAAAAAAATGAACGGAGGGTTCCGTCTTGTGACAGCATTTACAGACGTAGGCCGGTACAGCAAACCTCAGCCATCCCTCATGCCACTTTACGTCAGATCGCTCAGTGGAGATATATTGTTGCAACTGACCTCACAAAGGCATTCTATCAGATACCTCTTTCAAAGGATTCCATGAAGTACTGTGGAGTAGTAACGCCATTCAAGGGAATTCAGGTCTATGCTAGATGTGCAATGGGTATGCCTGGATCAGAAACTGCCCTGGAGGAGTTGACATGTCAGGTACTTGGTGAACTACTTCAACAGGGGCAGGTGGTCAAAGTTGCTGACGATCTTTACTGTGGCGCTAACAGTTTTGAAGAACAGATTGTGGTCTGGAGAAGGGTATTAATGGCTCTTCAGGCATGCAACCTATGCTTATCCCCTGTAAAAACAGTTGTTGCTCCCGCACAGACCAACATCCTGGGATGGGTATGGAGCCAAGGTACCATCAGCACTAGTTCACATTGCATTGCCACGCTAGCCTCATGCACCCCTCCTATTTGTGTTAGAGGTCTGAGATCGCTTTGAGTGCCTAGAAAAGCGCTATATAAATGTAACAAATTATTATAATTATTATTATTAAGTGTTTTGCATAAATGCTTGTAAAAAAATAAATAAATAAATAAATAAATAAATAAATAAATAAAAAAAAATAAAAAAAAAAAAAAAAAAATATATATATATATATATATATATATATATATACAGTGAGGAAAAGAAGTATTTGAACACCCTGCTATTTTGCAAGTTCTCCCACTTAGAAATCATGGAGGGGTCTGAAATTGTCATCGTAGGTGCATGTCCACTGTGAGAGACATAATCTAAAAAAAAAAAATCCAGAAATCACAATGTATGATTTTTTTACTATTTATTTGTATGATACAGCTGCAAATAAGTATTTGAACACTATCAGCTATCAGCTAGAATTCTGACCCTCAAAGAGCTGTTAGTCTGCCTTAAAATGTCCACCTCCACTCCATTTATTATCCTAAATTAGATGCACCTGTTTGAGGTCGTTAGCTGCATAAAGACACCTGTCCACCCCATACAATCAGTAAGAATCCAACTACTAACATGGCCAAGACCAAAGAGCTGTCCAAAGACACTAGAGACAAAATTGTACACCTCCACAAGGCTGGAAAGGGCTACGGGGAAATTGGCAAGCAGCTTGGTGAAAAAAGGTCCAATGTTGGAGCAATCATTAGAAAATGGAAGAAGCTAAACATGACTGTCAATCTTCCTCGGACTGGGGCTCCATGCAAGATCTCACCTGTACATTTCCATTTAGCCCAAAAACCGGATACTAATGGCTTGGTCAAAAGGAATTCTGCGTGTAAGCCTTTTCAGCCTGTCGGTGAAGTTCTCTTAATTTATTGATATCTCATTTTTAATCTGACTCCATTAATAATTTTATCTGACTCCAATTCTAAGTGACTCCATAAAGTGTGCTACATTTAGAGTTTATCAGCTGATTTTACGATTAGTTGCGATTTAATTTAGATCGTTGATTTTCTTTGTATCTTCCTAGTTTTCATATTCATTCATTGAGAGACCCAATATCGCAGAGAGACAGACGCGTCCGGTTCGCGTGCTCACGGGCACAAAATGTTTACTTCTATAATTAGTCAGAGGATGCAGAGTGAATATTTTACCTTTAAGTGGTTGCACATGCTCACTCAACAAAAAGTGTAATTTTAGTAATATTCACGGACTACAACTTGCCAATCCAGCGATAGTCCGAAATCAGAATATTGCGCACGCTGCGCCCCATGCTTCAGTCGTGGCGTCATCGGTGTGATCTATCATAACCCTAGATTTTGCGGTAATAAAGGAGTATACATCGATCCATACTAGAATAATGATTTCAGAATCATACAAGATAAATCAAGATTAACATTTATTTTGGCCAGACAGGAAAAGTAAATAAGTAAACAAGAATCCATGGTACACAACTGATCAGCGTAAAAACATAAAACACAATTGCAAAGCAATATGAAAATAATTTAAAAGAGTCATCATGTCTGGCACTAGAGGGCTGCATTGGGATTGAGTCCCGCCGGGTCCCGCGGGACCCAACGCAAATCTCGCGGGAGCGGGCGGTTTGAATTTTGCTGCGGGCGGGAATGGGCGGCTAAAAAAAACACGGCGGGAATCGGCGGGATAGGGAGGTTGCCTGACGACATGATGGAGAAGATGTCAATAGATGATGTAGAAAAGAACCTCAAACGAGGTATTTACAGCACAAAAGCTAAGCAAGGAAAGTCTGACATTTGGAGAAGTTTCTCAATTGTTTTGGTAAGCAAAATCATGCGGTATAACGTTATATGTATCCACATATTGCGCAGCTGGCAAATACATAGCTACTTGATCATACCTCACCAAAAACGCTCAGCACTCCCTGCAGGTCAAGTTGACTGTTTGGTGTTTTTGACAAACAATACATAGAAGTTTAGTGAGTGGAAATGGATTGTTTCTAAATGTCCGTTTGCTATTTTGTGTTCACATTACGTTCTGTTGAAGCATGTTTTCTCAGGTTTCCTTTCAGTCAGTCACGTTCAACGTACGTCGGAACTGACCGACGAATTGGGATCTGTTTTTTGTTTCTCAATCTGTTTTTCTGTTTTCTGTTTTGCAAAGCAGTCTATTTTTATGTGCAAAGTTTTTGATAAAAACGAAATTATATTTGAATGTATTTGTCTTTTTTTTTTTTTACATGCAGGCCAGGGAAACGAAACAAACAACCCCATGAATCTCTTTAATAATATCAATACAAATACGTGTTTTTTTTTCCTGCGGGACGGGAGAAGACACAAAATCAATGCATCTCTATTATTGTGCGGGAATAAATTCTCAGAGTTTTGCGGGTGCGGGCAGGAGTGGACATACATATGGCGGGAGTGTAACACATACGTTGCGGGAGCGGGCGGTAATGGTCAGAAAATCAGCGGGTGCGGGCGGGAGCGGGATGAAGAAAACAGTCCCGCGCAGGGCTCTATCTGGCACAATACATGCAGTTTGGGTCAGTGTCTCAAAGACACTGACCCTGCACCACACGGGGGGTTCTGACTACAGAATGTTCCCCCCTCAGTTTGGTTACCCTCGCTTAAATACTCCAACTAGAACAAAAGGGTTGTAAATATTTGCAACACAAACACCTGGTTTTGGGGGAGTGGATCAGATATCTTTGAAGAGACTCCTGAATTCTCATTAGTTTTCAATCTTTCTAATACTACTAGTGACTGCAGTGAAACTGAGACCATTTTACCATTCGCACCGAGACCTTTAAAAAGACATCAAACATGAAAGGGATAAAACAATAGATTTATAAGATACATCATCACTGGTATGTCTGCATTTGGTGACTTGAAAACAGGGCAAGGAGAGGGCAAAATGGGGAGGGGGGAGAAATGTTTGTCAGGGTGTTGTCACACAGTTTCTGTGAGATCTTCTCTCAAGATTAGTGACTTTTATTGTTCAATTGCTGGGGTGTGTATCTCAGCTTTTGTCTTAGCACCAAAACCGATCCTTACAGACCTCGTGGGGTCTCAATGATCCTAAGAAAGGTGAGAAATCAGCCCAGAACTACACGGGAGGAGCTGGTCAATGACCTGAAAAGAGCTGGGACCACCATTTCCAAGGTAACTGTTGATAATACACTAAGACGTCATGGTTTGAAATCATGCATGGCACGGAAGGTTCCCCTGCTTAAACCAGCACATTTCCAGGCCCGTCTTAAGTTTGCCAATGACCATTTGGATGATCCAGAGGAGTCATGGGAGAAAGATCATGTGGTCAGATGAGACCAAAATATAACTTTTTGGTCATAATTCCACTAAACGTGTTTGGAGGAAGAAGAATGATGAGTACCATCCCAATAACACCATCCCTACTGTGAAGCATGGGGGTGGTAGCATCATGCTTTGGGGGTGTTTTTCTGCACATGGGACAGGGCGACTGCACTGTATTAAGGAGAGGATGACCGGGGCCATGTATTGCGAGATTTTGGGGAACAACCTCCTACCCTCAGTTAGAGCATTGAAGATGGGTCGAGGCTGGGTCTTCCAACATGACAATGACCCAAAGCACACAGCCAGGATAACCAAGGAGTGGCTCTGTAAGAAGCATATCAAGGTTCTGGTGTGGCCTAGCCAGTCTCCAGACCTAAACCCAATAGAGAATCTTTGGAGGGAGCTCAAACTCTGTGTTTCTCAGCGACAGGCCAGAAACCTGACTGATCTAGAGAAGATCTGTGTGGAGGAGTGGGCCAAAATCCCTCCTGCAGTGGAACTACTTTCTCATTCCTGCGTAATAGTCGGGGATCTTTGCGGCCGTATTATGGCTGCAGCGGCGCAATGATTCGTTGATATTCTGTGAAACATGGTGGTAGTATACACTTTCGACTTACTATCACAGCCCTTTACAACACACAGAACCATGGCTAATCACACAGGTAAATCCACAACACAATTTGTCGGCTGCAAGCCTGAAACTTTCTCTGCAACAACACGAACTTAGTGCCGGTCACATTGAAAGTTACCTAGCTGGGGGCTACTTTCAGGCGCTGTGTAATATCATTGCGCTGCTGCAGCCATAGTACGGCCGCGAAGATCCGCGACTATTACGCAGGAATGAGAAAGTAGTTCCTAACCATATAGGTGTAGAAAATCGCACCTTTTTATTTTCAGTTGGTCTTAGCACACGATGTAACAGTAGAAGAGTCAAGTTTTAAATAGGAAAAATATTGAAAGTGTATTTGGTCATTTTTTGAATGAGATGCTAATGGACTGATCAGAATCAATGATGTAGGCTAAGCTATGCTAAAAGTGCTACCGCCAGATACAAAGATCGGCTGAATGGATTCAAAAACGGTAAAACTCAACTATATAACTCTAGGGGACTTCTTGTTTGTTAATTATATTATAAATGACATTACACAGCGCTATTTCAATTAAAAATGGCGAAATTAGACAAAAGTTTATTAATTTGCCTGAATATTTTTGTCATTTTTTTTACATTTCTGACTTTAAGAAGCAGCTGTCAAATATGAAATGTTTAGTTTAGCTACTTAGCCTTCATATCTCGCACTTGACGTTGAGTCCTGCTGCTAAAATTTGCGCTCAGCCTCAGCAGCATCTGTGCGTAGGCCTACATAAAGCCCGCCTACTCTGATTTGATTGGTTTTCTCAAATATTTTGACATTGACGAGCGGTGACAGACCAATGAGGCTCAGATCAATGCACACACCTCAGCTTCTCACGTGCGCTCTATTCGCCGCCACAGCGGATTGAAGAACACACTGATTAAAAGACGGGATGAAGCCTCCCGCCAGTTTCATATGTTATAAAGGTTATTGAGACCCTCCTAAGTGCTAGGGTGTCCTCCACTGGATTTTCTGCAAGAGAAATTGTCATCAGGCACTTGTCCCTCCATTCTCACTTGGGGTTTATGTGGCCGCTCTATCGGCTTTCCACACCCTGGTGGATGGGGTGCTGCTCGGGAGGCATCCTCTGCTCGCTCGCTACGTTGTGCCATGCATTTGAGGCCTCCAGTAAGAACCAAGATCCCTTCATGGAACTTAGTTATAGTCATCGAGGGTCTGGTTGAGACCCCCTTTGAACCATTAGAGTCAGTGTCTGACAGACTTCTGACCCTTAGAATTGGTTTTTCGTTTGGCTACAACTTTCTGCAAGGAGTTGTCAACAGGCACTTGCCCCTCCACTCGCAGGGTTTATGTGGCCGCTCTTTTGGCTTGCCACGCCCTGGTGGATGGGGTGCCGCTTGGGAGGCATCCTCTGCCTGCGCACTTCGTTGTGCCAGGCAGTGTGGACTCCAGTAAGAACCAAGATCCCTTCATGGGACTTAGTTTTAGCCCTCGAGGGTCTGGTTGAGACCCCCTTTGAACCTCTAGAATCAGCGTCTGACAAACTTCTGACTCTAAAGATGGTTTTACACAAATAAATGTTTATTAAGTGAAGCAAAGATTTTGCTGAAAGATCCATAACAGGAGGTGCTCTAGGCATATGTTATCCTTGATTTGTTTTCCCTGAAGAGACGCTGAAAGTGAAAGAGTGATGAACGTTCATCGTGTTTTGCAGTGAAATGAAAGTTCCTAAAATCAACACATTAATTATTTATCCCTCATCCACTCACAATTAATTACAATGTTGAGTTTTATTTGATCCACCTGACCCGCGGATATAGCCCTGATCCACTCACTAACTATATGATCACTAACACACTGAAAGACATACACGCACACACAAAGGCTACATCGGCTAAACTTCACTGCGGACAAATCAGCGTGATCAAAAACATCCGTGATCTTATTTTTCCTTCAGATAACAAGTCAAGAGAGTCAACAACGCAAAACAATAAAGGAATTGTATTCACTATTTTAAAATAGCCCATTGGGCAGGGCGGTGATACGTTTTGGTTGCCCGGCTGGAAGATACCAGCCCCGGGCTAGTGATTTTGTGAGTCCTGTTCAGGCAGTAACAGAAAACAGCAAAGAGTAAACTATATTGAGGATAAGAATCCATATCAGTATCAATTAAAAAACGAGAATTGTTACCAATTAGTTGGCGTCCACACAGCTGACATGTTTATCTGTTGTTTATCAACGTTGTGTGCACAAAGACACTTGCCTTCCTGCACTTTTACAAGAGTACTTGGTTGTTCGTTCCTTGACATGCTGGCACTGTCAGTGTTGCCGCTCGATAGAGACAAGGGCTTTGAAAAAGCATGATATTTTCCATTTCTGTCGCATATTTTGGTGCTCAGACTCAGTGAGCTTTTTACCATTGTAACTTTGCTGCGCGTCAACTCATTTTGTTACGTCAACACACAACAAAATATGTGATGGTCTACTTATCACAGAATGGTCGCCAATGGCGATCTCAGCAAAAATATCACTCGCAATCAAATTAATATATTTGGCCCTGGAAAGGGACACAAAAATTGGAGCTGACTGCGCAAAGTCTCTAATCAAGCATGCACTTCTTGAAGTCAGATTCAAGTAGGTCTGTTAAAACATTTGGAAATGATTACATTTGCTCCCTTTTAATTTTAATAAAAATTTTTTGCTTTTATTGTTTTTTCCAGCTTCAGAATGTGTGGTATATGGGCCTTGTTTGGTAGTGATGAGTGCCTTGCGGCTCAGTGCACCAATGCCATGAAGATCGCCCATCGTGGCCCAGATGCTTTCCGTTTTGAGAATGTCGATGGATTCACCAACTGCTGCTTTGGGTTTCACCGCCTTGCTATTGTGGACCAGCTGTATGGCATGCAGCCCCTGCGTGTCAAGAAGTTTCCCTACCTCTGGTTGTGTTACAACGGTGAGATCTACAACCACATCAGGGTAAGTAGTTGTCTGGCTATAACCAGACCAAGCTCAATTTAAGAATTTATTTTATTGATGACGAGGACGTTATGTTATGTTATGGAGCTTGCAGGATGTATTAATGATACAAAGACCTCTTACAGTATATGCCAAAAGTTCGAGGCAAATTAGATTTCTCATGTCATAACCCCTTTAAGGCTTTTGTCCTCAATGGGATTGAGTCATGTGATTGTAGTTGGTTTAACTTGACATCTGATGACCATTCTTTTCCCTTATAGCTGAAGGAGCAATATGAGTTTTATTATCAGACCAAAGTCGATGGAGAGATCCTTCTGCACCTGTACGATCGCTTTGGAATCGAGAAGATGGCATCTCTGCTAGATGGCGTGTTTGCATTCATCCTGTTGGACACTGCTAACAGAAAGGTTTTCTTAGGGAGGGACACCTACGGTGTGAGACCACTGTTCAAACTGCTCGCTGACGATGGCTTTCTTGCTGTCTGTTCTGAGGCCAAAGGTATAATGAATAAAACCAATTCATATTTGTCCTCTCCTGGTAGGGCTTATCTTAATCTTAGCAATACTGATAATAATAATCAGAATAAAATAATGATAATTTGTCATATTGTCATATATTGCAGAATGATTTGAACAGCGTCACATTTTCACTGTGGTTTTAATCCAAACAGGTTTGACAGAGATCAAACACTCCATGTCCAAGATTCAAGATTCAAGAGTTTTATTTGTCACATACACAGTTATATACACAATATACAACTGGCAGTGAAATGTAAACAGGTCCGCTCCATGGACAGTGCAAATAACAGTTACAAGAAATTAAATAGAAATAGAATAAAATTAGAATAAAAAGTATTAACATAAGTAGAATTATAAATAAATCAAGTAAAAGATAAAAATAGGAAATAAGATAAAAATAAAAATATAAAAAATATAAAACCCCTGCACAGATCACCCCTTTCCTCCCAGGACACATTGAGGTGTTTGACTTGATGCTCACTGGAAAAGTGGAGTCTGTTCTGATAGACCGCTTCCACTGCTGCACAGATGAACCTAAACATGCCTCCTATAACATCCTTCAGGGCCTTGGCACAGGTAGATGTCATGTATTGACGTAAAAGAAGTCCAGATTACTTGTGCATTTATATTTTCTGTGTTTTAGGGTAGGGACACACCAAAACCGACGCCAAAAAACTAGTTCTGATGAAAACTGACTGTTGCGTCAGGGCAAAAAAGCTGAATTTGAACACACTGAAAAGACTACAGCCGTCGCCAACTAGCCTGTGCGTTCTGCGCCTGCGTATAAGGAGGCAGCTCTCTATTTTTTTTTTTTTTATGCATGTTCCATATTCGTCATTCAGAAAGTGAAACTGACACTGCAGACACACAAAGCAGCACTCACTTACCGTTTTGAATGTCATTCATGCTGATTACTTTTTTCCACTCCGCTCATGTTAAAACTTAAAATATTCGCCTAGGAACACTCGGGTAAGATGACGTCAAATTAGAACAGCCTTCTGTCTGTGCCGTCTTGACTTTGCTCTCTTTTTTGCTATTATTTTTGTGCTTCGACTCCTTCGCTAAATTGAAGTCAATCAGAGTTCTCTCTCTCACCGACAGCCCAACGGCAATTCTACATGCTGAATCGGCCAAAAACAACCCTGGCAGCATCCGACTAGAGACAAAAGTGTGGAATACACCGAAAAAAAACTGTCAGCTGATACTTAATTACTGCCCGATGGACGATTGTTGGCTTGGTGTGTCCCAGGCTTCTGAGCCATTTGACAAATTAAGTGTGTGACAAATTAAGGTTTGCAATTATGGTATTTATTGTGTGCAAAAAATGAAAATTGTCACTTACTCACCCTCAAGCTGTTCCAAACCTGTATGAGTTTCTTTGTTCTGCTGAACACAAAAGATATCAAGCAGATAGAGCAACCATTGACTACCATAGTATTTTTTTCCTACTATGGTAGTCAGTGGTTGCTCTATCGGCTCTGTTACAAACATTCTTCTAAATATCATCTTTTGTGTTCAGCAGAACAAAGAAACTCATACAGGTTTGGGACAACTTGAGGGTGAGTAAATGATGACAGAATTTTAATTTTTTAATGAACTATCCCTTCAAGGTATTTGTGTGACAAACTAAGGTGTGCAATTATTTTCTTTTGTTTACTTCCTTGAAGGCGGGTACTCTGTTGAAGTTTAAAACTATTGGATCTGCCAAGAGCCAATCTGGATCTGTCATGACCAATGGCTAACGCTTGGTTGTGACATATGTCATGCGCGGTTTGCCTTTGTTTCTCACATGGAAGTCCGTAAAAATAAATGTGCAGTTGTGCATGCCACCTCAGTGATAACCTAAAACTCGTGCATTCAGATTGTGATTTATTCACGATGGAGGGGAGAGTTTTGTGATTGGGAACGCGCTGCTCACGTGGTCCGTAACATGATTGCTGTAAATAAAATGCATATGCTTGGTATGATAAGAATAAATGCCGGCGTAAATAACGGCCCAATTCAAACGTTTACGTGCTTTTCTTCTTTTAATTTTTTGAGCAATGATGAAATATATTGCTCTTTTAAATACTTGCCAGCATTTAAAGAAATTCAAGTCAAGAAATGCATCCAAATTACTAGTGATGCACCGAAATGAAAATTCTGGGAAAATTTAGGATGCACTTGGCCGAAAACCGAAACTGAAGCCGAAAATGGCTTCTTTTAAAAACGTATAATAATATATATAGATCCATTAAATTCAAGCAATATATATATATATATATATATATATATATATATATATATATATATATATATATATATATATATATATATATATATATATATATATATATATATATTGCTTGAATTTAATGGATCTAAAATGAAAAAAATCAGGAACCAATAGAATAATCAAACTTTTATTAAGTTACATAACAAAACCTAAAATATTTCTAACAATAAATATAAATAATACTACCAAATAGGCCTAATATTATTCTTCAAGTTTTATGTTCCATCAAATAAAATAGTTTTTTAACCATTGTGCAAAAAAAAGATCCACAATTATCTGACTAACTGCACACAAAATCACAGAATGGTTCTCATTAAGAACATGAGATGCTGCACTGAATAGTCTCTCATGTCTGTCACAGTTCTCCGGGAAAAATGGCATTTGGGGGGTAAAATATGTGTTTTTTTGGCAGGGTTGCCTGCTAAAATTCGCATTCCTGGGTCTAAATATCACATAATGGGGTCGCTTTAACCCGCGGACATGGAAAAACATCCTGCGGGAAAACCGCAGACTTGGCAACACTGCTTAGGGGCAGATAAATACCTGCGTGCAATCTGCGCAAGCAATGGAAAGCGGCCTTCGTTCACGCGCCAGTAGTCAAGGGGATTGTCACTTCTGGCAATGGGTAGTTCAGTTGGAGCCTGGATACGTCTCTATTTGTTCTCATACCGCTGACATGCTTAATCTTTGATAGGCAGACGTGTCGCGTGATAATAGCTCGACCGTGAGTGAAACCTAAGCGCTTGCGCACGGATGGGAGGGGCGGGTGACATTCATTTTCGGTTTACGTTTTCGGCTGTTTTTTTTTATTTCAGCCCGAGACCCATAATGCCATTTTCGGCCGAACATTTTCGGCGGCCGAAATTTCGGTGCACCCCTAAAAATTACAACGAAGCGCAACCGCACGGTGCTCTGCAGTGGTCAAAAAGGATATAAACAGTGAATTTTGAAGTGATATAGTCTTGAAAACTCAGATGTGGATTCGGACAGCAATTAAATTACCACACGACCTTGGTGTTTGTCAAAAACAGCAGGTAATTCGGCCGATTTTTACGTGGGTGGTGAGAGACGGACGGCAATAAAATCACTGACTAGCCCCTGAAAATGATGACAATACCTTACGATCCCACAAGAAACAATTACCGTCCGAATAGGGCCTTAGCCAACTCCTTCACCACTAACGGAGCGAGCAGGAAAATCTAACTTTTCCCGAACGCTGTGGGGAGGAGGGCCACGACATCATGGCCTTTAACAAAACTCAGCAAAGATTGTTCTTGTTCCGGCTTTAACTTCTGGATATTCGGCAGCGGTGCCACAATAGAATGAATTGCTTCCCTCGCATCTTTCTCAGCCACCATTTCTGAACTAAAATTTAAACTAACGCACAACATCAACGTCATCGTTCTCAGCCAC
Source organism: Gobio gobio (assembly GCF_949357685.1). Taxonomy (NCBI): domain Eukaryota; kingdom Metazoa; phylum Chordata; class Actinopteri; order Cypriniformes; family Gobionidae; genus Gobio; species Gobio gobio. The sequence continues at coordinate 33,237,946 of NC_137119.1, forward strand.
TCCCTCTGTTCACTGATTGGACCGGTTAAAATTTGATCAGAGAAAAGCGAAGTACGTAGGAGGGCGGAGCCAGGCTACCAAAATTCCATACTGTACCACTTTTTTTGGGACCCTCCTGTTAGGGATCCTAGCACAGTAGTCGAGTACCAAAAGGGTGAAGCTGGACTCCCTGCAGAACCTTGATTGTTTGACAGAATCGTCACTTGAACGTGCTACAAAGGGAATTGCACAATACCGTTGCAACACATTGTGTATTTTCTGGCTGTTTTTCCTTGCAGCCTGCAGCCTTTGCTCAAACAAAGCTGCTGTAGTATGTCCTCCATTGTTGTTTACTGTCTCCCTTTCTTCAAGTGCGGAAGACGTTGATTGCTACTTTCTGGCATACACCAAGCCTGGCAACTAAGGGCACAGTTGGCGGGGGAAAGATCAGGGTTTACCATCCTGAATCATACTGAACTGAACCGTACTGCTTGGTGGAAACGAGCCAAAAGAGAACCCAATCAAACAAATGAGAGAAAATATATACTCTGCAACAATGACAACTAAACATTTCCGGTAACTGCTGATCAGTCCTGCACAACAACTTAGAGGAATTTTAGCCCATTCCTCAGTACAGAACAGCTTCATCTCTGGGATGTTGGTGGGTTTCCTCACATAAACTGCTTGCTTCAAGTCCTTCCACAACAGTTGAATTGGATTAAGGTCTGGACTTTGACTCAGCCAATCCAAAACATGAACTTTGTTCTTTAACCATTCTTTGGTAGATTGACTTGTGTGCTAGGGTCTTTGTCTTGCTGCATGACCCACTTTCTCTGGATATTCAGTTCACCGACATGTCCTGACATTTTCCTTTAGAATTTGCTGGTATAATTCAGAATTCATTGTTCCATCAATATGGCCTCAATGCAAAATAGACCCAAATCATAATACTACCACCACCATGTTTCACAGAGGGGATAAGGTTCTTATGCTGGAATGCAGAGTTTTTCTTTCGTCCACAAACACTCTGGCTTTTCCACATGATCTTTAGCAAACTGCAGACGGGCAGCGATGCTCTTTTTGGAGAGCCTTCTCCTTGCAACTCTGCCATGCACACCATGGTTGTCCAGTGTTCTCCTGATTGTGGACTCATGAACATTAACATCAGCCAACATGAGAGAAACCTTTAGTTGCCTTTAGTTAAGTTCCACAAACGTGTTGTGAAGTTCAGATGCTGCTAGATCCCTGTTCTTTAAATAAAACTGGGCACACACTGACACCTGAATGTCACCCCATTGACTGAAAACATCTCAGTCTGCTGATAGCCAGCCAAGGCTCCACCTGTTCTAAGCTCAATTTAAGATTGAACATTGGTCTGGGGAGTCTGCTAGGTATTTTCTACTGCACAAGAGATGTGATAAATGAGCATAAATTAAATGGCTCTGTACGCAATGGGATAGTCCTTCAAGCAATCGGACCACAAGAGGCGTGATCAACAGGCAACGACCCATCGCTTCTCTATCCGTCATCGTGTTAAACCCGCCAATAGCGCACCAGGTGGATAAGCAGTAGAAATGAAGATACAGGTATCCAGACTGAGTTGCAGGGAGAAATCAAATCGCCAGCAAATCAGGCTGGGTTTACCCAGTCTAGGTGGAGCCTAATTTAACTTTCAAATTAACTGCTAATCCTAGAACTTCACTCACTTTTGCCACTGGCAGAAATGTGATTTTTGGATAATTTTCCTGAATAAATATGTCCAAGTATATTTTGTCTCGTTTGTTTGATTGGGTTCTCTTTGTCTACATTTAGGACTTGAGTGAATATCTGATGTGTGGGTTATATTTATGCAGAAATTCAGAACAATTAAATCTAAAGAGAAACAAAAACATTTTTCTCCCTTTTCATCAGGATTTGAATTGGAGACGGTCAAGAGCAATATTAGGATCCTGTTTGAAAATGCTGTAAAGAAACGCTTGATGGCTCACAGAAGAATCGGCTGTCTCCTCTCAGGTGCCTGTGCTCTTTCTGTTATTTGCTTCAAGTGGGTTTTTTTTTCTGACTTTATTATATTGTCACTATCCATCCATGATGTTTTTATTTCCAGGTGGTCTCGATTCAAGTCTGGTTGCTGCGACACTCGTGAAATTGGCCAAAGAAGAACAGCTTCCGTATCCCGTTCAGACTTTTGCCATTGGTGCAGATGACAGCCCAGATGTTATTGCTGCCCGCAAGGTAAGTGACACTGTACATTCAGAGAAGCCATGTGCAAACACCATTGCTGAGTATATTCTCTTTATAACTTCAGTATTCTAAAGACAGTCTCAAAAACGTGGTTTGAAATCGCTGGTGTTTCTGATGTCAAACACGACCTTGTAACAAATCCTCGATCTGAGTTGTTTAAGGCGTTTCTAAGGATACTGATTGTTAGAAGGCAGACTGAGATGGCGACCGGAACGAGGAACATGGTTTGTGTAACATTAGCAACACATTATTAGTCAAGCAAAAGGCTAATCATATAAATTACTGTTATGTGTCCGACATTGAAAAGAGCGCCATTGTGCAGCGTTTACCTCAGTAAGTAGAGTGGATCTCTGAGCTGGTGTGAGTGGAGGTGGGGCTGATTAGCAAATTCATGAATCTGTGTATACTAAATGAATCAACAGTGTAGTTACTTTCAAGCTATTTTAAAGCATGAAGAAATTTCTTTTTTTTTTAATTACTTTTTGGTGATCAAAGATGAGTTTAAGGGATAAAACTGACTACAGGGGAACTTTACGCTTTTCATGCCCTGTATTGTTCCCTATTCATGGTAAATGCCATATGTGGTTTTGAGCATTAAGTAGCAGATCACTTTGGTTTTAACTGGTGTGTTGTGGCAGGTGGCAGACTACATTGGCAGTGAACACCATGAGGTGAACTTCACGCCTGAGGAGGGTATCCGCGCGGTGGACGAAGTCATCTTTCACTTGGAGAGTTTTGACATCACTACTCTGCGTGCCTCTGTTGGTGAGTACAGGAGCTCATCAGACTAATTAGGGATGTCACAAGTACCGGTACTTCGGTACCAATTCGGTACTGAAATTATAAAAATGTGACAGCATTTCTGTAGTACCGGTAGTACCGACTCCCCAGTATATTCGGTACCCAAAGCTGTGTTCAGTCGCTTCCGTGTTTTTCTAAGCACAGAGCTCCAGACTGTAGCGAATATTCATACACATATTCATACACTAGTGTCTATGAATATTAAACTGCACAATACGATTTAAATATTACTCCTGCATGTTCTGCGTCTCTGTATGAAATAACACGCGGGCGAGCACACACACACACACACACACTCGCTGTCTTTGTAGTCTCTGCCATGTGTCAATATATGAGGACACGAACGCATAACCTGCCACTTCATGAGAATTTACTGTTTCATTTGAGAGAACTGTCATCTCATGAACACACTCAAAGGTCTTCACAACAACACGTCAAAATAAAAGTTTGGTTTAAATTGACAGAATAGGTTGTAGCCTACAGTAGATTTAGCTACGTCTCTATGTAATAATAATATTTCTCTACTAATAATAATAATACCAAGATGGTTGATTATTTTCACTTGATCTTTTTTTATAAACAATGTTTACTTTTAAACAGCATACAGCCTTTAAATGTTTGTATTATTTACTTATAATGATTATCATCATAAATAATAAACTTAATACATTTAATATTTTTTTTTAAATGGTTACGTTAAAAAAAACATTTAGCTGTGGTACTGAAATTGGTACAGAGTACCATAAAATTGTTATGGTATTGGTACCGACCACTGGATTTTTGGTACCGTGACATCCCTAAGACTAATTATAAGAGTAGAGCAGTGGTTCCCAACCTGTGGGCCGCAGTGATCCTCCGGGTGGGCCGCGAGATAACTTAACTTAATATACTTATATATATATACAACCCCAAATCAGAAAAAGTTGGGACAGTATGGAAAACGCAAAAAAAAAAAAAAGAAGTGATTTCAAGTTGAAAGTTGACTTCAAGTTGACTTGTATTTCATTGCAGACAATATGAACACAAAATATTTCATGTTTTGTCTGGTCAACTTCATGTCATTTGTAAATATGCTTTGTAAATATGCAACACCTTTTAAAAAAAAGTTGGGACAGTAAAGCATTTACCACTTTGTAATGTTGTCATTCCTTTTCACAACACTTAAAAGACGTTTAGGGACTGAAGACACCAAGTGATGAAGTGTTTCAGGTGTAATTTTGTCCCATTCTTCCTGCAAACAAGTCTTAAGGTGGGCAACAGTACGGAGTCTTGGTTGTCGCATTTTGCGCTTCAAAATGCGCCACACATTCTCTATTGGAGACAGGTCGGGACTGCAGGCAGGCCAGTCAAGTACCCGTACCCTCCTCCTCCGCAGCCAGGACTTTGTAATGTGTGCAGAATGTGGTTTTGCATTGTCTTGTTGAAATATGCATGGACGTCCCTGGAAAAGATGTCTTCTTGAAGGCAGCATATTATGCTCCAAAATCTCGATGTACTTTTCAGCATTAATGGTGCCTTCACAGAAGTGCAAGTTACCTTTGCCAAGGGCACTGACACAACCCCATACCATGACAGACCCTGGCTTTTGGACTTGTTGCTGGTAACAGTCTGGATGATCCTTTTCTTCTTTGGTCCGGAGCACACGGCGTCCATTCCTCCCAAAAAATACCTCAAATACTGATTCATCTGACCACAGTACACGTTTCCACTGTGTGATGGTCCATCCCAGATGCCTCAGAGCCCAGAGAAGTTGACGGTGCTTCTGGACACTGTTAACATAGGGCTTCCTTTTGGCACAGTACAGTTTTAACTGGCATTTGTGGATGTAACTACGTATTGTGGTACTTGACAAAGGTTTGCCAAAGTAGTCCTGAGCCCATGTGGTGATATCGCTTATAGATGAATGACGATTCTTGATGCAGTGCCACCTGAGGGATCGGAGATCACGGTTGTTCAGCTTAGGCTTGCGCCCTTGTCCTTTACGCACTGAAATTCCTCCAGATTCCTTGAATCTTTTAATTATGTTATGCACTGTTGAATGTGAAATATCCAAATCTCTTCCTATCTTTCTTTGAGGAACATTGTTTTTAAACATTTCAATAATTTTCTCACGTATTTGTTGGCAAACTGGCGATCCTCGGCCCATCTTTGCTCCTAAAGGATTAGACCTTTCTTGGATGCTGCTTTTGTACCAAATCATAATTACAATCCCCTGTTGACATCACCTGTTTCAAATCACATCATTATTTAACCATTTTACCTCATTACTAGCCCTAAATTGCTCCTGTCCCAACTTTTTTTTAAATGTGTTGCAGGTCTGAATGACAGGAAAGGATGCATGTTTACAAATGACATGAAGTTGACCAGACAAAACATGAAATATTTTGTGTTCATATTGTCTGCAATGAAATACAAGTCAAAGTAAATTTAGAAATCACTTCTTTTTTTTTTTATTTGCGTTTTCCATACTGTCCCAACTTTTTCCGATTTGGGGTTGTGTATATATATATATTAGGGATGCAACAATACAGTTAGTCCACGGTTCAACCTCGGTTTTTAACCACGGTTTTCGGTTTGGTTCGGTTCTGATGGCTTGTCATCAGTTTTTTGCTATTCTATTCTTAGGCGACAGGAACAGCAAGAGGTTAAGGAGAAAAAAGACTATTTTTTTATTGCAATACTCTTTATTTTACTTAAAAGAATTGAATAACATTACTAATATAAACTTAAAACTTGACTTAAAAAAAACCCTTGTACACATTCCTAGTGTATTGTATAATATAAAATAAATATATATAAAGATTTACACTGGCAGCTCAGAGTTGTACAGCAGCATTTAAGTATGAAATTGAATGAATAAATGTAAAAATAAAACACTACATAGACTTCACTATAGAATATACATTGATTCTTATTAAAGCTACTGTATTAAAGTCAAGAGCAGTGATTTTCTCTTTGTCTTTTGTTGTTGTATTAGCATTAAAGGAATAGTTCACTCAAAAATGAAAATTCTGACATCGAGAAATTAATACAGGTTTGGAACAATATTAGAGTGAGTCGGTGGTCCTTGCAGTATCAAGTATTGATTCTGAGAGGTGGGCCTTCGAGTAAAAACGTTTGGGAACCACTGGAGTAGAGTAAAAGGAATGGGCTACCCTTGACTAAAGATTTTTTTTCTTCTAGTAGTTAATTTATGCAATTAGACTAGTTGACTGATCGTATTTGTTTAAAGCTGCACTATGTAACATTTGTTTTTCATATAGACAATTTTTGGTGAATGTAATACCAGAATAACTGAGGTAAGATCAAAGTAGTAAAAACAGAAAACGCCTGTAAAAATTCCTCTATGAATAGATATCCTAAACAGGATGTTGTAACAAGTCTAAACTTTGGGGCAACCGGGTATGTCAGAGAAATTTAAAGACACCTCAACATCACCAAAGGCTACAGCGCTGATAAATCACCAACAATACTATGCTTATGGTGACCCAATAAAGGTTGAGAACCAGTGCTTTATATTTATGTAAATCTCAGCCTTTACAAGCTTAATCACATTACGTCATACGCCATTTTGTTTTTGCAATATTTGCTTCAGCAATATGAATTTCCTAGCTCAGCTTATAGCCACTAGGTGTGATCAGTGATTTTCTGAAAAAGATTTGTATTCAGAAAAAAAAAAAATATTTTTCCTCTTTGCAGGCATGTACCTAATATCAAAGTACATCCGTGAGAAGACGGACAGCGTTTTGATTTTCTCAGGTGAAGGTTCTGATGAGCTGACACAAGGATACATCTACTTTCATAAGGTACATCATGTCATTATGTTCTAAGCTTACATTTACTGTCACTACAAATGTATAAAAAAAGCTACACTTAAAAATGCTGAGGCTGGTTCTGAGAAGAGGCGTAGCAACATTTGTGCAGTTTTATAATGAAATTCAATGACATTCAAACATTTTAGGAGGGAGGAAAACTTCACTGTTCATGCATTGTTAGCTGTATCTTAATGCTGCGTTCACACCGAACACGAATTGAGCGGCAAATTCGATTCTATCGCGTCTAGTTGGACGCTTGAACATTTCATTTATATGAATCCCGCATATAAAGCGAGCGTTTGAAGCTAAATAGCTCCGTATGACTGCTCACTGCCAATATCTTGTTGTCCATCTTTAGCTTAATAGAACAAGGATGTTAACTGGAGTAGCCTAGTGTTTCTGTATTTAAAATGGCTTTTTTGATTTATCTTGTTAATTGTGATTTTGGTTTTGGAAAATACTGGGGGTAAGTCCAGATAAACCTAGGGCTTCTACCTATCCCTTTTTGAACAGGGTGATTATTATGCAGAATTTTTGTTTGTTTTATTATTTGTTGTGGTTTTTTTTTTTTTTAGTTCGAAATAAAATTTTCACTCATTCATCAGTGGACTGTTGAGTGAGTGACTCCGGGCAGGCCTGCCCCCATTTATCACGCACTTCACCACATGACAGTAGCAAGCAGGCTCCTGATTGGTTAACTCTGCGAGAACAGATGCCAAATTTCTGATTTTTCAACTCAGGCGTCAGACGGACAGATAATGTAGACCTCAAACATATCTAAAATTAAATTCATTTACATATAACCAGTTTAATATGGAGAGGCACTGAAATGTAGACCTTCCTGTTTTTGACCTACAGTGTAACATTACATGACGTGAGAACAGTTAGTTATTTCGGTTTGTATGTTAGCAGGGACTTTAATCGTAACTTAACGAAATCCTCTCAGGATCCCGGGAATCAGTGTTACAGTACCTCAGGCACGACATTTTAGCATTTTTGTAGCATAAACACCATCAAACTGATGAGAGCTTCGGATTTTCCAATGTTTCTCTATTGCGCTGACATCTAAAGATGTCCGAGTTCCGGTCCCAGCGCAACTGATACTCAACTGCTATTGGCTCATCTGCATTCGAGGGGAGGGGCTTACCGATAGGTCAATTCACCTAGCGCAGCGCTAAGTGCGTCTATCACGCTGCAGGATCTCCAGACGCGCGTCAACGCGTCTTTACATTGACTTAACATGGAAGTCACTTGCGCTCAATTTGTGCTCGTTGTGAACGCAGCATTAGACTTGATTTCAGCTGAATTTGTGACCTGCTTTGAATTAGGCGCCATCCCCTGAACTGGGTGCTGAGGAAAGCGTGCGTCTGCTGAAAGAGCTTTATCTGTTTGATGTGCTGAGAGCAGACCGAACCACAGCTGCACACGGGTAAGACAAAATACCCCTTCCTTCTCTTCCCTTCCCACAGTAACTTGCTGATTTCCATTGTTTGTGACGTCAAACCTTTTTCACTAGACTGGAGCTGAGAGTGCCTTTCCTGGACCATAGATTCACCGCATACTACCTCTCTCTGCCTGCAGAGATGAGAGCACCAAAGGTGGGTCCTGACGCCTTACAATTCAGTGAATTTTATCCTTCCTCGGTCAGTCAGTCTAAAATGTATCTGTTCCCACATCAGTTACGTTGCCTGGTCTGAAGTGTAATACAAAAATCAAAACCCCAAATATGAGTAATAATAATAGTGATGCTTAAAGGGTTAGTTCACCCAAAAATGAAAATTCTGTCATTAATTACTCACCCTCATGTCGTTGGACACCCGTAAGACCTCCGTTCATATTCGGAACACAAATGAAGATATTTTAGTTGAAAGCTGATGGCTTAGAAAGGCTTCAGACAGGCCTCCATTGGCATTCAGTACATTGACACTTCCAAGATCCATGAAAGGCACTTAAAACGTCGTTACAAAGTCTATCTCACCACAGTGGCTCTACAATAATTTTACGATGCGACGACAATAGTTTTCGTGCGCAAAAAAAATCAAAATAACACCTTTAACCAACTTGTTCTCGACTTCCGTGTGTGCCTCCACGACGCATGCGCGAGAAAATGACGCAGATCCGGCGCTCGGACATATGACCCAGAAGCGATTTGTTTACGAGCAGAGGAAGACGCGCGTGTCTAAGCTGTTGGATTCTACATTGATCGTGCTTTAGGTCTCGGCGTAGTTCTCAAAATGGGGTTAAAGTGTGTATTTCATGGATTCCCGAACGCCGGCGCTACGTCATATTCTCGCGCATGCGTCGTGGAGGCACACACGGAAGTCGAGAACAAGTTGGTTAAAGGTGTTATTTTGATTTTTTTTTGCGCACAAAAACTATTGTCGTCGCATCGTAAAATTATTGTAGAGTCACTGTGGTGAGATGGACTTTGTAACGACGTTTTAAGTGCCTTTCATGGATCTTGGAAGTGTCAATGTACTGAATGCCAATGGAGGCCTGTCTGAAGCCTTTCTAAGCCATCAGCTTTCAACTAAAATATCTTCATTTGTGTTCCGAATATGAACGGAGGTCTTACGGGTGTCCAACGACATGAGGGTGAGTAATTAATGACAGAATTTTCATTTTTGGGTGAACTAACCCTTTAATTTATCGGTAAATATCATAATAGTGTTTTTTGTAAGTACACTGAATAACATGTTTGGGGCAGGATGGTGTAGAGAAGCATCTCCTGAGGGGCGCGTTTAAAGGGATGGACCTTATCCCAAATGAGATTCTCTGGAGAAGGAAAGAGGCCTTCAGTGATGGTATGACATCCATGAAGAAATCCTGGTACACAAGCCTGCAGGAGCACATCGAGTCTGAGGTACTACACATGTACACACAGACCATGATGTTATGGATGTACACAGTGTGTATCCGCTAAACATTTTTTTTATTTTTTAGGTGAACGACTCCCAGTTGGAGAAGGCTGATAAGCTGTTCCCTTTCAACCCCCCCAAAACCAAAGAAGGCTTCTACATAAGGCAGGTGTTTGAGAAGCTGTACCCCGGCCGCAGCGACTGGACACCTCATTACTGGATGCCCCGCTGGATCAAGGCCACAGACCCCTCAGCCAGAACCCTGACCATCTACAAGCCTGATAAAGACCAGTAATCACATCATTCTTCAGACCTTGGCTAAAGATTACATTCGCTACAGCATGCACACCTTCCTTGTGAAGCTGGTTCAAAATGTATGATGCTACCTTCCTTTTTAAAATGAGCTAAATTCGATTTTTCAAAAGAGAACTGAATTTATAATACTGCGTTTCAATTCTTTACAGAAGGCCCTGTCCATTTGTCAAGCCTTCAAGCTGCCTTGAAGTGCAGTGTATTTATTTAAAACTTATTGAGTGCTATTCGCATCCACTTCTTCATTAGGCTTTATATTATTAAACCGAATGCAAAAAGATTAGGGAACCTAAGTGAGGTATAGCTTGTTGGTTAAAGGACTCCACTACAAAAAATGGTACTGTAACCTATAAATACAATTTTTGTTACAGCTTTAAATCTCCAAACTTATCATTAGCCAATATTGTCAACAAAAGAGTTTTATACAAAGATTCTGAAAGCTTTAAGAAGATCCATAAGATATTATGATCAGGGGTGCATTTCCCAAAGCCAACTATGTTCGCAAGTTCCATCATCAATAGAGTTCAATGGTACTTGTGGTCATAGATGACTAACGATGCTTTTGGGAAATGCACCCCTGGGCTGGAGAAGTTGTTGGTTTGAGTCTTACAGGCCATGAACTACTACCATTTTGAAGTTGAGCTAAGCACTTTATACCCAAGTTCCTTCAGTGGGACAGTGCCTTTGAATGTGTTTGTAGGTGTTGAGTTAGTTATTTGACAGATTAGCAATTGGTTGGCTAGTTACTTTCAACCAGTGAAATTAAAGGGATGGTCCACAAAAAAAAGGTAATAACCCTTGTTGTTCTAAACCTGAATGCATTTCTTCTGCAAAACCCAAATATGAAATTAAGATCGTTGGTGACTAGTGACTATGCAGAAAAAAAGTTTGTTCCACAGAAGAAAGTTATACAGTTTTTGGATGACATGAGGGGATAAATGACGATTTTTGGGAGAAATATTCCTTTTTGAATGTATTCCTAAGAGTGAATTATTGTGAATCTCTCAAAGTTAAACACCTGGCACTGGTTTAAGATGAACCATTTAGCCATATTGGGAGTTATGTTGCTCTCTAATATTTGATGTAATGTCTGTTTTATTTGGTGCAACAACACTGTAAACTGGTAGAAAATAATTTTAGGGTAACGTAAATGAAATGGATGTGTATGTAACGAGTGTTTAAAGCCTCTTCCACCTCCTGCACAGAATAGTCAAAGACTTTTCAGTTACATTGAGGGCTTGATGTGTGCTGAAGTTATCAGTTTGTAAGATCTGGTCATGGTATTGATAAAGCTTTGATTCAGTATATGTACGTGTGTTTTGACTTATTTCAGTATGTGTGGTGTGAAATGGTCATCGATTCACTTCAGAAGGCCTTTAAAATGCATTTTTTTATGGACTTCAAAAACAGAGCAACAATTACTGCCATTATAAAGCTTGGATTAGCCAGGACTTTTTTAATATAACTCCGATTTTATTCCTCTGAAAGAAGAATGTCATATACACCTAGGATGACTTAAGGGTGAGTAAATCATGGGCTAATTTTAATTTTTGGGTGAACTATACCTTTAAAAAGTGTTAATGGTCCTGGAGTACCACCAGCCCTACATATACTATATAAAATCAAGTACCTAGGCATGCAGACGCTTCTACAAACATTTGTGAAAGAATGGGTCGCTCTCAGGAGCTCAGTAAATTCAAGCGTGGTACTGTGATAGGCTGCCACATGTGCAATAAGTTCATTTGTGAAATTTCCTCACTACTAAATATTCCACGGTCAACTGTTTGTGATATTATAACAAAGCGGATGCAATTGGGGACAACAGCAACGAGTCTGGGTTTGGTGGTTGCTAGGAGAACAGTACTTGCCTGACTGAATTTGTGCCGAGTGTAAAGTTGGGTGGAGGGAGGATTATGGTGTGGGGTTGTTTTTCAGGGGTTGGGCTTGGCCCCTTAGTTCCAGTGCAAGGAACTCTTAATGCTTCAGTGTACCAAGACATTTTGGAGAATTTCATGCCCCCAGCTTTGTGGGAAAATGTGTGAGTTTGGTATGGAGGAACTTGACTGGCCTGCACAAAGTCCTGACCTCAACCCAATAGAACACCTTTGGGATGAATTAGAGCGGAGACTGAGAGCAAGACCTTCTCGTCCAACATCAGTGCTTCACCTCACAAATGCGCTTCTAGAAGAATGGTCATAATTTCCCGTAAACACAACAACTAAAAAAAACAACTAAACAATGTGGAAAACCTTCCCAGAAGAGTTGAAACTGTTATATCTGCAAAGGGTGGGCCAACTCCATATTTAACCCTACGGATTAAGAATGGAATGTTATTAAAGTTGTGCATGTAAAGGCTGGCGTCCCAAAATGTTAGCAATATAGTATATTTTGTTTCCCTATATCTGACACACCTATTTCAGGTCTTGCAGTCTCTACTAATGAGCTCATGAGTTGAATCAGGTGTGATAGATGAGGGAGACATGGCAAGTGGTACTCCAGGACAGATTTGAGAACCGCTGCATTACAGTATCTTTTTAGGAAATTTTATGATTAAATAAATTGCAAGGTAGGGTTATAGTTCTCTGTAAAATATATATATTTTTATCATTATCAGACAGCAAAATGTATTAATAAATTCTCTTGAACAGCTGATAAAGATATTTTCTATGTATCTGTAGTGAGACCCAACCACCAGCAGATGACAGGAAAGCTCAACCAATCATCAGATTGTGAGGAGAACTAAAACGCAGAGAATAGAAGTTTGATGTTGTACAATTTGAATGTATCCTCTGAAATACCTGCACATTTTTTAAACACTTAAACATTTGCGAATTTTGCTATTTGTTTTGAATCAATCTCGCATACCTCCAATTTCCCACTTTTTCCACCATTTAAATTTTTTTTTTCCTGGGAGATCCAGCACACACCTGTTCTACCAATCAGCAGCAGTGGGACCTGATGACCCATCTAAACTGGTTAAGAGTCTCCTGGCTCCAGAAATACAGCAAGAGTAAAAATAGACGGCATAAAAAGGTGAGAGGAAAAAAGGAAAAGTACAAAAGTAAAAATTGCTTGTTCAATGAACTTTATTTAAATTAAGAATTTTTTTCCATGCAATTAGTTTCGGTACAACAAGAATAAAACAAGTTTATTTAAACAAATGATGCGTTGTTGAACAAGCTTAATAAAAATTAAGTTCCTGTGTCGTACTAACTAGCAACAAGTCAAGTCACCTTTATTTATATAGTGCTTTATACAATACAGATTGTTCCTTTACAGTGATTACAGGAAAATGATTCAATGATGCAAATAGTTCATTTCCGCTGTGTCATTGTTCAGCTGAAGTCAGTTCAGTGTTGATTCAGTTCCATTGTAAAGATCATGACTTATTAAATTAGTTTATTTAATATATAAAGCAGTTTTGCAGAAAAACAGTGATGCCATCATCCAGCTTAGTTTCGTTCCCATCCAATAGTTTCAGTGCAGTCAAATCAATAATACTGTTGAATATTAAGTGTCCCCGACTAAGCAAGCCAGAGGCAAAAGTGGCAAGAAACCATTAGGCACCATCAGGTGACAGTATGGAGAAGAAAACCTTCACTGTAAAAAATACTGTGCCAGTTTTACTCAATAAAATTGAGGCAACTATTTGCATCAGCTTTTTGAGTACTTTAAACTCATTTTATTTGTGTTTATCCTATTAGACTTTGCATGTTTTCAACTTGGACTCTTAAGTAATAGCAACTCAATTTTATCATTGATGCATCTCAATACAAAACATTTATTCACTTTAAAATGACAATGCAACAGTGCAAAACACAGTACAGCTTATTTTTTCACCTTTACATAAAGCTGACTTGAAGTAAAAAAAGTTATGTACTACAAGAGGTAGCAACAGTATTTCATTTTCGTAGAACAGTTTTTTCAATGAGGATTGGTCTGTTTAACCCACTGAGAACAGTAATTCCGTCATCTAATTAAAACAATGTTAAAAACATAAAATTCAAATACATCATAATTATTACATCAGCTGATAAAAAAATTATCACTGAGAAAAGTGAACACCAATTTCAAGGGTTAGTTCACCCCAAAATGTAAATTCTTTCATTAATTATACACCCTCATGTCGTTCCAAACCTTCGTTCATCTTCAGACACAGATGAAGATATTTTTGATGAAATCCCAGAGCTCTCTGATCCCTCCAAAGACAACAATGTGATGAACATTTTCAAGGCCCTAAAGTATAGAAAAGACATAATTAAAAAAAGTCCATGTGACTCCAGTGCTTCAAACTTAATGTTATGAAGCCACGAGAATACTTTTTGTGCGCAAAAACAAACAAAAATAACGACTTTATTCAGCAATTTAGCTTTATGTAACGGGGTTGTTTCTGCGTTGTGTTGTGTTTAACTCAGCACTGACATCAATTCGTTCTTGAAGACAGACTTTTATTCTGTTGAAAACATTAAACAGTGGTGTTCAGATTCGCCATTCACCCTCGTGCATGCTCTATAATGATGTGAACAAACTTGATATTACAATAAATATCATGCAGCACGAACACAAATCATACAATATTCTTTTAAACACATGTATACATTAATATTAGTCCATAAGAGGGTTATACAATTAATACAAAATACTTATATCACGGAGCACTCACACTCACTCACCGCAGCCACTCACTCTCGCGGCTGGCGCGAATCTAAATGACCATACCGGAACCAGTTCATTATCTGGGTGGAGTGTTCCAGGCAACTCGTAACCCGTGTTTTTCCAACCTTCTACCCGTGAAAGTGGACTGGAACGGCAGCCAAACCCGTGACTTCCCACCCGTGAACTCGTACTAGATCGATGTACTCCCAGTTACAAGTTTTGACGTCACATAGCCCGCGAAGCAACAATGGCAGCCCCTACGGATGGAACGTTAGTGTTTATGAAACAAATATACAAATAACGTAAAATAAAAGGTATAACAGCTTTTCTTGCCGTCTGCGCCGTTTTTCTCCTCCGTTTTCCTCAAATAAGCAAGGAGTAAGCACCTTTGGCGATAGAAATGATTGTAAATGAGCATACACCCCGTACGGTCCGCCATGCTTTGTTTACATCTAGCTACCACACAATTCCTTCCGCTCAGGCAGTTTGGCGTGACTTTGCCTGGAACACTACAAAGTCGTGAGTCGTGGTTTGAAGTTGTAATTTACGGGCTCAAAAACCTGCCTGGAACGCAGCATTAATTAAAAGGGCCCTACATGAAAATGTGTAGCAAGTGGAAACATCTTCTTAACCCTGTTACACTTAGCCTGTTAGCGTTAGCCAAGCCGTGTAATTCAAGGCAAATTTAAGTATTTATCAATACAAACATTTAGCTTTATCCTTGCTATATTTAAAGCATCAAACCATTGAACAGTTCATATTTAATGTCATTCTTACCTTTTAGTGCAAATTCAGTCCTGTCACCCATCAAAATGGCGTCTGTCATGAACATTTGTGTTTTTGCAACAGCCAAATCCACTTGTTTAGACTTTTAAATAAACTTTACTTGAAAAGTATCTCGAAAAGGCACACATCCAAAAAACCTAGGTAACATTACTCAAGATAATACAAGCACCATTTAATTGTAAAAAACATGTGTTTACAACATTTTATTAAATAAGTTACTCAAATATTAAGTAAAGTACCAAACATAGATTTATTTGTTGAAAATATAGAATTTATTTTTGTTACAATTACAACCCCACAGAGTCATTTTTCCCAGTGTTGGGAGAAACCATGTTTAGTCAAGGGGGCCAGTTCTCTGGCCAATGAACAAACAGTGCATGCTAGTATGCTCAAGACAATATTATTTGTTATATAAAATGTACAGGATACATACAATTGTAGAAGAGAGTGGTCTCAGCACTGGCAATTTGCAGTATTTTATTCATGTGAAGCAACAAACATGGTTGATCATGGAACTGCCCACAGCCTTCTGCACAATGCAACCACAAAAACACCTGCCCACTTTTTCATAAAAGTTTTAGAATGGATATCTGCCTACGACTGCTCAGGATAGTTGCTTGTGAGGGTGTGATGCCATTTTTTTTTTTTTATATTTAGTTTTTTTGTTATTTTTGAACCAAACACTTGCAGATTTAATGCTGTAATAATGTTTGAAGTTAATGTGACAGAACGATTGTTCAAGCTAGTGTGCCACTTTGATAAATCAGAATCCACTTTCATCCTCATAAACTGGATGGAAAAAATGTGTGCCCGGTCATCGCTCACTAAATGTCAGCACGAAGCGTGAGAGAACACCATTGTGGCAATTAGCTTCACGGCTCACCGCACTGCTAATCGTGCAACGCCGCGTGTGAAAAAACGTAATGTGTCATTTGTCAGAAATGAGGCTAACTCTTTATGGTGTGTGTGTGTGTGTGTGTGTGTGTGTGTGTGTGTGTGTGTGTGTGTGTGTGTGTGTGTGTGTGTGTGTGAGTATTCAGGTGTAAAAATGAGGTCTTAACAGTTTACTAGATCTAAACAGCAAGTGTGACAAAAATAAATGTAGGCTAACTCTATGCTGACTGCTGAGTGAGTCCCAGGTAAGCCATCCATTCCCAGATTATTATTTTTTATTGTTCAGATTTTGCTATTTTATATCTCATACATGGGCATGACGTCTGAGGCTGAGATTTATTTGTTGATAAGGCCCACTCCACTTTTAGACACGCCGCCATTTTGAAGTGCGTTCCATTCATAAGCTGTGGACTAAATGTAACAAAGACAGCAATTACTTTGTTACATTTACAAATAACTTGCTTTACAAAAAAAATAAATATATAGAAAAATTGTTCTGGGCATCCCGGCCACGAGTTTTGAGAGAATAACATTCAGCTTTTGGAGGAGACATTCGGTAATAGACCGTCGTCAGTGAGCGACATTAATTCATTCATTCATTCATATAAAATACATTATTTTGCAGTACAGCTAGTAAAGGCAACAGTTTTTGTTTATTTGAATTTTGGCTTATAATTTTGAGTGACATGTCGCATTTGATCTGGCCTATTTTTCTCTGTGACATATTTTAGCTACGTTGTTGACAGTATGATAAGAAAAATGAGTAAAATGATTGTATGGCCAACATTGTAGCCTACGTGTTATCCCCAGTCTCTCTTTCTGTAGGGGGAATTTAAAAGAGAGATTCTGGAAACAAAATCTAAATTTAACGGGATCTGTCGGGTCGCGAATAAAATAATTTATAGCGGGTGAACACGGAGTGAATTTTAAGCGCGAGCGGGAGGGTGCGGAAAAGATCCTATTGCAGGAGCGGGACGAAAAAACAGCCCCGTGCAGATCTAATTTGCAGAAAAAAGAAAGATAAAAGAAAAAAGAAAGAGAGCGAAAAGGGAGAGAATGGACTGATTCCTCTTCTTGAGAGAATGGTTAAGAAATAAATAACATTTATGCAAGTTAAAATTGGGAAATTAAACTTTACTTTTCTTTTTTAATTTAATCCCGCGCCGCAAGAAATCTGATTGAGTGCCGTGGGAATGCAGACCAGTCTATACAAATCCTGTAGCCTAGTCTCCAGTGTGCTATGAATTCTGGGATAGGATAGGGTAGGCTGCGAACTTGTGCGAAGGTTCCATCTGTTGTACCCTTCCTTTGCCTGAGAAACTGAGGGCGCATTTTGAAGTCACTTTCGAATTGCGACAGCCTTCGTCGCGCCGCTGACGCAATCGCACTTCAAATGTGGCCTTCAGAGAGTATAGCCTTCAGATTGGGACTGCCTACGAAGTGCCGTTGTGACGCAATCGCACTTCAAATGCGGCCTTCGAAGTGCGCGCCCTTCACTTTGGGACACAGCTATAGACTGTAAACATATGGACGTAGTGTCTGTGATGACACCCATAGGATTCTAATTTCTGAAGAGTAGTTTTGAAGCTTAAAGTAGGGTCGAGCTGGCCGTTGCCATCTTGGCAGCGTATCATCGCTCGTCACTTCCGGATAACAGAAAGTGGGCAAAGAGGCGGGACGTGGTCAGAGCTGACGTGACGTGATGACTAACAGACAGCAGATAAATGGCTACCCACCTGTCACTCAAAGTGGCCACGCCCTTAATTATGCAGAACTTTAAGGCTTTATATAATGTAAACGAATGAGTTATAAAAAAAAATTCACCCCCCTCACAGTTGTCATGAAGGGCAAAATTAGCCGTATACACCAAAACCTCAATTTGTACCAGGCTGTAAACATGTTTTTTTCTGCTGTAAAGTTGGGCATTTTAACATGGGGCTCATTGAGATTATGCTCCCTTATAGAGCCTGTCCCTAGCGGCCAGTCGATGAATTGCAGTTTAAGTCACTTCCCTATTGACTTCAAGAGAAACTGGGGAGGTTGCCGCTTGAGTGGAACGCAGCCTAAGTGTGCTGCAGAGACGTTCTGAAAAGTGAAGCCAAAACATTTATATTGCCCCCTGGAGGCTGGATGGAGTATAGGCCATAACCCCACACACTCCATGTAATCGTATGGGACACAGGCTAAACAAAAAAAATATTTTTTTCCAAAGATGGTTTATTGAGATGTGTGATTTTTTTTTTTTTTTAATCAAAATTGTGCCATCGCAAAAAAAAAAAAAAAGGTTGGAATCACTGGCATACATGAATTACCTGTAGCAGATCTATACAGGTGGAGCTGGGGAAGGTTTCTGAAAGGGCTGCAAATGCTGATCAAGTATTTGAAAGTTGAGCAGGACGCTCATTGGCTTCTGTTACATCAGGATACATCCTATAGAGAATGATGTGATTGCAAGCAGACTTAAGGAGCTATCAGCCTGTGCCATCTAGAATGACAGAACTATGTATGTATTGTTCTTGGTGTAAACTGGCCTTTAGGCTTGATAACTGTGGTCACATAAAAGATCAACAGGTTCTCTCTCAGACCCCCCAGTGTAAACATCTAGACATTCCTCCTTGTACAAATCCATATCTCAACTCTTCAGATATTAGTTTGTGTTTCAGACAGTCACAGAACACCCACAGAGATGAGGCTGAACAAAATCATCTGTTTCTAACGATTCGATTGTAGGCCGCTGACAAACAGCTTACCTCCCATGAGAATCACACCTAAAACCTTTGGTTTCTGCTCTGAAAACAAATCTATCCAAGCAGAGAGATAGACAGTTGTTGTGGAGTTTATTGAAATAAAGCAAAAATTATCACAAACATTTGCATAATCTTACTTAATTGCATAATTAATTAAATTCAGAGTCAGTTCAAGGTTGCATAAAAGCAGCAACAATGTTGACTCGGTATAACAAAATCCATCCATAATCAACCACATACAAATGCAGGTCAGGATTTACTAATGGTCATGATATTTAAACCTTTGCTAGAACAGAAAGAATACAAGTATTTAACATGTTCTCATTTTATGATATCCACTCTAAAAAAAAACTTGCGAAACGTATAAGTTGTATGATACAGTGTTGTGTTTTATTGGTGTACATTGCAACCAAGCAATATAGGTTTTAACAAAAACGCATAATCTAATCTTCCACAAGCACTGTCGAGCTGTTTTATGTATGTCTTTGAAGGATCCTGGAATAATGAAGGCTCTTCTGGAAGTTCGCTGTCATGACCACAATCTTGACCCACCGAGTTATTGTTTGATTCAATGGCTGTGAAGGTACAACTGGCAAAATATTATTCACAGAAATAATTAACATTTCATATCTCACCACATGACCCAGTTTGTGGTCTGCAGTGAGTATTGTCTAAAACAACTGTACATCTGAACAAGGTCCTTTCCTGGCTGTATAAACTTATTTTAAATGACAGTGGTGTCTCTTTGAGAAACATTTCATTATTGTTGAATGTAGATCAGAATGGACTCCCTTTGCAGTATTTTTTTCCACAATGTTTGCCAGTTCTGCAGTAGAAATATGTATTATTATTGAATTATTTCAATTAGTCCACAAAATGTTTTAAAACCAACATGAATTCAAAAAGTGAATATATGCATAATATTTTGTTTCACTGGAAAATATCTTATTATATTATGTAGGAAAATAGGTTGTGCCTATGCTATTATGTTGACTTTAACTCTGAAATCACTTAATCCAAATTTACCTGACTCATTTCCAATAATGGAATTCCTTCCATTGGTTTACATTACAAAATTGAATGATGTCTCGCCTCCTCCTCTGCATCAAGCCAGTGAGGATTTTATTAATAAAATGCCAGCTTGCCTGTGGCACATCAGGGCCGTTCATGAAAAATTCAGAGGTGTTTAGGATGACATGATCCTCAGCACAAATCTCATGAATCAGCCAACAGCCCTTGGTTAAAGTTTGAAAAACCAAACCAGTCACAGTGGTTTCATCAGTACACTTGACTGAACTGAGAGAATCAGAATTAATATTCAGTGATCAATTACATCTGATCACAAATACACCCACAAAAGTGTGTATATATATATATATATATATATATATATATATATATATATATATATATATATATATATATATATATATATATATATATATATATATATATATATATATATATATATATATATATATATATATATATATATATATATATATATATATTAGTTAAATAAACATTTGAAAAAAATACACTACATTGCTAAAAGTTTTGGGACGCCTGACTTTACATGCACATGAACTTTAATGACATCCCATTCTTAATCCATAGGGTTTAATATGGAGTTGGCCCACCCTTTGCAGCTACAGCTTCAACTCTTCTGGGAAGGCTTTCCACGAGGTTTAGGAGTGTGTTTATGGGAATTTTTTACCATTCTTCTGGAAGCGCATTTGTGAGGTCAGGCACTGATGTTGGACGAGAAGGCTTGGCTCGCAGTCTCCGCTCTAATTCATCCCAAAGGTGTTCTATCAGGTTGAGGTCAAGACTCTGTGCAGGCCAGTCAAGTCCCTCCATACCAAACTCGCTCACCCATGTCTTTATGGACCTTTCTTTGTGCACTGGTGCGCAGTCATGCCGGAACAGGAAGGGGCCATCCCCAAACTGTTCCCACAAAGTTGGGAGCATGAAATTGTCCAAAATGTCTTGGTATGTTGAAGCATTAAGAGTTCCTTTCACTGGAACTAAGGGGCCAAGCCCAACCCCTGAAAAACAAACCCCACACCATAATCCCCCCTCCACCAATCTTTACAATTGGCACAATGGAGTTGGGCAAATACCGTTGTCCTGGTAACTGACAGAAATTCGTTACTCCAGAGAATACGTCTACACTGCTCTAGAGTCCAGTGGCGGTGTGCTTTACACCACTGCATCCGACACTTTGCATTGCACTTGGTGATGTAAGGCTTGGATGCAGCTGCTCGGCCATGGAAACCCATTCCATGAAGCTCTCTACACACTGTTCTTGAGCTAATCTGAAGGCCACACAAAGTTTGGAGGTTTGTAGCTATTGACTCTGCAGAAAGTTAACTTCTGCGCACTGTGCACCTCAGCATGTGCTGACCCCGCTCTGTGATTTTACGTGGCCTACCACTTCGTGGCTGAGTTGCTGTTGTTCCCAATTGCTTCCACTTTGTTATAATACCACTAACAGTTGACCGTGGAATATTTAGTTGTGAGGAAATTTCATGAATGGACTTATTGCACAGGTGGCAACCTATCACGGTACCACGCTTGAATTCACTGAGCTCTGAGAGCGACCCATTCTTTCACAAATGTTTGTAGAAGCGTCTGCATGCCTAGTGCTTGATTTTATACACCTGTGGCCATGGAAGTGATTGGAACACCTGAATTCAATGATTTGGAGGGGTGTCCCAATACTTTTGGCAATATAGTGTATATAAAATAAAATTATTTTGTATACAATAATTGAATTTATAATGTCCGAATTACATCTGACACAAACTATATATTATTAAAATAATAATAACATAAAATCTAATTTTTGTATACAATAACTTAATTTAATAATATATATACCACGATCAATTACATCTGATAACAAATAGACAAACATTATTAGTAGTAAAATATTAATTTAAAATACAAATACTTTATAATCATTTCAATATTTATTTAAATTGATTTTAATTTAATTAGTAATTATTTTAACATTATACTTTATTATTTAAAGGTCAGTTTTTCATCACGAATGTTTTTTTCTGATGCTATAAATTCTATATATGCCACGATTGATGTCAGCTCAGTCCATTGTAAGGAACTGTGGTATGCTTTAGAGATCCAGAGATGTTTTTAATGGCACTGTCTGTCTCCACCACTGTGTTAATGGAGCTGCCAACTAGACAGTTGAAGGCGAAGGCCGTCTGAAGAGCTGGCACTCCATGAAATGAATGAAACAAGTTCCCTTACCTCTCTAAAGCTGAATTTGTTTGTTGTGGAGAATGCAGCTCATAATAGCCAAATGTGTTGAAATGCTGTACTTCCCTGAGGATGAAAATGAAAAGACATCCTCCTCACTATCCTGCATACTAACTATAGTCCATCAACTAGAGTGAGAATTGCACATGGTCTTTAGGGAAACTGCAAATGAAAGCTATTTGAGCCTTTTTACTTCCGTTCAAGCTTTTTTTTTGTAGTTATTTGCTCCAGAGAAACAGACTCGTCACAGTGTCTCTGTAGTGTAGCCTGGGCAACATCACTGACTTTTAGTCAATCATCATGCCATGTTGTGTAGTAGTTTGGCTGTATGATACATTTACTATACCCTTTTCTTGTTATCATAGCAACATTGCCAGTTAAAAAAGAAAATGCTTCCATTACAATGAAGGTGCATCCCAAAACGTGTGCCCCATTCTGTGCCATTTTGTAGTTTAAATAGTGTGAGTAATGTGTTCCCACTGAAAATCCCCCCCCCAAAAAAAGTGCACTTTAAATAACCGGATGATGCCCTCTGAGTGACCTCTGAGTAAGTGGTGCTAAAGCAACGCTACATTATTGATAATGGGCGATGGACATTCTTTGCCTGCAAAGTTTCACTAATGACTGCGCCTTAAGAATAACCTTTCTGTCAGTTAGGCCTCAAATCTGAATATTGCTAGACAGGCGCAACGGTCCATTAGTAAAAGCTGACATAAACTGCAGCAAATATTGTAAACATCTTTAATGCCGGAATCAAATTGCATTTTACATTGTGTACTGTAAGGACCTACAGGTCATTTATCAGCCAAAGTGGGAAGAAATCATGCGTAAGTGCCCGGCCTGAGCCCCTAATTCATGTCTGGCTCTTACAAACAGGGATTCATTTTATTATTTTTTTATGTCTCCTGTGTCATTGTTGTCCATATCCTATACAACACGACTTGAAGTTTTGACCTTTCAGTGCTCATATGCTGTGAGGTAATATGAAATCAGGGATATAGCCTATAAATAAACTGTTGTGCTGACAAATGGTTGTTCCATTAAGGTCACTGCACTTAAAGGGCATTCATTAGCATTTCAATTTCTAATGGCATTGGAAGGTTGCATCTTTCGTACAAGGACATCAAGTTGCCATGCGACTTTCACAATTGACCTAACAGGAGTAGTTCACCCATATATGAAAACTCTTTCATTATTTAGCACCATGTCATTCATGAGAAATTTTGAAGAATATTGATCTCAGTTTTCCATGCATATATAATGACTGGAGAAAAAAAAAGTGTGTACCAACAGATAATTCATGAGCACAGATGGCAGGTTACAATAAATAATAAAAAAAATATATATACATTAAATATTTTATATCTTATTTATTTATAAATAATATTTTTGTTATTATATTATATTAATTATATTATATGATATTATATTTAGTGATCAGTTGGATGCGATTAATTGCGATTAATCACATCGAAAATAAAAGTTTTTTCGGCCCGGCAATGAGATACTGTAATGATCCAATCTCTAGGATGCCGTTCCACTCCTAGCCTGCAGGGGGTGCCCTCCTTAAGCGTCCATGTTATGCTCCCTCCAGGTCTCCAGATGGCACTTTAACCCCATGCTCAGTGCTCTCCACTCCTGCAGATGGTGCCAGTGTGTTTAATGGTTACTCAGAACTCTCCTCATTAGCCCTGATTCCCTTCACCTGTGTCTTGCCCTTTATAAGTGTGCTTGTTCCTTGCCATTATGTTCAGTCTTGAACCTATGTTCTCCTGTCTCCAGATCTCAAGATAAGTTTTGTGCCTTTATTGTACATTTTTTGACCCTTGTGTCTATTTTTGTTTCTCTGTTTTATGGAAGCTCTGCTCTCCTAGTTCATTTGTACTTTGTGCTTTGGTTTCTCAAGTAAAGACTATTTTTATTTTTTGGAAGACTCAAGTCTCTTGACTCTTTACTCTTCTGCTCTTGGGTTCCATTGTCTGGGAGTTAGCTCAGTGGAGAACACACCACACTTAGAACACCAGAGACCCGGGTTCAAGTCCAGCCAAGGGCGACATCCTTACAGCAAGACTGAACCATGGAAGGGAGCCCAGCAGAAGGATCTTCACCACCCTCTAATGTGGACCGTATTTTGGCAGCCCTCTCAGATCAAGCAACAACCATACAGCGACATGACCAGGCGCTGTCAGAGATTCTCCAGATTTTGAGTCTCCAGTCTCAAGCCGCTTCATCCCAAGAACTTCAGTCACCCCCTGGTCCTCCAGACAGATCCATGTTCCCTCTCCCATCAGAGCCCAAGTTACCAGCACCAGAGAGGTTCGATGGCAGTCCCGAGAGATGCAGAGGGTTTATTACCCAGTGTACCCTGGCCTTCCAGCTTCAACCCAGCAGCTTTCCTACAGAGAATAGTAAGGTGGCCTACATTATTACACTCCTAACGGGTAAAGCTTTGGACTGGGCCTCTGCTTTGTGGGACCAGAGTTCTCCAGTAACAACTAACTGCCATACATTCATTTCTGAGATGAAAAGAGTTTTTCACCATCCAGCCAGCAGGGGGGATGTTGATCACCGCCTGCTACACCTCTCTCAAGGTACTCGAAGTGCAGCAGAGTTCGCTATAGAGTTTCGCACTCTTGCCACAGAGAGTGGGTGGGATCAACGGGCCTTGAGGGCTACCTTTCACCATGCTTTGTCTCCTGATATCAAGGATGAGTTAGCCTTCCGAGACACTGCGCCTGACCTCGAGTCCCTCATTGACGTGGCTATCCGGGTAGATCATCGGCTCAGGGAACGCCAGCAGGAGCGACAACAGGAGACTAGATTTTTCGAGTCAGCCAGCGCTGTTAAGCTGCCTTCATCTCCTAGTGCCCCCGAGGAGCCCATGCAGCTGGGCGGAACCAGAATTTCCCAAACCGAGCGCAACCGACGGATAAGGGAGAAATGCTGTCTCTACTGTGGCAAGCCAGGTCACTTTCGCTTTGCCTGTCCTGAGTTGTCGGGAAAAGCCAACTCTCGCCCAGGAGGAGGGGGGCCAGGGCGAGAATAGAAACATTCCCCTGCTCAGCAACCTCAGGTCTGACAATCCAAGCTACTGTCACCCATGGTAACCAACATCACCAAGTATGTGCCTTTGTTGACTCTGGGGCTGCTGGGAGTTTTATGGACTATGAGATGGCTAAGAGACTCACTATCCAGCCAGCGACTCTCCAGAAACCCCTTAACATCACAGCAGTGGATGGCAGTCCTCTGGGTTCAGGAGAAGTTAATCAATGTACTCCACCTCTCCAGCTACAGGTGGGCCAACATCAGGAATGGATACAGTTCTTCCTGATTCATTCTCCTAAACTTCCTCTAATCCTCGGCTTCCCTTGGCTGACTTTACACAACCCACACATTGACTGGTCCCAAGGGGTCGTTAGGACCTGGGGATCTGACTGCCAAATTTTAGATAATGCCTTCTGCCATTCTTCCAAGTTATTAGAGACATTTTCAGAACCCTCACTAGACATCTCCAGGGGGAGATCTGCATTTATTTCTGAGACACAATCCACAGAAGTCATGGCCGTTCCTGAAATGAAGCCAACTGCTACCAAGTCTCTTGCTCATTATCCTGAGTTATCCCGAGTCCCCCAGGAGTATGCAGACCTCAAGGAAGTCTTCAGTAAGTCCCAAGCTGCTACACTACCACCTCATAGAGCTTATGACTGCACTATTGAATTAGTTCCTGGTACTTGCCCACCACGTGGAAGGCTCTATTCCCTCTCTGGCCCTGAGAGATTAGCCATGGACCAATATCTCAAAGAAGCCTTGGACAGTGGATTCATCCGTCCATCCACCTCACCTGCAGGGGCCGGCTTTTTTTTTGTTGAAAAGAAGGACGGGGGTCTCCGACCCTGCATAGACTATCGGGGTTTAAACCATATAACCATCAAGAACCGATACCCTCTCCCTCTTATGTCCACAGCTTTTGAAATTCTGCAAGGGGCTACCATCTTTACGAAACTTGACCTTCGTAATGCATACCATCTAGTTAGAATCCGTGAGGGGGATGAGTGGAAGACGGCATTCAACACCCCGACAGGCCACTACGAATACCAGGTAATGCCGTTTGGCCTGGTCAATGCACCAGCTGTCTTCCAAGCCTTTATTAATGATGTTCTCAGAGAAATGCTGAATATATTTGTTTTTGTCTATCTGGATGATATTTTGATTTTCTCCCGAAATTACGAAGAGCATGTTCAGCAGGTCAAACAGGTCCTGGCCCAGCTACTGAAACATAAGCTTTATGTAAAGTTGGAAAAGAGTGAATTTCATGTTCCAGAAGTTTCCTTCCTCGGCTTCACAGTATCAAAAGGCAGCCTTCAGATGGATCCAGGCAAGATTCAAGCAGTTTTGGATTGGCCACAACCAACTTCAGTGAAGCAGGTACAGCGCTTTCTGGGCTTTTCCAATTTTTATAGAAGATTCATTAGAAACTTCAGTTCTGTTGCCGAGCCTCTTTCCGCATTGACCAGGAATTCAACTAGGCCATTTATGTGGACCAGCAGAGCAGATCATGCCTTCAACAGACTAAAACAGCTCTTTACATCTGCCCCAATCTTAACCCTCCCTGATCCAGAGCTACCTTTTGTGTTGGAGGTGGACGCCTCTGACGTAGGAGTAGGTGCTGTCTTGTCACAGAGAAGTAAGTGCGATAACAAGCTTCACCCGTGCGCTTTCTTCTCTCGTCAGCTTACCTCAACACAGAGGAATTATGATATTGGGAACCGGGAGCTGCTGGCTGTCAAGATGGCTTTAGAGGAGTGGAGGCACTGGCTGGAGGGGGCCAAACAGCCATTCCTCATCTGGACGGACCATAAAAATCTCACTTACATCCAGCAGGCAAAGAGATTGAATGCCCGACAAGCCCGATGGGCCCTCTTTTTTAATCGGTTTAACTTTACTCTCTCCTATCGCCCAGGTTCTAAGAATCTCAAGCCAGACGCACTCTCAAGGCAGTTTAAACCACCAGAAGTGGAGTGTTGTCCAGAACCCATTCTCCCCACTTCCAGAGTGGTAGCTCCCATTCAATGGGATATTGAAACGGCAGTCAAGAGGGCTCAACGGCAGCAGCCAGGTCCAGGTAATGGCCCTCCAGGGTGTCTCTTTGTTCCTAACCTTCTACGTTCTAAGGTTTTGCAGTGGGCTCATGCTTCCCTCCCTTCTGGACACCCTGGGATCACAAAGACATGCAAGCACATCCAGAGGAAGTTCTGGTGGCCTAGATTGCAGAGGGACGTCCGGGCTTTTGTTGCCGCTTGCTCCATCTGTGCTCAGAACAAGGAGCCAAGGACCCACCCTCATGGCCTGCTGCGCCCTCTGCCCATTCCAAGACGCCCATGGTCCCACATTTCCTTGGACTTCATTACAGGCTTGCCACAGTCTCAAGGAAACACGGTAATCCTTGTAGTGGTAGACAGATTTTCTAAGACTTGTCACCTCCTACCTTTGTCCAAGCTCCCCACAGCTAGCCAAACTGCGGAACTATTGATGAAGCATGTGTTCAGAATCCACGGCTTTCCCCAGGATATGGTTTCTGATCGGGGACCGCAGTTTACTTCCCGGTTCTGGAAGGCGTTTGGCCGACTCATCGGATCTTCCATCAGCCTGTCCTCTGGCTTCCACCCCCAGTCAAATGGCCAAACTGAGAGGGTAAATCAAGAAATTGAAAAGACACTGAGGTGCCTGGTTGCAGACAACCAATCCACATGGAGCTCCCATTTAATATGGGCTGAATTTGCACATAATACCCTTTACCATTCCTCACTAGGTATGTCCCCTTTTGAGTGTCAGTATGGTTTCCCTCCCCCTCTATTTCCCGGACAGGAGCCAGAGGATGATGTTCCAGCTGCCACACAGCTTTTCCGCCGGTGCCGGCGTTCCTGGCAAAGAGCACGCGTTGCCTTATTGAGGGCTGCCCGACAACAGCGGAGGCAGGCAAACCGACACCGAAGGGTAGGACCCTCGCTTCGCCTGGGACAAAGGGTATGGCTCTCAACCAGAGACCTTCCATTGCGGGTGGAGTCCCGCAAGCTAGCCCCACGATACATTGGCCCTTTCAAAATCCTTAAGAAGATTAACCCAGTTTCCTATCGACTTCTTCTGCCCAGGTCCATGAAGATTCATCCCACTTTTCATGTTTCCCGTTTAAAACCCGTTGTTTGTTCTACTCTGTCTCCAGCTAAGAAACCCGCCCCAGCACCTCGCATCATTGATGGCCAGCCAGCTTACACGGTCCGCAGGCTGATGGATTCTCGCATGGTTCGTGGGAAAGTTCAATATCTGGTGGATTGGGAGGGCTTTGGCCCAGAGGAGCGGTCCTGGATTCCTGCTCGAGATATTTTAGACCCGACTCTCATCTCAGAGTTTCGCCAAGCCAAAGGGAAACGTTAGAAGAACGTCAGGTGCCGTTCCTAGGGAAGGGGCTCCTGTAATGATCCAATCTCTAGGATGCCGTTCCACTCCTAGCCTGCAGGGGGTGCCCTCCTTAAGCGTCCATGTTATGCTCCCTCCAGGTCTCCAGATGGCACTTTAACCCCATGCTCAGTGCTCTCCACTCCTGCAGATGGTGCCAGTGTGTTTAATGGTTACTCAGAACTCTCCTCATTAGCCCTGATTCCCTTCACCTGTGTCTTGCCCTTTATAAGTGTGCTTGTTCCTTGCCATTATGTTCAGTCTTGAACCTATGTTCTCCTGTCTCCAGATCTCAAGATAAGTTTTGTGCCTTTATTGTACATTTTTTGACCCTTGTGTCTATTTTTGTTTCTCTGTTTTATGGAAGCTCTGCTCTCCTAGTTCATTTGTACTTTGTGCTTTGGTTTCTCAAGTAAAGACTATTTTTATTTTTTGGAAGACTCAAGTCTCTTGACTCTTTACTCTTCTGCTCTTGGGTTCCATTGTCTGGGAGTTAGCTCAGTGGAGAACACACCACACTTAGAACACCAGAGACCCGGGTTCAAGTCCAGCCAAGGGCGACATCCTTACAGATACTCAAATAATACTCAAAGTTTACTCAAAGATTCCTTATTAATTTCAATAAATTTAAAGTATGCCCCCTCTGTAGGGATAGAAAATTGTTATATTAGGGCCAGGACAGGACAGGACTTGAAAACAGGATATGTACTGGGAAAACAGGACGTTTGGTCACCCTAGTAAGGATACCATATCACTAACTAATAGCGTGGTATTTATATTAAATAACCTAGGGGAATAAGGGGATTTAATGCCTTTTTATTATGGCAGTTGTAGCTATGTTTTGTTTGTTTTAGTTACATTGATCGAACCACAATAATGAAATGATTTATAGTTTTTCTGGTTACTAGCTGGTTACAAACTAGTATTTTAGCTAAGGATATTGGCTGCTCTTGAAGAAGTTTGTCTGTAGTGAGTTAGCATGAAAATAAATGTTTTAAGGATTTAAGGTTTCAAGGTATAAATACCACACTAGTTCTTCTGGTTACTAGCTTTATACTACCTGTACACTTAAATTATGGTTGCTATAAAAAACGATGGTCCGTTTTGAAGAAGACTGTAGTACATGTTAAGAAAAACATGTTCACTCTAGGGAATTCTAACAGTAAGTGTGTAACGTATTAGCCATTCTGTTTGTTGTGATGTTTACAGAACTGAGAGTCACAGGCACTACTTAACTAATGTTTGGTCTAGACTCTTGACCAAGAATGGACAAACTCGATCCTGCAGAGTTTAGCTCCTTCTTGCCTCAACACACCTGGAAGTTTCCAGTATGCCTAGTACGACCTCAGTTAGCTGGTTCAGGTGTGTTTAATTCTTGTTGGAGCTAAACTTTGCAGGACAGTGGCCTTTCAGGTGTGCCAGGTCTAGACAATTTGTGTTTTGGAGCTGCCATTGTTGAGTTTATATGGTTTTTATTTTCCTTTGGTTTACTTCATGGGTTCATAAGAGACGAGTTGTATCTGGCAGCGCTCACATTCAATTTAGGTCAATTCACTGACCTACTTTTTTACTGTACGATGATAATTACACATGGCAGTCTTAACGAGACCAGCGTTTCCACATCATGAAGGGAGCTTTGTGTGTGTTTGTGTGGTGTTGAACGTTCTTGATCTGGTGTGAAATTAATGTTTCTTTTAAAACATCCTCATTAAATGCATAGCCATGGATAAAGCGTTGCATGCCAGCTTTGGTTTGCTCAATGCAATCGATGTAGGATGGTGTAGGGGAAAGAATGTGAGTTCTGACCACGCTCATTTTCTGACAGTGTATATTCAAGGATGGACAAAAGACCAAAGGCAGCTATTTAAACTTGTTAAGGAGTAGTTCACTTTAAAATGAAAATTACTCCATGATTTACTCACCCTCGAGCCATCCTAGGTGTATATGACTTTCTTCTTGCTGATGAACAAATGAACAAATATCTGAATGCTTAAAAGCTTTACAATGGTAACGGGGTCCATTGAGTTTGAAGCTTAAAAAAGCACATCCATCCATAATAAACGTACTCCACATGGCACCGGGGGTTAATAAAGGCCTTCTGAAGTGAATACCTAGCTTCCACCATATCGCCTTCCGTATTCAACTTATGCAAAGTGTAACGCCTCTCGCAGTTCAAAACGCTTATGCTACGCCATAGTAATAAGTTGCGCCAGTTATGCTTTTTCCGCAAGTTGAATACGGAAGGCAGTCTGGCGGAAGATATTTTACTTTATAAAGTTTTAAATATGGATATTTTTCTTACACAACCCATCGATTCACCTTTATTGACTCATGAGCCCCATTCATTGCCATTATACACTCACCTAAAGGATTATTAGGAACACCATACTAATACTGTGTTTGACCCCCCTTTCGCCTTCAGAACTGCCTTAATTCTACGTGGCATTGATTCAACAAGGTGCTGAAAGCATTCTTTAGAAATGTTGGCCCATATTGATAGGATAGCATCTTGCAGTTGATGCAGATTTGTGGGATACACATCCAGGGCATGAAGCTCCCGTTCCACCACATCCCAAAAGATGCTCTATTGGGTTGAGATCTGGTGACTGTGGGGGCCATTTTAGTACAGTGAACTCATTGTCATGTTCAAGAAACCGATTTGAAATTATTCAAGCTTTGTGACATGGTGCATTATCCTGCTGGAAGTAGCCATCAGAGAATGGGTACATGGTGGTCATAAAGGGATGGACATGGTCAGAAACAATGCTCAGGTAGGCCGTGGCAGTTAAACGATGCCCAATTGGCACTAAGGGGCCTAAAGTGTGCCAAGTAAACATCCCCCACACCATTACACCACCACCACCAGCCTGCACAGTGGTAACAAGGCATGATGGATCCATGTTCTCATTCTATTAATGCCAAATTCTGACTCTACCATCTGAATATCTCAACAGAAATCGAGACTCATCAGACCAGGCAAAATTTTTCCAGTCTTCAACTGTCCAAATTTGGTGAGCTTGTGCAAATTGTAGCCTCTTTTTCCTATTTGTAGTGGAGATGAGTGGTACCCGGTGGGGTCTTCTGCTGTTGTAGCCCATCCGCCTCAAGGTTGTGCGTGTTGTGGCTTCACAAATGCTTTGCTGCATACCTCGGTTGTATCGAGTGGTTATTTCAGTCAAAGTTGCTCTTCTATCAGCTTGAATCAGTCGGCCCATTCTCCTCTGACCTCTAGCATCAACAAGGCATTTTCGCCCACAGGACTGCCACATACTGGATGTTTTTCCCTTTTCACACCATTCTTTGTAAACCCTAGAAATGGTTGTGCGTGAAAATCCCAGTAACTGAGCAGATTGTGAAATACTCAGACCGGCCCGTCTGGCACCAACAACCATGCCACGCTCCAAATTGCTTAAATCACCTTTCTTTCCCATTCTGACATTCAGTTTGGAGTTCAGGAGATTGTCTTGACCAGGACCACACCCCTAAATGCATTGAAGCAACTGCCATGTGATTGGTTGATTAGATAATTGCATTAATGAGAAATTGAACAGGTGTTCTAAATAATCCTTTAGGTGAGTGTAAATCGTGGAAGCGCCAGATATTTATTAATATAACTTTATTATTATGTTCATCAGAAAGAAGAAAGTCATAGGCTATACACCTAGGATGGCTTGAGGGTGAGTAAATCATGGGGTAATTTTCATTTTAAAGTGAACTAATACTTTAATAGTCACATTTTCAAACACAATACATACATATTCGTGTTTGTCTATTTACTCACTGACAGACAAATAATTCTCATGTCATCATTATCAATATTTATGACAATAGTGATGCAGAAACAAAGTATTAGGCACTTTTCAAGAATAGGGTACAAATTGATGTCCCATTAAAATTTTGCCATTTAAGACTTTTTTTTACTCTGTCCCACTTCAGTAGTCTTAATGTTTTTGACTGTATCCAACAATTAAAAGTCATCGACAATGTCATAATTGTGGCATAATAAAACTGTATTCAGACATAAAAGTTAAAATTCTTTGGCATACCTCATAGAAAATAAAACCTTGTGTAATATTTAGTTTGACCAATTCATGAAGGAAGAGACTCAGACGTTTTAAATGGCAAATGTTTATTCAAACACTGATACAGCACAGTTTTTATTCATCTACCCTGTTACTGGAGTAAAACAGAACCATGTAACATTAGAAACAAGCTGTTTGTATATTAACAGAGTTTGACATTATTTTTCCGTCAGGCCGCCGCGACATTAACACGTAACATCACTGTAACAGGTTCGCCAGGATTCATTCCTATCCAAAATGAATCTCGCGTCACTGTGTCGATGATAGTTACACAGAGTGCTACAGAGTAAAATGTTCCTCGGAAAACACACACACACTGCTACCGGCATGCTTAATGCATTTCTAAAATCATTAGCGCACATTAACAGGTATTCAAACGATCTCTTGACACGTTAGAGATAACATACAGTGTATTCTGGTGTGATTTAAAATAACTTTATCTATAAAGATTGTCAACAAGTACTTTATATTCAGTATAAATAATCACACTTGCAGCTGCTACACAAATGCATAATTTACAAAAAGGAAACCAAAAATAAATGTGAAATATCAAACTACCATGCATTGGCTACAGCTGTGCTGAAAGAGTTTGTGGTTTATAAGAATACAGACTTCTATAGAAATGTTTCAAAACGGAATCTTCTCTTTAAAATACCCTTTGGCACATTAATTTACAGTTTATAAAAAGTCATACAGTAAATTAACATGGAATTGCTGAAGTTTTTTAACAGCTAAGATGACACTAGATTTAATGAGCGACTTGCTCATTGCAAATCTCTTTGTGAACAGTAAAGCCTACTCAAGTGCATATAAAACATTTAATATGACTGTTTGGCCTAAAAAGCTGGAGCTCACAGTGGTATAACCACAGTTAGATAATCATTGTGGAATATTGTCTTGCTACTAATGCAGCTAACCTTAAAATAACTGACATACAAACATGATCTACATTTGAGAAAAGAGTGGAAGATAGACATTAGTTGGAAGAAATGAATCTCATTAGTATTCCTTGATATTTGTACGTAAAGTGTAGTTCTTTTTTGTTTGGATTGACACGGTTACATACAATATCATTGTATGGACAAATTCTAAAACGTAAGCCTTTTATGTGTCTATTGAAATATATATGAGCACATTTTTTACGTACAAATTCCTACAGATACATAGAGTATGTAAAGTATTTGTATTGCAATAGTAAACGTGAAGTGCATGTCATTTTATGACTATCATTTGCTACAGAGAATATTCTAAGCACTTATGGTCATTAGAAAGTTCAAATGACAGTTTTCAGAGGAGTGCACTGCACAGACTGGAAAACAGTATTTTGTTTCTATTTCAAGATATGTTTTTTCTAACTTTTCCTTTTTTACATTATGTTCTTAGAATTGGGCAGCACCAAGTTTGAAGGTTATTTACAGAATACAAAAATAAGAGTTTCAGCTAGCATAGTTATCAGTGTATGAATGAGTGAATTGTGTAAGTATGACTATATGAAAAATCTTTTAAGATATCTGTGATGTTAAATACTTAAATACAGTGTTGCAGTTCAAACTTGGCACAGTCACAGTTTCATCTTCACAGTGTGTCACAAAAGGTAAGACAATTTCCATGTGATGTACTGTCATGTTTACAATGTCATTATCACAAAAGTAAACGGAATTAGGACCAAAACCTGGATTTTGTGCTTTTCTTGCTGTCATGTCTATCATTTTAAGTCAGTGAATCATCTCATGCATAACGTCATTGGAGATGTGTAAAACATAGCAAATGTGTCTACCCAACCTCTTCTGGTTTCTTCATTTGTTTGTTTTTGTCGAGATCTACTCTTTAAAAATTGGGGTGGTGGATGTTCCCTTGTAAAAAATGTTTCTGGTATTATCTGGACTATTTCCTCTTTCAGGGATTAGGATCCTGGTTTTTCTGCGCAAGCTGGAGTCACGGCTCCCAGGAACAGATTCAGTCATTTCCATGGGAGTGACCCTGATGGTGGAAATGGTCTGGTTGGGATGGTGGTCACTGCCTGCTGTAGATACAATAGGGACAGTCGGGACAGTTGGAACGGCGACGACTTTAGGAGCATTAGAGCCATTCTTCTTTCTGTCCGTGGAGCGCTTTCTGTCTGTAGAACTGCTCCCATCCCTCACGGATTCAGAGCTCTCTGAGTCCCGATTCAAGTCGTTAAGCTCAAATGACTGTCTAAAGCTGCTTTGGGACTTCCACGTCCAGGAGCCACTTCCATCCGTGGAGTGTGCATGCACCAGGGGTCGGCCGTTCTCCGGATGGGCTTCCACCCGGATGATGGCTCCAGTGCTGCCTTGACCTCCAGACTCCTCGGTTAGGCTCTTGTAGCGCTGCAGCGGTGCTGTGGAGCTGGTGTGGCTGCTGCTCTCAGAACTGGGAGAACTTCCCTGCAGGAGACCTTGCTGCTTGGACATCGCAATGACTTGCATGATGCGCGGCTGGCCATTAGAGTTAGTCCTAACAACCGGTACCTCACCGCCCTTCTCCACAGTCCTCTCCACGCTTTTCAGCCATTTGTCACGGGTGTTACTGTTGTTCTGCAAGCCGCCCATGTTCTCCTGTGTCTCCTCTGGGATGTGGACCAACTGCGAGGAACCAGGCCGAGACTGCATGGGCATCCGAGCACCGCCTGCAATCCCGCTGGGGTTGCTTGGTAGTGTTGTACTTCCAGTGGCCATTTTTAGATATGGGGTTCCAGGTCCCTGATGTTCACCATTCCCCACAGCTGAGGGTTCAGAATTGCAGCGGACATCCATGCTGTGTGGAGGAGACTGTCCTGGTCCACCTTCCATGGCATACAGGGAATGTTTATGGTTCTCATTCTTACTCTTCCATTGCAACAGCAGCTGCTTGGATCGACTTGAATCTACCGTGTGGATGGTGGCGTTCCGGAAGGCAGACTCATCCATGGCGGGCGTATGTACTCTGGGCAAGGTGTTGAAGGTCACCATGTTCTCCTTGTGTGGAGGGCTGCGAGTATTGATGACCTCCACATCTCCGCTAGTTTTTTTCAGGCTGCTTGGAGGTCTGGCCTGGTGGTGTTGGGCGTTGCGGTGCAGGATGCCGTCCGAGCATGAAGATGAGAGGCCGTCACTGCCACTGCAGCTCTTGGCAGAAAGGTGGTGACCTTGATGGCACAGGTCAGCCATAGTTCGACGAGAATCCCGAACGTGAAACTGACTTGTCTGTTTCTCCTTGCTCGGTTGAAAGTTTCCTACAGCAAACAAACCCTGGACAGACAAAACACAATATTTCATTGGTATTTCCCAACATACTTAATAATAAGGGTTTGCCAAGTGGGACATATTCCTGGATCAACATCCGTTTTGGTCCTGGAACAACTCTACTGTGAACTGGTCCGATTTTATGGTTAGGCTCAGGCCGGAGTTTGGAAAATTAAAAAAAATCTGATTCCTTCTGATTTTACTACTAATAATTTGTTACATTTTCATAGAGCTTTTCTTGACACTCAAAGCACTTTACATGGAAGCTAGAGGGAATCTCCTCAACCACCACCAATGTGCAGCATCCACCTGGACGATGCAACGGCAGCCATATTGCGCCAGAATGCCCACCACACGCCAGCTTATTAGTGGTGAGGAGATAGAGTAATGAAACCAATCAGTATATACGGGGATGATTAGGAGGCCATGATGATGGACAGAGGCCAATGGGCAAATTTGGCCAGGACTCTTTTATGAAGGACATCCTGGGATTTCTAATGAGTCAGGACATCTCATCTGAAAGATGGGAAAGAAGGAGAACAGTACAGACCTTGGTTTAGGATTGTTGGATGGGAATGTTCCAGAACCAACAAAGATCTGATCCAGCAATAAGTCCTACAGTAGTTGGCTTAATCATGGTGTTTGTTTCATGTTGTAGACTTACAAGTAAATAGCATTACCAAGACCTTTTATCTATTGAAGATGCTTTAAATGCCATGAAATATATGATAAAATGCCTATATTCATCTCACTAGGTAAACAGCGATGCCCCCTCCAAGCAGGAAGCCCAGGTAAACGTCAATGGCATGGTTCTTGTGCTGAATAATGCGGGTTAGGCCACATATGATGGCACAGATAATAAAGGAGAAGACCAGAAGAGGTTTCAGCAGTTTGGATGAGTCCGTCAACGTGCTGTTGAAGTACATCTGCACAAGAAAAAGATGATCATGATCACAGATTTGCTGTGATGTTTCCAAGCTGAAGCAGAATCCGGTATTGAGCCAGAACCATCTGCTTTTCATTGCAAATATTCATAGACCCTTTGATCATTATAATAATCTTCAAACACTTAAGAAAAAATGAATTAACCACAGGGAACATGAATCAGCTGATTTGAGTGTATCATTTAAACCATTTGTGTATTCTGTGACTGGGTAGACCCTAGAGTTGTGAGTTGGTTGGTACAGTTCCCAGAGACATGAGTCAGCATCCACTGATTTAAGATTATTAGACTGACTGTACTTAAGATGACAACGCGTAAGGTCATTTAAAAAGCTTAAATGGTGTTCTTGTAACAGGAATTCATAAGAGTTTAAGCAAACTGCTCAATATATACAGTATAACAGTTGATTCTTTGTTTTATGTATTGAATCAAATGACCTTGAGAGGAGCTATTAAAAAACACACTTTGAAATTGTCAGCTTTTTCACTGGTTTTGATGTTAAGAACTAAGGTATTGAATAACACATTTAATGGCCTGCCAGAACACCAGTAAAGGTGTTTGCATGTAGAGTAATGGGCAAAAAATAAGTGTCTAAACCTTTGTCCTTTAAAGGAACACTCCACCGTTTTTAGAAATAGGGCTTATTCAACATCTTTCCTACATTTAGATATGTGGGCAAATGCAGTTGTCTCATGCATTGTTTTAGTTTGGCAGGGTAGCCTCTAGCTTAGCTTAGCATAATTAATGGAATCCTATGTTGCCAGCTAGCATGTCCTGAGTAAAAGTGATAAAAAAAACCCCCCACCTAATTACTTCTTGTGGCCTGCGTATTCACAAGGAATACAAATAGCGATGCAGATTAAGAGTAGGAGATATCACACAACACATGAAATCCCCAAACTTTGATTTCATGTGTTGCGTGATATCTCTGCCCCCAAGTAGCAGTGCTCCGCCTGTGCTTCCCCATAATATAGTCCTATTTGTATTCGTTGTGAATACGCAGGCCACAAAAAGTAATTAGGTGGGGTTTTTTTATTTAAAAAAAATTAGCCAGTTAATTCTTTTCTTATGCAAATGTAAATGGGATTCTGTCAACATATATAATGTGCACATGGTTCATTACTATGGGATGAATTTAGTCTCAAAATGATTAACACATGCATGCACAATTATCCACGAACTTGATAAATGCACTAATGCACATCTTACAAATCTTACATCTTACACAATACAAAAGAAAACATTACAATACTCCCAAAAATGCATTGAAATGCATTTGGTTGTGGATAGTAAAACATCAATTTGAGACTAAATTCATCTAATACATGTCAGTTTATGTTTTGATTTCAAGAGCAGAGAAAAATATACAAGATATTTAACAGCATTTTGTTGAACATGTAAAAAAAAAAAAAAGTTGTATTCCTAACCTTGAATGGACAATTTCATACAAACACATAAAACACACGACTCAAAAGGATCAACACTCCATTGGCTACTTTGACAAGCTCCACTAAACTGCGTGAAGGCATCCGGATGTTGCAGCACAAATTACTGTAGAGAGCTGTAGTCCTTTTATCCACACATCAGGGTCAGTTTTTCACAGAAGGTGATTTGAGTGCAGCTTTTTTATCTGTTAGTCTCTAGCAGCAAATTCAATTAAAAATCCCTGAATACTTCTGAATGACTGACTTTTACTCACCGAGACATACACAGCAGCAAAGGATGCCAGTGTCGCATGCTGTGACGGGAAGGATTTTCTGAAATAAATGAAAGCAATTCCGATCAGTTCTGGCATCAAAAGAGTTTGAAACAAGAACACAGCAGACACATTTGAAACATTTCTACACATTGCGCATCCAAAAACACACACAAACACACATACATATTCTGTCTGTGTGATTAGTAATTAAATTAAATTAGTAATTACTAATATGAATGTTATAAAGACACTGTTTATGCCCATGGCTATTGGCTCTTTGGGAGACTCCCATGGTGCGCTGAATCTGTTGAACCTAATGGTGTGTCAGCATCATCTCTGAATGTTTAGAGGATAAATAAACATTGGCTGCATCCGAAATCGCATACAATATATACAATATAGTAGGTGGAAACTGTATGTGACAAAAGTAGTGTGTCCGAATTCACAGTACTCATTAAAGAGTAGGCAAAAGTACCTGGATGACCTACTACTTACAGCGAGATTCTGAAGTTGGGATGGACAGTTTACTATCCCATGAGGCCACTGGAGGGGATTTGTGAATGGTGGTGACGCAACACAACTGCTTTAAGCTATTATGGCCCTTTCCCAAATGGCACCCTAAACACTCGCGGTCTTCTTCCAAGTCTGCACTTTCGTGACGTAACGCTGTTTTGACTGTCGGGAAGAAATCTGCAGATGAATTTAGCAAAACTGCGCATCGGTGATGCATATCAACCGCAAAGGGGGCGCTTGCGAGCTACGGTCTCATGGACTTTGTAAGTCCACAAGACTGAGTGTGCATGAAGTGTGCCATTTGGGACAGAGCCTAACTAACTCAACAAGGCCCCGCCCCTTTATTTTTGGGGGGCTGGAGCACATTAACGGACACACGCACTTGGCAGCCACTGTAAGTCTACAAGACCGAAAGTGCTTATGAAGTGTGCCATTTGTCCAGATTACATTCATACTACACACATTCATACTATATAGGCAGTTATGAAGCAATTACTTATTTAAAATAGTACCTACTCAAGAGAGTATGGGATTTCGGATGCAGCCATTCACAGCAGCCTCATAAACAGGAAACAACAAACTGATATGACAGCATTTGCTATATATCTTTGACAAACAGAGACAGTAAATAATACGTCTGGGGAAAGGATGCAATAAACTTCCACATTATTTACACTTTCAGACCCTGAGACATCAGATTTATTCTTGCTGGTCTACAATATCCAACTTTGTCTGAACAAGCTGTTGTGTCAACTCTAGAACTTTTTATCAGACTGAAAGGGAATTATACCAGGGTAAACAACATGTATTTGTGTCAGCATACATATGCTCAGAAATTCATTAGCCACTTCAGTACTTCATTATTTCGTGAATCTACACTAGTGGAGAGATGGTCACCAGCCTCATCCGTTCCTTTGAAAACCAACCTTATTAAAAAAGTACATCAAAAGCTGTTCCGTTAATCTACAGCTCCTATTCTTAGGCTGCAGTGACGCTTGGCTTTGATCTGTATGGGCTCTTGAGCCTGTATCGTTCGTTTGAATTCATGAGTGTCAAGAATTCACACTTGACTAGTACTAAAAGATTTTTTATCAACTTGTATCAGCAGGTGTTAAAATAATCTATGTTTCACACGACTGTGGCACTGTTAATCCAACTGAGATCTAGGTCTCCGTTTGCCAAGAATCAGAGCTGTACCTGCCGGCGTTGATGACAGCAGCGT
Organism: Gobio gobio; assembly: GCF_949357685.1. NCBI lineage: Eukaryota > Metazoa > Chordata > Actinopteri > Cypriniformes > Gobionidae > Gobio > Gobio gobio. The sequence goes on from NC_137119.1 coordinate 33,278,477, forward strand.
CAGATCCTGAGCAGATGTCCTCCAGGATGAAGAAACTTTCATCACAGGAGGTATTGAGGTGAGTGTAGTTGGGCTTGCAGACAGTCAGGAAGTAGGGGGCAGGGTAACCCGTCGACAACTGGATGATGTCGGTAATCAAAGCCGTGGCACATAAGCCAAACACGTGAATGCCTGAAAAGAAAAACTTTAATGCAACGATATCTGATAATTAATAATTGATCATTTTATATATCAAGCAGTGCTTTGTGTGAAACTTTCAAGTTTATTAATAAGCTGGACAACTAGAAATAATGTGGGATCCCATGATCATTGGGCTAAAATTAATTGACTGATAATGATCAATCTGTCAATACTGATATGACCACTGATATTTTGTCTTTTTATTGCCAGGAATATTTAGATGCATGTTCTGAGAGAACATTTTGTGCATTTAATGTGTAATCAAAGGTCGCATTCTTCAGAATTTCAAACAAAACATATTTTTAAATTCATTCCACAGAATTGCAGCCACAAAAATTTTACCTTCCATTTAGTCCTTTAAAGGAACACGCTGACTTTTTGCGACTTTAGCTTATTCACCGACACCGTAAGCCTATCCCCCATAGTTAGATAAGTCCATACATACCATTCTCATCTCTGTGTGTGCCATAACTTTGTCTGACGCACCCACCGCTAGCCTAGCTTAGCACAAAGACTGGAGGTAAACAGCTCCAGCTAGCCTACCGCTCAATAAGTGACAAAATAACGCCTATTTACATGTTGTGATGTGTATAGTTACATTGTGTACTAATGCTGCGTTCCAGGCAGGTTTTTGAGCCCGTAAGTTACGACTTCAAACCCCGACTCACGACTTTGTAGTGTTTAAGGCGAAGTCACGCCAAAATGCCTGAGCGGTAGCTAGATGTAAACAAAGAATGGCGAACCGTACAGGGCTTATGCTCATTTACAATCATTTCTATCGCCAAAGGTGCTTACTCCTGGCTTATTTGAGGGAAACGGAGGAGAAAAAACGGCACATAAGGCAAGAGAAGCTGTTATACCTTTTATTTTACGTTAAAATCTTCGTTTTATTTGTATATTTGGAAATGTATTTGGTATTCATTTATTCTTGCACTCAATGGCCTGAAAACTAGCTAACACTAGAAAAGCTGCTGATAATGCATAACATTTTCGGATAAATAACATTAGAGCAATACCTTATATGTGGTTTTTAAATGTACGACTTTCATAAACACCGCGTCCATAGGGGCTGCCATTGTTGCTTCGCAGGCTATGTGACGTCAGATCTCGTAACTGGGAGTACATAGATCTAGTACGAGTTCACGGGTGGGAAGTCTGTTTGACTGCTATTCCAGTGCACTTTCACGGGTAGAAGGTTGGAAAAACACGGGTTACGGGTTGCCTGGAATGCGCTATAAGACTGACGGAAAATGAAAAGTTGTGATTTTCTAGACCGATATGTCTAGAAACTACACTCTCATTCCTGCGTAATAATCATGGAACTTTGCTGCCGCACCATGAGTGCAGCGGCGCAATGATATTACAAAGCGCCTGAAAATAGTCCCCACTTTCTCTATTCAAGCAGGTTGTCACATTGGTTGTTGACGAAAGTTAGCCTATTTTCAGGCGCTGTGTAATATCGCAACTTTTCCTTTTCCGTCGGTCTTATGCCGCGTTCCAGGCAACCCGTAACCCGTGTTTTTCCAACCTTCTACCCGTGAAAGTGCACTGGAACGGCAGCCAAACCCGTGACTTCCCACCCGTGAACTCGTACTAGATCGATGTACTCCCAGTTACGAGTTTTGACGTCACATAGCCCGCGAAGCAACAATGGCAGCCCCTACGGATGCAGTGTTTATGAAACAAATATACAAATAACGTAAAATAAAAGGTATAACAGCTTTTCTTGCCGTCTGCGCTGTTTTTCTCCTCCGTTTCCCTCAAATAAGCAAGGAGTAAGCACCTTTGGCGATAGAAATGATTGTAAATGAGCATACACCGCGTACGGTCCGCCACGCTTTGTTTACATCTAAGGTTAACTACCACACAATTCCTTGCACTCAGGCATTTTGGCGTGACTTTGCCAGGAACACTACAAAGTCGTGAGTCGTGGTTTGAAGTTGTAATTTACGGGCTCAAAAACCTGCCTGGAACACAGCATTAGTACATGTCACAACATGTAAACAGGAAAATGTTGCCGTTATTTTGTCACTTATTGAGCAGTAGGCTAGCTGGAGCCATTTACCTCCAGTCTTTGTGCTAAGCTAGGCTAGCGGTGGGTGCGTCAGACAGAGTTATGCCACGCACGGAGATGAGAATGGTATGTATGGACTTATCTAACTCTGGGGGATACGTGAATAAGCTAAAGTCCCAAAAAGTCTGCGTGTTCCTTTAACAGAACAAAGACTAATCAGGATTGAAAGAATATTATCTGCTAGAAATGTGACCTACCCACAAACCTGACACCTCGCCGGACGAAAGAGTTAAAGTTGCAGCCGGCCGCATTGATATCGGCTTCGGCTCCACCTCCGCACTGCGCGCGGGACAGACAGCAGAACAGAATCCCCTCTCCGATCATGATCTGCGGACATGCAACTCACCAGTTCAGAAGTGGGAGTGGATCGAATGTTCAGAATGGTGGATAGCTCTCCTCTCAGATTGCACTCTCATACTAACTCTTCAGGGGGTTCTTTTTACCATGACACCAAATCCAGAAGCTCTGAAGTGAAGCTACAGAGAGCCTTAAACAGAACCGCCATAATGTCCTTGTCTACTTGTAAATGCATAGTTTTGATGAGCCATAATGCAATCAGCTCTCACTTGGGTTGAGAGCGGCCGTTTTGATCATTGCACATTTATGTATTAATGCCCATTTTAAGCAGGGCTGTCACTGTGCATCAAAGGCACATCCATCCTTAATCTGCTCCAGATCTGTCCCCGTCATTTCACCTCCCTGTCTTCTGAAATCCACGCACCCACTGACTTCTGCACAAACATTAGGGCTGTGAAGTGCTGATTTCATGGAGGTGAATCATTTCAGCTCAAATGGTCACAAGCTAAATTAACAAATTGTAACACACACACACACACACACACACACACACACACACACACACACACACACACACACACACACACACACACACACACACACACACACACGCATATACAGTTGCAAGAAAAAGTATGTGAACCGCTTGCAGAATCTGTCAAATGTGAATAATTTTAACTAAATAAGAGAGATCACACAAAATGCATTATTTTTTATTTAGTACTGTCCTGAATAAGATTTGACATAAAAAATGTTTACATATAGTCCACAAGACAAAAAAAATAGCTGAATTTATTAAAATAACCCCGTTCGAAAGTTTATGAACCATTGTTTCTCACCATGTGTCGTTCCCTGGATGATCCAGGATACATTTTTTTTTTTTTTTTGATGGTTGTTCTTGAGTCTTTTGTTTGTCCTGAGCAGCATCTTGCATATTTGAACCCTCTCCAGCAGGGACTGTATGATTTTGAGATCCATCTTTTCACACTGAGGACAATTGAGGGACTCAAACACAACTATTAAAAAAGGTTCAAACATTCACAGATGGTCCAGAAGGAAACACGATGCATTAAGAGCTGGGGGGGGGGGGGTAAATTGTACTTAATTTGTCTTCCGGGAAACATGCAAGTATCTTCTGTTGCTTCTGAAGGGCAGTACTAAATGAAAAAAATATATATTTAAACAAAATATGAAACATTTGGACCTCTTCATCCTGATCAAAAGTTTTCACCCCCCAGCTCTTAATGCATTGTGTTTCCATCTGGAGCATCAGTGAATGTTTGAACCTTTTTTAATAGTTGTTTTTGAGTCCCTCTATTGTTCTCAGTGCTGAAAGATGGATCTCAAAATTCTACAGTCCCTGCTGGAGAGGGTTCAAATATGCAATAGATGCTGGAAAAATAATTTGCAGGACCTGGAGGATTTTTCTGAAGAACGTTGGTCAGTTTAACTGCTCAGGACAAACAAGGGACTCAAAAAAAACAGCCATGGATCATCCAGGGAACGACACATAGTATTAAGTATTTTGTCTTGTGGACAATATGTAAAACAATTTGGTAAAATATCTTATTCAGGACAGTACTAAATAAAAAATAACGCATTTTGTATGATCCCTCTTGTTAAAATTATTCACATTTTCACATATTCTGCATATATATATTGGTCATTGACAAATAAAGCTTCAAAAGAGGTGTTTTTTTTTTCAAAAATATTTTTTGTTATATGTATATATTGTAGTTGTACCACCTGACGTGGAAACTGTACCAACCTACCCATAAGAAATTAGAGGTTTTTACCAGTACTTGAGAGATCTACAAACATTCTGTCACAAGGATCTGTTGGAGTCCTCTGGATGATGCATTATCATGTTTACTGTTATTACCTTGTCAATTCATAATAAAAGTTGTGCCACCCTGACATTCGAGAATATATTGCTGGACAAAAGTTCTCAATTATCTCAACTACTGATATTTTTTTAATAAAATCTGTTTATATGAAAAGTTTCAAGCCTAAAATGATGCCAGAATATTTAGAATAGTTATCTTAGTCTGTTCATTTGTTCGTACAGTTGCACCACCTGACAAATCGGTGGTTTAAGATAAAACATAATATGTATTATTTAAATGTACTAAAAATGAATTCACACTAAATAGGTTTTATAGAATAAAGTGATATATGTCATGAATTTATCAAATTATTTTATAAAAGGAAACAATTCACAAAAATAATGTCATTGACCCATACATTAATTATATTATATTAATTATTTAAATGTAATTATATATTTAATATTATTATAATTTATTATAATTATATATATTTAATTTAATATTATATTGTTAAAGGTGTATTTTATTTTAAAGAATCTATTGTTATATAATTATATCATTAATATATTAATTAATTATATATAATGTATTTTTTTTTGTTTTTTTACTTGAAAATCAAACTGTAATTAATGACGTCTGTGTGTGTGGGTGTGTCTATATATATATTAGTACTATCAATCATTAAAAATTATTTACATATATTATTTATTTTTATTACATCTTTCACTTAAACACATTATGACTGCACTGAATGCTTTTTTTTCTTCAGCTCCATATAGACCATATACTCTACTGGCAATCCTCTATTCTATATTGCGTAGGTCGCCAGGTGAGGAGTTTAAATCCCAGTGGGATCATGGGATTGATATCGGCTGTGCTCTACGCTCCAGCCTAGTGGGGGAGGTGCTAAGGATACGATCTAAACATTGGCATGTCCACGTGCCACACCATGACCTGAATCAGATCCCAGGAAGCACGCAGATCCCACCATCCCATCCCATCTGACCAACTCGGCTCTCAGACACTGATATTGTGTCATGACACCTGGAGAAACCACAGGACGTCTCAATGCCTGCAGTCACTTCCTGCCTGATGCTAAATCGGGCCTATGTAGGTAAACAGATTTTAGACCAAATCTGGGCTAAAGAAAGGATGGAGTCGGTCATTTTTAACGACTGCCATTACCTGACAGCCTAAATGAGTTTAGACACACTTTGCTATGCATTTTTATGCAGCAGAACTTGTTGAGATAAGATGAAAATGTGATCAGAGCTCTTTATGCCTGCAACTCAAACTAAATTATTTAATTACCTAAAATAGCTAGCATGATGGTCACATGCTGCAGAGAAAAGTACATCGGGTGTCTTTGTAATGCTAGTCATTTTAGTCGTTCAATCAGTGCTTTCCGTTTCGCTTTCCTGTCAAGTAGGAATGAAAAATCTTTTTTTTTGTGCAAGTTTTTGTCCTGAAAAAATCCATTCATTTTACATGTCTCCTCTGTACTTTCAAAAGAGAACAATGTCTCAAACCGTGCTCAGATTTGCAAAATCTGCAAAACAATGCCAGAGATTTCAGTATGAACATTTTTCATTACATTCTCCCAAGGCCAGATTATCCATCCACATTAATATGATAGCTCTATACTGTTGCTGAATGCCAACTACTGTAATGTGTGCATTTTTATTTCTCCTAAGGAAGTCTAAACGTAAAATTTTTTGTTGTCCTGTAAAAGTTGTTGTCCTTAATAATATAGAAGTAAATAAACCGTATTATTCAGTCAAAATACAGAGCTTGGCCGTTACTCTGAGCGCGCTCCTGTGCGCTGGCGCTCATGCTTACTATAACCTGCACTGTTGTCATGGTACCCAGGAGAAGCACACACACACACACACCATTTTGAGAAATCAGGCTCAATAGAAACAAACGCGACTCATCTTTTCTATAGGGTATATGATAAGAAATAATACAATAATACAAATAATAAAAGCTCCTGAAGTGAATATTGTGTACCGTTGTCATGACAACATTGCGTGAGGGGCTGCTGAGTCAGTGCTGACGGCTCTGACGCACTCGCACAGTAGCGTGCACTAGGGATCGACCGATATGGATTTTTTTAGTGCCGATGCCGATTTTTTTTCATCAGCATTAGCCGATGACCGATACGGGCTGCCGATTTTCTTGAGCCGATATTTGGAGCCGATACTGCTTTTGCTCCCTCAATTTACATCATAAAAATGACACAATGATCATGATGATAACAATTTAAAATTTACAATTTAAAAAAGGAACATTTATTGAACTAAAAAAAACAATATTTAACAAATAGTAAAAACAGGTGAGGTAGAACAAGAAAAAAAAAGAGTTCAGTGGTGAAAATAAATTCTGAAAATAAATATTTAAGCATAAATAAAATAATTACACTATTGCACACAGTATCAACAAGCAAGCAGCATAATAAAGTGTACACTGACTGTACTATACTTAATTTTAAAACTATTTACAACCTAGTCATTTAATGGTTACACTCTAAAAAATGCTGGGTTAAAAATAACCCAAGTTGGGTTGAATATGGACTAACCCAGCAATTGGGTTGTTTTGACCCAGCGGTTAGGTTAAATGTTTGCTTAAAACAGGGTTAAAACAACCCAATTGACCTATCGGTAAGCCCCTCCCATCGAACACCTCAGATCATTTGTTTGAGTGAAAAACTATGTAATAAACTTCATAAACCATCAGTAAAGTTTGGCCATCATTCGGACGGGATATACGTTACATTCTGTGTCCAAAAACATCTTGGGATAAGGTTTTCACACTGACAGCTGTGCATTGTAAGATATAGCAACTTCGTTTGTTTGTCCGAGTTAGCAACAGTAGCTAAGGGGGGCGGGGCTTACCGATAGGTCAATTGCTGGTTTAGTCCATTTTCAACCCAACTTGGGTTATTTTTAACCCAGCATTTTTTAGAGTGTAGGTGCACTTAACTTAATCTCTTGAAGAGCAACACCAGCGGTAACTCAGGAAAAAAATCTCCCAATGCTCCACGTGAAACTTTCGACCTTTTACCATCGTGTCAATTCTCAATTGATTTTGATTAATATGCGTGAGGGAGGGAGAGCAAGACAGTTTGAAGACGGTGAGAGCTGCCTGTGGATGCCTGTCTGTAAATAATGTAGGGAAAAAAATATCGGCGAACGCAGCAACCTTGAATCGGCCGATGCCGATACATGTAAAAATTGCAAATATCGGCCGGCCGATATATCGGTCTAACACTAGCATGCACAGAGTAACGGCCGAGCTCAGTATTTTGACTGAATAATACGGTTTCTTTCTCGCAAAACCTCATAGTATGCCTACTGAACACTTTTCATATATGGTGCACTGTATCATTACGTGATACTTTTGTAAAAAATGTTGTAATGTTTTAGCCTGGTCGCTATCCACTGCCATTATAGGAAGGAGCGCGTGCAGGACTATATTTAAAATTTCTGCTTTTGAGGTCAGAAAACATAGGGCATTAGAACAACAGCAGGGTGAGTTAAAGATTACTTTGTTTTCATTTCAAGGTGAACTATCCCTTTAAGCCCTATAGTTACCTTATATTACCAGTACTTTCTTAGGTAAGTACACATACTGTAAAATAAAGTGCAATCACAATTTCTTTCTGGGGATATTTAGAAGTTATTTTATTGGATATTTTTGTCTATTGATTCATGTTAATATGATATATTCAATCTAATATACATGTTTTTGCCTGGAGATAAAAATCATCTTATGAAATGTTAAAAATGGGATTAAATGCTTGATAAATGTGTATGACCTTAATATAAAAAAAATGCCAAATGAAAATTTACCAAGTGTGAAGATGATCTCAGTGTATGTTTATTCCTTCAAATTGCCACTAACTAGACTAACTGTCATCTACATATAAGTTCAGAGGATCAGAGAGAGACGAGAACCAAAACCAACTCATTAGCTCCAAGTGTCCATTAGCATTTGTGAAACTATTTAACCATCCGAGACAACAGTAATCTGCCCTAAGAACTCAACATTAATTTGAGTGTGGAATAATCTGATTTTCAGTATGAGTGAACATCCAAACTATCATAAATCCACAGTAAAGCCTGCTGCGAAACTGCACTCATCTGCTCTAATACTAGCAGTTAACCGGAGGACTCCTCGCTAGCTAGAAGAAGAGAACAGAAAATTCACTGTGTCATTAGGGCATCCTCAGAGAGCTGGCAGACGTTCTGGCAGTGTTGTGATGTACTGAAGGTGTCATCGAGTTGAGAGAAAGATACCATCTGACAGCTCATAGCTCATGGAGTAGTGTGAGGAAAATCTCATTGTGTATTTGAGCTATTCATGCACAAGCTTTCTTTTTTGTACTATGTCAGATAAGGCTCTGAATGGGAGGCCAGTTGGTGTGTGTCAGCTGTGATAATAGACCACAGGCAAACTGTATAAATTTACTCAAGTAGGACATGCTCCTGCATCCACGTCCTAGTTGGTCCCGAGGTTATGGGGACCCGAGTCTGCGCAGTAGAGAGCAGGAAGTGGACCCCGTCCACAGTTTACTGCAGAACAACTCATTTTGGCACAAATCCTTACTCATTTTAATGGAAATGTAGAAATTAAAGTTGAAGCTCCAATCTCCCGAAAATACGGAAAAAAGTCTGTTAGTGCCTCAGTGACTACTTCACTCAGACAAGCCGTCAATCTCTAGCCTGACTCCGCCCTCCTACGTACTTCCGCTCAATTTTCATTTTCCTTCAGTACTCCGTCTGGGATTGCGGTATATTCTCTGGTTTTCTCCGCTCAAATTTTAACCAATCAGCGAACAGAGGGAGTGGCTGAGAACGATGACGTTGATGTTGTGCGCTAGTTTGAGATGACATACGTCACAACCGAACGTTAGCGATTGGTTTTGGCAGATCCAGAGTGGCTCTGGGCAGATCCAATAGTTTTAAACTTCAACAGAGTACCCGCCTTCAAGGAAGTAAACGCTTGTCAATGGAGAGTGGCCAGACTCTCTGTACAAATGAAATGTATGAGAGTCTGGTAGAACCAGGCTAGCCAATCCCAGCTGTCATTCATGACGCCACACTCCCGTTTTCATAGGATCAAATAACTAGGTAAAACCAAACTTATTTAAAAAACAAACACTTGAACTTACATCCAAATCGACAGGCAAGATGCGAAACAGCGAGCAGACAAAAAATATCGGACACTGAACTGAAAACTAGCTGTGATGATTGGGGTTAGACAGATTGTGGTAGGAAAACAGAACAAAGGAACACGTGACGAGTGAAAACCAAAAAAATAAAACTGAACATGACTGTGACACTGTGATGGCAACGCTGAATTTTCATCGTTCATTTTCATTTTACATCATTCTTCAGAAATCAGCTATCACGGGTTTGCTGAGCAGCATAATCCAAGGAAGATGCGAGACACAGAATGATGATAGCCAACACCAGGGTTCCTCAAATCTTGCCCTGGAAGGCCAATGCGCTGCAGAGTTTAGCTCCAACCCTGCTCAAACTCACCTACCTGTAGTTTTCTAATGAACCTGAAGACATTGGTTAAGCATGTTCAGGTGTGTTTGATTAGGGTTAGAGCTAAACTCTGCAGGAAAGTGGATCTCGTTGGCCAGATTTGAGGATCCCTTGCCTACACAGATACAAAGTTACGTTACATAACATTAACACGTGACAATGAACTGAGAGGAACTGAAAACTTAGGGCCAGATTTACTAACACAAAATGTATGGGAGGAGAGTATTTAAATGAATCACGCAAGGTCATTTACTAAGGTTTGCACTAGTCAATTTACTGGTGTTTGCGCCATTATTTAAACCTCAAAAAATGCACGTCTTAAAGGTCCCGTTTTTCGTGTTTTTTTTAAGCTTTGATTGTGTTTACAGTGTGCAATATAACATGTGTTCATGTTTCACGTGTAAAAAAACACAGTATTTTTCACACATTTTACTTATCTGTATACTGCTGTTTTCACTGTCCTCAAAACGGCCTGAGAATTTCCTCGTTCTATGAAGTCCCTCCTTCAGAAATACGTAACGAGTTCTGATTGTGCCAGCGGTTCCCGTGTTGTGATTCGACAGCAGCTTAGGGCACGTTGCACGGAAAGGTCATGCCTCTTACCATAACGGGGAGATGAACGCGCTCAAACTACAGCCCCTGAAGGCCAAACAAAGGTGATTTGACTCCGGGATGAAAATAACAGCGTCTGAACAACATGGCGACAAACGCAACCGAACCGAACCGAACCGAACCGAACCGAACCGAACACTTCCTCTTCTCCACGAGGGAGCAACAAGACCACGCCCCCCTTTTTCGCGTTTTCTTGTGGGCGGAGGTTAGTCGACAAACTGTTCTACTGACGTAATTAAAGCAGGATGTACATGGATGTAGTCCAAACCGGCCGTTCACTGTAGGCTTTTAAAGGGAACTTCTGTTAAATAAAATATCTCGCTTGGCATTGAACTTTGAGCTTTATGATTTTACAGGTATTATTTATGCTCTAACAGCAACATTACACACTAACTAAAGTTTGAAAAATGGGATCACGAAGAACAGGACCTTTAATCCATTTTGCACCTGTGTAGTTAGTAGATCACCCTGTTTAGTAAATCTGGCCCTTATGGTGCGTCTCAATCAGCTCCCTAGTTCAGTAGTGTGGGCACTGATCAATGATTCAGTCATTTAAAGGGCGGTCTCAATCGCAAAATCCTTCCAATGCACTAAAATGTTTGCTCCCTAAAATGTCCCACAGTACAAACCAGTACAAACATTGATGCTTGCGGAACGGAAGTTCTGAAGCCTGAAACATAAATCATGTGAGCCAGCTCACTACACATAATGACACACGACAGTCATGCTGCCGGAAATAGTGTCCCAAATGTGTGGTAAGCCAGGGTCCTTGCTGTCCTTACCACTGCCCTGAATTTGTGTACACGATATAGAGGTTATGCACGTGACGTCACCGACAGCCAGAGTGACTATGGTTACACAGAGTGGCATAAAGACAGCACTGGTTTTCAGCGTGAATGTCGCGGAAAAAAAACACTCAAAACCAGGCCCGCCACCAGAGGAGGGGTCGAGGGGGTCTTGGCCACGGATCCCATGGACATCCCTGTGCCCCCCTCCGGACCGAGGGAGACGGACTTGATAATAGCGTGTACTTTTCTCACTCAAACGACTGCCACCTGCTGCTTCTGCTACTGATTGCTTTTAGAGGGAAAAGCTGCCCATAACTGCTAGTCTAGGATCTGTTTTCTTCATAATAATAGCATATTATTAGTGAAAAACAGTTGTCAAAAGATCCAGTGCGTATCTGTATTTGCGCTCGTCAAATGATTCAATTTCCAACGGTGAGTAATGTAGCCAATCACAGATATGTTTGTTGATTTCTACAATGCAATGGCCAATCACAGGTGTTGAAGTTAGAATCCAATCACCGCTTGAGTGTTTGTCCAGTGCTGAGTTCTGCACGTGCACTAATCCTCTCTAAGTGTAGAGATTATGTAAATGAGAGATTCATTGTGTACAGGTCAGGTTCACTGATTAATATAACGGAGCTGTGTGAGATTGCGTTCATTGAATGAGGGACCGATTTTAGTGATTATTAAGGGAGTGCTCTCTGCGCGCTGTCTTGGCGATATAAACAAATAATTAATAGGCCTATAATATAATCAGAATTTGAATAAAAATTTTGTTTTCCATTCTTGACAAGCGGCCACATACACACTTTAATACATTGAATCCCGCATGTGTATGCGGATATGGGTCGTTCTCGAAATTGTGATGACTGACAGTGATATTTGTGTATCGAAACCAGACTCATATAAATGTCAGGAAAACACAATTCCTGGCTGCATGTCAATATTCATTGGTCACTGGATCTTTGCCAAGTTGTAAAGAACCCTATATTGAGTCCAACCTTTAGTTTAAACTGATAACTGTTTGTTTTACTCGTGTTTTTCCCTATTAACTCCAGTCACGCAGCTGCTCTTCTGCCACTCAGTCCTGGCTGAGGGGGCGTGTTCTGGCGGGAAAGTGACGTTGATGCATACCCTCTATACACAGGCAAAGGTAATCAAAGGAACAGGGAACAGGGGCCCGTTCTTCGTACCTCGCTAACTCAGTTAGCTGGATTTGATTGTTGACGATTTGACATGATCTTGGATTGTTTGGTTCTTCGAAGCTCATCCTGGACTTGCTGTCATAGTAACAGGTCCGTAAGCTTAAACCTGCTCGGGAGCAGGCTTATTTCATGTAAACAGGATTAGATTGCATCTTGAGGTGATACTTAAAATCTGTCCCAGCCACTGCTACTTTATTACAAGAGTTCATTACTGAACCAGGGGCAATAATAATAATTTTAAATAATAATATAAAATGTTTATATTGTATATGTATATGAGAATGTATAATGTTGTGTATAATACTATAGACACAGCCACTTGATTGAGCGATTTATTTTTGATGGAATAATTACTTTATATAATTTTATTTTTATTGGTTTACACACGTTGTACAGTTAATCTGAGCCGTGCATTAAATGATCACGGATATTATGGGAGTGGCTTGATGCAGCGCAAGAGAGGATAATTTGATCTTGACCCATAAGAAACTTGAATACTGTCACGTTACAAATCTGCTTCAAATTGAATTAAAAATTAAATTACAATATTGAAATAAAAATGTAAAGGGTGTACAAATACTGTATAAAATCGTGAATATAAATAATTGGTAATCATGTTAAAAAAAAAAACATTTATCATTTATCTATTATAACTTTTATGTTGGTTTGGTCGTTTGGCTGTTTCCTTATAAAGGTTCAGAAATTTGTGGGGTTTTTTGTGTAATTTGTCAAGTTTTTTGCCAGGTGGCTTTTTAATTATATGATGTCATTACGTTGCTGTCTTGACGCCAGCCAATCGCTGCATTGCTGATCGTGGTTTCGAGTATCGATGCATCTGCCCTCTTCAGGGGGAAAAAGAACGCTCAGTAATCTTAGATCATTTAATCCAGATATTTTAATCCAATCCGCAAATTCGTTTGAAGAACCAAATTAGCCAGAGATCAGTTATCACGATTAAAAGATCTGGGATCTGTCAAATCATCTTAGATGTATTAAGCGAGGTACGAAGAACGGGCCCCAGGTATGAACTAATCAGGGACTATGGCAACTAATAATGCATAAACTAGAACTAAGCAAAACAGGCAAAGATGACTATGCGTGCGTCTCAATCAGCTCCCAAGTTCAGTAGTCAGGGCACTGATAAGGACATTAGTCAATGGGCTGACTCCCTGATCAGTGCCCTGACTATTGAACTAGGGAGCTGATTGAGACGCACCCTATGACTGAAAATTATCAAGACAGAAACTAAACATGAATGTGACCAATGCTGAATTGCTGCTCAAGAAACATGTCTTATTATTATTAATATATTTAATACAAATTAAATGAATAGAAAAGTGGATACAGTAACTAAAAATGGGGCCATTGAATACAACCTGCTTATGTGCTTTATGTTATTCTGACTAGGGCTGGAACTAACAATTATTTATTTACATTTTTCAGTCGATTAATCTATCAATTATTTTTCAATTAATCACTTAATCTAAATGATTATTTTTTTCAGTTAATCTCATCCTTTGTTTTCTGAATAGCTGATTAATCCCTTGGTTAATTTACCAATAAATAATAACCACAACTAATCTACGTATGAACTTTTACCTAATAATATTATTTATCACAAAAGATAAGGAGTGCGTCTCAATCCGCTCCCTAGATCAGTAGTCAGGGCACTGATCAGGGAGTCAACCCATTGACTGATTCCCTGATCAGTTCCCTGACTACTGATCTAGGGAGCGGATTGAGACGCACCCAAGGTTTATGTAGTGTAGGCCCAGGGCCGTAGGCAGAGTTTTATAATCAGCGAGGTCCCAAATTTGAGCTTGGGGGCTAAATGTTGATTTCTCTGATCTACATTTGTGCATTTTAAAACGTTTGAAGGCCAAAAGAATTGGACAGCATAGCTTTAAAATGTCATTGGGTATATTACATATTATTTGTCATACCTGCTCTCTCCTCATCTCCATCACTCTCTCTTTTTCTCTCAGTGTCCTTATCTTGCCCTCTCTCTTCCCTTCCTAAAGCTGAGCTTTGACTGATAGTCTTTTCATTTTATATTTCAGTGAAGAAAGGATCAACTGATATTTATATATTTCTATGAATCATTCAGTAAATTTACTGAAGGTTACCAGGAAAGCTAGGTAACTAAGTTTATTAAATTCCTTCACAATATATACACATTTATCGTATGCCTAATATGACGGAAAATAAAGGCTTTGTTAATGTTTCCCCTCACACAGTTACATTGCATAAATCACGTAAATTTGGCCTATTTTCAGTTCAAAATGGCGAAATTAGACAAAATATTTTAGTTTGTCCGATTATTCTATCCTAAAACAGCTGTCAAATATGAAATGTTTAGTTTAGCTACTTACATTATCTCGAACTTTGACCATTTACTGAAGTGCAGAGTTGCGTGGGAATTTGTGCTCAGTAACTTCTGTGAACATAAGGCCCGCCTACTTTAATTTGATTGGTCATCTCAAATATTTTGACATTGACGAGCGGTGAAGACAGCTGAGGCAGCTCAGATGAGAAAATCTTGGTGCAGTGCAATATACTTGCAGTACTAAAGTAGAGTTAATACTGTATTAGTCAATTATTCACAACACTTATTATATACGCCTCGGTGACCTCATTGCTGGCTACGGCCATGTGTAGGCCTAATTGGGAAAGGTGTTTACTATGGCTGAGCTCACAGTCACATTTTGGCATTTGCAGCAGAAATTGCTCACAAGTGTGAATCCTGAAATGATTTGTTCATTCCGGAGATTAAAGTAGCTGCTTGAATATGGTCATTCAGCCATATGATCAAACAGTTGAAATCACAACTGCATTCTAACTAACCATAGCGGTAACCATAGCGACAGTTTCAAACATGGCGGTGGCCATAAAACCGTGAAGTTTTACCATGATTGACAGCTCGTGCGGCTTAAGCTGCCGTCTCGTCGTTGTGAGGAAAGAGAGCCGAGATGTTTTCTTTAGATGCTCCTGCATAGAAGTTGTGCTGCTGTGGTTTGTTTACAGAGAATAAGATGCAGAGTAGACCAGACTCTACGCCGATCGCCAAAACTCTGGTATTGCGAGTCTAGCGTTAGTGATTGTTTGAAAAGAATGTTGCTCCAGGCATGTCCAGCTTAGGTGAAACACAAAGTGCCTGAATACACACAAATCATGACATTTTTACCTAACATTAGCAAGAGGCCAACAGCTTATGTCCTATCTTTCTGACATTTCCCAATGTACAGTCTCCAAAAGCATGAGTACATCTTGCTGTACGTGTATGTGTGTGTAGTAAAGGGTTAGACTGACCGTAATAGCAGGAGCTGCGAAAGTGAGGCTGAGGAGCATGAGGAAGGGAATAACCTCATGCGTGGGTTCGATATAAGGCAGACTCAAACTGCGGTCGTGGCAGCTGAAACCCCAGCGGACCGGTTTGAAAATGTCCGTCCACTCAAGGAAATACACACTAACCACAGATGAGATCAGGAGAGGAAGCTGTTAGAGAGGAGAAAACATCACACAACTCTTCAATAAACAAATAATTACATTGTTCGCATAACATGTCCCTATGGAAATGCACATACAGTCTGCCAGTCATTATCGCAAAATAAGCCCAGAAAAGGGCAGTACTTACAAAATAAATAATATATGAAAGTCATATAATGAATTCAGGTCAGTAATAAAACAGATATATGGTGACAGATTCACAGAATTGAGGTAAAACTATATGGAGTCACACTTACATTAAAGAGAAAGCTCTTCTTAAATTATGAACTCATATACAGTTACTGAAAAATGTGATTTGATTGGTACTGCGGGTGAATTGCTGTGGCTTAACACGCTAAAACAATGCATTTTGCGGCACCTTAGAATACCATGTAAATACCAATGTAAATGAATACCAAAACCATTCAATAAATGTAGTATTACCTTAAGATCAGCTGATGCAATGCAAATTATATTTTTATTTTTAACTGGTAAGAAATTTTGTATTGTTTATTTATGCATTTTGATGCAATAAATAAATTATAATTAGACTACAACAATAAAGATATAATAAGCATTATTATAATTAAATAATTATTTGGTTTTTTATGATCTATATGCAATATATATGGTCAAAAATGACAATAAACAAATATGAACAAAAAAAATCTCATTGTTAAGCTACACATTTCACAATTTAGATCACTATCACTATAACAAATGATCAGTCTGTCTATTATCATACCATCCCTTATACATATTTGTTATAACGTATTTGTTAACCAGGTTTATATATTCATCATCAATAAATCCTATTTGTTTCAGTCTCATAGATTTTTACTAACTGAATATTGCTTGTTCCACAGCTAGCCATATTTTATCCATGTTCATACGTTTTAAATAAATTCATTTTCACAATTAATAGATGTATGATTGTTCTAAGCAATTTGAATGCATTATGATTATTTAAATAAAATCATCGATTCAAATAGTTATAATAAACTATGCATGTTTTTAGATTGCATACATCACACCGGTTTCATCTATGTAATGTATGACTGACAAATATGCATCAAATTAGGTTATTGGTTTGTTAATGTTCAATCTAAATGCAATTATAAATATAAACATAAATCTTAAAGGGGACCAATTATGCCCCTTTTCAGTCTTGATTTTGTTATTGAGCTCTACTAGAATAGGTTTTCATGCTTGAAATGTTCATTTTTCACATATTTTACATTGTTGCAGCACCTCTAATCCCAGTTTGTCAGTAACGCGGTTTAGTTCCTGTCTCATTGAAGCCCCTCCTTCCAAAAAGCGCAATGTGCTTTGATTGGTCGGCTGGACAAATGTGTTTTGGAAATGTCACTCCCCTTACCATAACTGTGATTTCAACACACTACTTACTCAACTAAACTAGACCTTGTCCCCTTTTTTGTGTTTACCTTGGGCGGAAATGATTTAAAGGTCCCATGGCATGGCATTTTTCTATTATTTTATAGTGTTTCCTGAGGTGTACTTATATTGTTAGTATGATTTTTACATCATAAAATGTCATAATTTAGAAATAAAAGGCATTTTTTCTATACTGCTGTTTGCCCTGTGGCTGACTGCCCTGCTTCAAGAGGCGTGTCTGCTGTGAGACTTCAGGAAAAACGCCCACTGTTGTGATTGGCTGACATCTTTGCATTTTAAATGAGCGGAGGGGGCGTGGTTTAACGAGGCACGAGCAGGCACGAGTCTGCCAGAGACAGATGGACCTGTGTTCACTTCACATCAGTTCTCTCAGCATGTCTCAGTTCAGGGTGAACTGTTGTAGTTACTAGCATATACTTCAGGTTATTAGTTTATTTCTAGTCAGAGGGGCTGTCACTCATGTCAGAAAGTTAGTAAATTATGGATCAGCGCTGACTCGAGACGCGAACCGTTTAGAACGATTCAGTCCGATTTGGTGAACTGGTTCGGTTCACTAAAAAGAACCGATTCAAAAGAATGATTCGTTCGCGAACAGGACATCACGGAGACGGAGCGATTGCTAACAAAGTTATTTATAGTAACTACTGAGTTATGAGAGCGCTGTCTGTCAGCGCGAGTTTATTGTGTTTGTATCTGAGAGTTCTGAATAAACACGAGTCCCAGTCACACCGAGTCCTCTTCATCATTATTCTACCAACTTTGTAACACATGCAATGTACCATTACAGCGAGATGAACGAGTTAGTAAGTTTGATTAAAGCATTATTTCTAGATATGTTCCAATCATATGAATAGCGTCAGTGATGCGCATTGAGTAACTTACACAGCGCAAACAAAGACACAACAGCAGTAATCGAATGTAATCCAGTTTATTGTGGGGAAAGCTGGCTAGCCTAGCCCAGATACCCTCACGCTTACCCCCCTTCTGCTTAATCTCACGCCGCGTTTGGTGCCTCCGCTGTGGGCCAGATGCAGTACTGGGGGTCGGGGATGTTGAAGGCCGAGCTTCGGCGTGTGTGAGGTTTATCTCTAAAGATGTTACTGCTGATGTTAAACAGAAAAGACTGTATGCACATTTTAGAACAGATAGACGCGACGAGGACGTACAAAACACTGACTCACAAGATAGAAAACACGAAAACACCGTTCTGTCGGGAGAGAGAGAAGCCGCAGCGTGTGCACGAATAATAAATAATTAGCTACACATCAGAAATCACTGATCACAGATCAGAAGGAACTGAAGAAAGACTTCTGTTTTCATTTGTACATCCAAACACTGAGAAACTGCCAGTTCACTCGTTCACAAGTAACGTTAATGATCTCGAGCATTTGCATGGGCGTGCCAGATTCTCTGGGCGGGGGAAAGGGAGGTAACCGTTCCTGCTTGGACGTCAAACCAGGAGGCTTCAGGATTGGCTAGTCTGGCCTGTCATTTTCTCAAAGGCAGAGAAAGACAGCCAGAACTCGGGTTTACACCGATCAACATTTCTATCCACTTAGGGACAATATTCAGGCTAGGGGAACTCATATTAATGTTGAAATACCTCATAAAATGAAAATTTCATGCCATGGGACCTTTAAATGAGGAATATTGTGACGCAATATGTTTGCTACAATCTAGGCATTTCAGGGAGTTCAAAAACAGTGCTTACTGAGATAGAGAATAAGACCCTATGGAGTTTTCATGCTCAAATAGCAACTTTACACATAAAAGTTGAAAAACGCATAATAGGACCCCTTTAAATTAGGCCTAAATGTGTTTTTGAGTGCAGGAGTGTCCAGTAAGAACAAAAATCAAGCATGATTTTTACAACAATCGTTTGTAAAAACATAAAATCTACTGTAATTTAAAAAGTAGGTTTTTGATGGGTGACATCATGTGTCATGATTCATGCTTATGGTCGGCTGGTCTGTGAATCTCCTACGGTTTGTCCCAAGTGACAGTGCTTTGGAAGAAAATATGGGTTAGTGGTATCAGTCGGCCACAGCGCAACTCTGCAGGATCAGCACAGAACGGCAGCTGCTTGCTGTAACCATCTGCATATCAAATGCCTGCAAACTGACCTCGATCACTCTACTGTAAAGAAATGAATTAATGAAGAGCTCTTAATAACTGGCTTACCATGGTAAATACAACAAAACAATCTGCCATAAAATATTAAATAGATGTGTTTTGCGTAATATAATCATAAGGGTGCATTTCAGGTATATATAAGGTAATTCCATGCACAAAAAAAAAATGGATCAACACTTTATCTGATTGAATATCCGTTTTCAAACAGAAATACATCATGTTACGGAAGTAACGCATTTCCCAAATGAATCCAGTTGATCCCAAATGAAAAGAAGAGGTGACACTGAGGTCTTAATAATTGATTGCTGTAATTGGGGAGGATAGTGTTTCTCAGTGGCTTTTTTTCAGAACCACGTGGGACAGGCACCATCACAGCAGGTACAGATGGTGTCCGCTTGGTGACGGACCGTTTACGATAAGAGCATTGCTGAGGATGTGCTTGGGTCAGGGAGGTTTCTGTGACCTCAGGAAACTTCAGTGAGATCTTGAGAAGCACAAAATCCAGCTTTTCTGCTAAGCACATGCATCATACACGCGTTATATCTTCCAGACCTTCGTTTTTTGGTATTTGACAAAGAATTTTGCAAACCTCACTGAAAAACAGCAAATGGATTAATGAATAAATGAATGAACATGTCCAATCCAGCACAACGCTGCATAATGTATGAGTGCACGCTTAGATCTTCTTCTTAAGTACTAGATCACGTGTGTCGTGTATGCATGTGCGGTGTGAAAGCTGCACTGCCTCAATTCTTTATGTCACACTGACCTACATCCACTAACCCCATCATGATGCATGGAGAGCAGAGCAGCACCTCCTGGGGCAAACATCTAAGAAGGAGAGCTGACAGAAGCGCAGCATCCCAGTGCTGACATCACTCTATGCCAGTTAGACGTACATATCAAAAATCTGAAATGCTTTCCACAGACGTGAACAATGCTTAATAAAAAGCTTGTTCCAATAACAATAATCAAAAATCAGTGTCTTTCAATTGTGATACTGGACCACAAAACCAGTCATAAGTTGCATGGGTATATTTGTGGCAATATAACCAATAATACATTGTATAGGACAAAATGATCCATTTCTTTTATGCCAAATATTAGGATAGTAAGTAAAAATCATGTTCCATGAAGATATTTTGTAAATATCCTACCGTAAATATATAACATATATATTATTAGTAGTAATATGCATTGCTAATGCATTGACTTCATTTGGACAACTTGAAAGGCGATTTTCTCAATATTTTTGCATCCTCGGATTCCAGATTTTTAGTATCTCGGCCAAATATTGTCATGTCCTAACAAACCATACATCAAACGAAAGCATATTTATTCAGCTTTCGGGTTATGCATAAATCTCAATTTCAAAAATTGGTCACATTTGTTTCTACAACCCTAATTTATTATTTAAATTTAATGCAAATAATAATAAAGCTAGGAAGATTGATTTTTTTTGCACACTGTGGTTATTAAATGCAATGAAAAGTTAATACTAAGTTTGATGTTTCATCTGTGACTTTAAAAAAGCCAATTAAAAAACATAAATGTATATACAAATATGTATATTTAATATTATTATAGAATTTGTTACTTTATGTCAACACCAGCAACAAAAAATATACATATATTTTGTGGTGAATAAAGCTTATAAAGTATGAAACGTCTAAAAAGCTAAATTGTTTCTCCTTGACAGCAATGAGATTCAATGGAGAACGAGTCTTTTTTGGATAATTAGGCTATTATATGAACTCAAACATTGGTTTTATTTCGCCTAAGGAATTTAGAAGAAACATCTGACATAAAGTTGATACTTTGAAACCTGAATGTGAAGTCCATCAAGTCTTATGATCTATGAAAGAGCATCCTGGGCAATACAATCTCCTCAGGTTCAGTTTTATCCCTATAGTGAACCATTTAAATGTTACATTTACAGATTTAACTATGACTGTAACACACACACACACACACACACACACACATATACATGTGTGTGTGTGTGTGTGTAAGCTGAATATTTCATCCTGATGGAATTGCCATCTTATTCTGATATCCTATTCATATTCTATAAGTTGTCACCTGTCAAATCAAACGTGCAAATGTAAACAGATAGTCACTTACCTCCACGAAATAAAAGCATGGCAGCAGTGTCACGCTCTCTTTTATCATCTTCTCTTTCAGTCTTTCTCTCGCAGACATCGTATTTCTCTTCCTTTAAAAACGCTAATAACCTGTTGTGTCCTAAGCGTCCACCTTCATTCGGCAAAACAAGCCGTCTAGATCAGCTGCTTCTTGCTCCATGGAGATGCATGATGGGGTGCATACAGAAGCAAACGACACACACAGACACCTTTTACCATTTACACGCGCTATCTGTATTGGAGTGGAATATGATTGCAATTGAAAATACAGACAGAGTGGAAAATATTGCCGGCAAGATGACATCAGATTTCTCGGATGAGGGGCTTGCGTCCTGATGCGCATGCGCACAAGCTGTGGGCTACATTCCTCCAGTCATTCGCATTATTATTAATAATGTCACGACTATAGACGGTAACCGTTGAACGTGTTCTTGCAGAATACACGATGAATTAAATGAGTATTTTTATTATTCAATGCCACAACAAGAAGGTTGTCCATATGCACACTAACAATATTATAACATTGATATAGAATATAATTTCACATGAAAGACATATCAGGCACAATACCATAAAATGCAGTTCAGTGGGATGCAGTACAATAGAATGCAATGCATGAGCAATGCAATACAAAACAGTAAGCCTATATAAAATGTTATCCATGTCTGAAAAAGATAGAGGAAGACAAGTAGGCTAACATTGTAGCTTAATGCTTGCTAACTAGTTAATTTAAATTTAAACTTAGATGAATAATATATATATATATAGGCCCTATATATATATATATATATATATATATATATATATATATATATATATATATATATATATATATATATATATATATATATATATATATATATATATATATATATATATATATATATATATATATATATATATATATATATATATATATATATATATATATATATATATATATAGTTTCTAGTAAAGGCTAGAACAAATACCTATTCTAGTCAACAATGTATTTTTTCTCTGCAGCTATACGTATGGTTGACCTATGTCTGGAGAATAAAGTTTCGCCTATAAATTCCCAAGAGTAAAAAAAAAAAGAAATTCTAACATGTTTATCATAGACTGCAATGAGATTAAATGGGGAGTAAACGGAGGCTTTCGGATGATTACAATATGAACTAAGACATTTTCTCAACTGTTTTTCTTATTTGTTCGTTTTTTTATTTCCAAAAGAATTTGGCAGAATCATTTAGACAAAGTTGATAGCCTATTTTGAAACCTGACTGAGAACTCCATTAAGTCTCATATGGTGAGTTAACAAAGAGCATCTTATAAGCAACACATTTTCATTATCACCATATAGGCTATCAGGGTTTTTTCAAACTGGGGTCCGGGGACCCCCAGGGGGCATAAAGAGAGTGACAGGGGGTCTGTGGAAAAGGCTAGAAACTGTAGTAATAATAATAATAATAATAATAATAATAATAATAATAATAATAATAATAATTCGATTTAAATAAATGTGTAAAGCAATAAATTAGCTCTAAATAAATAGTTAGTTAGTTATTAATCTATTAAATAAATGTAATTAGATTAAAATAAATGCAACTAAATAAATAAATAACCATTAGATTAAAATTAAATAAATAAGCAAGAAATAAATAACAACAATACATTAGTATAATATTAATTTTCAATGTATAAATTGAGTGTTTATAAAAGACAGATGCCTTATAAAATTTTAGGATGGGGGCCCCTCACACAGGGATGATCATTTTTGGGGGTCCATGACATCTAAAAGATGGAAAACCCCTGGGCTAGATAAATAGACATTTTTTGAGTCAACTATGATTGTAAAATTTATTTTGTCATCTTATTCTGATCTCCTAAATTGATTTCACCAGTCAGATTAATATAGAGTACAGAATGCTAGAATGCAGTTCAGTTCACTCTGGAATGCAAGAGTAAATGCAACAGTTCAGTCTTTGCTACTTTTCGTATGGTAGGTTGACGCATGCGCAAGATCAATGAAGTTAATGGCCACTCGCTTTCTGTCAGGAGGATGAATCTTTTTCAGATTGCCAAAGCTCGCGTGAATTTCTAATATTCACACGTAAAAATTTTTTTACAAGCTTTAAATATAAATGTGAGCTGGAAAACTCACTGCATGAAACAATATGCGAAATTAAGCGTCTCATGCTTGAGACAACTTGGGTCGTGCGGTTTTATTGAAGCAAATCGTTCTTTTGACCTTTTCAGATGCGTTTATTTCATTCAAATTCGCGTTTCATCGGCGACGTAAACTTACGTAAATGGGA
Source organism: Gobio gobio (assembly GCF_949357685.1). Lineage (NCBI taxonomy): Eukaryota > Metazoa > Chordata > Actinopteri > Cypriniformes > Gobionidae > Gobio > Gobio gobio. Next base: position 33,302,493 of record NC_137119.1, read on the forward strand.
GCAATACGTGAAAAGCGTACAGACCAGATTAATCAAAAATGGAATTTATCCGATCATTATGGCTAAATAAACCCCCCTCAAGGGGGATAACAAGACGAAGACTCGGACTCTTCTTTTCTAATTCCAGTGACAGTAATCTTACAACAGCATTATGTCACGTAAAAGAAACAAAACCCTACAGGTGTGCATGTCCTGCCATCAGAGAAGTGGACAGAGACTGAAACTGAAGAAGCGCGTGCGCAGAACAGTAGCAGCAGCAGACTGAGGTAATTCTCATTAACCACTGGAAAATAGCCTTGAGACGAATAGTACTTTCGAAAGTTTAGTAAAAACAAACAAACTCGAGCGGCGACCAGCAGAGAATATTAAATATCTCCCTCCTCCAGCTCCAGCGGGGTCCTTTGTGATGCCGTTATAAAGTCAAACTGGCAAAGGTAGGGCTCTGTATTTTACTGTCACTGCATCATTCCATCTGTGGCAGAATACAGCATTTTTCTAATGTATTATTCCCCCCCCCCCCACAAAAATATGAAGGTCACATAGTTCACAGTTTTTAGACCTTTATTTGCACAAAATTAGGTGGATTAGGTTTTGTCTGATTTGAATTTGTGTTGTTGAGACTAATACTGACTTTATACTAACTTAGTTGACTTCTCGAGGGAAGCACAAGCACACAGAATAGCAATAGCCTATTTCTATTGCTACTTTGACCTAAAGTTGTTAAATACGTTTATTTGTGTCTTTTGTGCTGTGTACAATCTGTAAGAATTTTAACAGTTTCTTTAATTTGTTTCACTATTAATTGTGCATACTCTGCACAGCTGGATATACAATATCCTGTGTGAACAATCAGAGGATGGTGCCAACCTTCATACAGGGGCCACTTAAAAGTGTCTGAATTTCATTGCATTAGATAACAAAATATAAATAAGCAGAACCTGCAAACAAATTATGCAAAAGCTTTTATTAGAACTAAGTTCACATTCCCTATGAAGGTGATTTTCTAGTTCTTCTCAAGTTCACACGGATTTAGTTTTTCACATTAATAATGCACATTTTCCACTAATGCTTCACAGCCAAGAAGTGTCCAAGTTTACTCTATTTTTCTCCCAGTTCACTGGCCACTTACTTTTATGGAAAAAATTATGAATTTACGTGATGTAAATCCGGCAGATAATCTGAATTGCGGTGGAAACTCATTGCGTGTTATCTCACCTATGAACACCTTCACTTCCACATATTTGAAAATCCGAATATGTCATGTAATTAATGGTATAGTTAACAAGTTTGTGAATATTTTGAATAAAAAAGGAATATATGGCTTCATGATGCGTCGCCTGTTGACATAACACCTGTTAGCGGTTTTGCCCCCTGAATGCGCGCGCATCCAGTATTGTTTGCATACAAGAAACCTATCTCTATACGGTAAGTCACAATTCAGAGGCTGCATCCTTTGAAGGCCATGAAGGTCAGGCTGAGTGTTATTAAATGGGACGGTCTAGCCTACGGAGGACTGTTGTTGTCACCTAGCAACTGTGACAGCTGCCGTTGACGAGTGGGAGTAACGTTTGTACTGGACTTTTTTGAAAGTTATATTAAACTCTCTGAAAAAAATGGGTCCACAAATGGTCACAATATGTTCACCATGGTCCATTTCCGTGTATAATCCATCCATCCATCCATCTTCTTCCGCTTATCCGGGGCCGGGTCGCGGGGGCAGCAGTCTAAGCAGAGATGCCCAGACTTCCCTCTCCCTAGACACTTCCTCTAGCTCTTCCGGGGGGACACCGAGGCGTTCCAAGGCCAGCCGGGAGACATAGTCCCTCCAGCGTGTCCTCGGTCTTCCCCGGGGCCTCCTCCCGGTTGGACATGCCCGAAACACCTTCCCGGGAAGGCGTTCAGGAGGCATCCGGAACAGATGCCCGAGCCACCTCAGCTGTCCCCTCTCGATGTGGAGGAGCAGCGGCTCTACTCCGAGTTCCTCCCGAGTGACTGAGCTTCTCACCCTATCTCTAAGGGAGCGCCCAGCCACCCTGCGGAGAAAGCTCATTTCGGCCGCCTGTATCCGGGATCTTGTCCTTTCGGTCATGACCCAAAGCTCATGACCATAGGTGAGAGTAGGAACGTAGATTGACCGGTAAATCGAGAGCTTCGCCTTACGGCTTAGCTCTTTCTTCACCACGACAGACCGGTACATCGACCGCATTACTGCAGAAGCTGCACCGATCCGTCTGTCAATCTCCCGTTCCATCCTCCCCTCACTCGTGAACAAGACCCCTAGATACTTAAACTCCTCCACTTGGGGCAGGAACTCTCCACCAACCTGGAGTGGGCAAGCCACCCTTTTCCGACTGAGGACCATGGCCTCGGATTTGGAGGTGCTGATCCCCATCCCAGCCGCTTCACACTCGGCTGCAAACCGTCCCAATGCATGCTGAAGGTCCTGGTTAGAAGGGGCCAACACGACAACGTCATCCGCAAAGAGCAGAGACGAAACCGTGTGGTCCCCAAACCTGACACCCTCCGGCCCTTGGCTGCGCCTAGAAATTCTGTCCATAAAAATTATGAACAGAACCGGCGACAAAGGGCAGCCCTGCCGGAGTCCAACATGCACCGGGAACAAGTCTGACTTACTGCCGGCAATGCGGACCAAACTCCTGCTTCGGTCATACAGGGACCGGACAGCCCTCAGCAAAGGACCCCGGACCCCATATTCCCCCAGCACCCTCCACAGGACGCCGCGAGGGACACAGTCGAATGCCTTCTCCAAATCCACAAAACAAATGTGGACTGGTTGGGCAAACTCCCATGAACCCTCCAGCACCCTGTAAAGGGTATAGAGCTGGTCCAGTGTTCCGCGACCAGGACGAAAACCACACTGTTCCTCCTGAATCCGAGGTTCCACTATCGGCCGGATTCTCCTCTCCAGTACCCTGGCATAGACTTTCCCGGGGAGGCTGAGAAGTGTGATCCCCCTATAGTTGGAACACACCCTCCGGTCCCCCTTCTTAAAAAGAGGGACCACCACCCCGGTCTGCCATCCCAGAGGCACTGTCCCCGACCGCCACGCGATGCTGCAGAGGCATGTCAGCCAAGACAGCCCCACAACATCCAGAGACTTGAGGTACTCAGGGCGGATCTCATCCACCCCCGGTGCCTTGCCACCGAGGAGTTTCTTGACCACCTCGGTGACTTCAGCCCGGGTGATGGACGAGTCCTCCTCTGAGCCCCCAGCCTCTGCTTCCTCAATGGAAGACGTGACGGCGGGATTGAGGAGATCCTCGAAGTATTCCTTCCACCGTCCGACAACATCCCCAGTCGAGGTCAACAGCCGCCCATCGCCACTGTAAACAGCGTTGGTAGGGCACTGCTTCCCCCTCCTGAGGCGCCGGACGGTTTGCCAGAATCTCTTCGAGGCCAGCCGATAGTCTTTTTCCATGGCCTCACCGAACTCCTCCCAGGCCCGAGTTTTTGCCTCCACGACCACCCGGGCTGCAGTCCGTTTAGCCTGTCGGTACCTGTCAGCTGCCTCAGGAGTCCCACAAGCCAGCCAGGCCCGATAGGACTCCTTCTTCAGCTTGACGGCATCCCTTACTTCCGGTGTCCACCACCGGGTTCGGGGATTGCCGCCTCGACAGGCACCGGAGACCTTACGGCCACAGCTCTGAGCAGCCGCTTTGACAATGGAGGTGGAGAACATGGTCCACTCGGACTCAATATCTCCAGCCTCCCTCGGGATCCGGTCGAAGCTCTGCCGGAGGCAGGAGTTGAAGATCTCTCTGACAGGAGACTCGGCCAAACGTTCCCAGCAGACCCTCACAGTACGTTTGGGTCTACCGAGTCTATCCAGCTTCCTCCCCCGCCATCGGATCCAACTCACCACCAGGTGGTGATCAGTTGACAGCTCCGCCCCTCTCTTCACCCGAGTGTCCAAGACATACGGCCGCAGATCAGATGAAACGACCACAAAGTCGATCATTGACCTACGACCTAGGGTGTCCTGGTGCCATGTGCACTGATGGACACCCTTATGCTTGAACATGGTGTTCGTTATGGACAAACTGTAACTAGCACAGAAGTCCAATAACTGAACACCACTCGGGTTCAGATCAGGGGGGCCGTTCCTCCCAATCACGCCCCTCCAGGTTTCACTGTCATTGCCCACGTGGGCGTTGAAGTCCCCCAGTAGAACGACGGAGTCCCCAGTCGGAGCACTCTCCAGCACCCCTCCCAGAGACTCCAAGAAGGTCGGGTACTCTGCACTGCCGTTCGGCCCGTAGGCACAAACAACAGTGAGAGACCTATCCCTGAGCCGAAGCCGCAGGGAAACGACCCTCTCGTTCACCGGGGTAAACTCCAACACATGGCAGCAGAGCTGGGGGGCTATAAGCAAACCCACACCAGCCCGCCGCCTCTCACCATGGGCAACTCCAGAGTAGTAAAGAGTCCATCCCCTCTCGAGGAGTGTGGTTCCAGAGCCCAAGCCATGCGTGGAGGTGATTCCGACTATCTCTAGTCGGAACCTCTCAACCTCACGCACAAGCTCAGGCTCTTTCCCCGCCAGCGAGGTGACATTCCATGTCCCAAGAGCCAGTTTCCGTGTCCAGGGATCGGGTCGTCTAGGCCCCCGCCTTCGACTGCTGCCCGATTCTCTTTGCACCGGCCCCTTACGGTCCCTCCCGTGAGTGGTGGGCCCACGGGAAGGTGTCCCCACGTCGCTCCTTCGGGCTGAGCCCGGCCGGACCCCGTGAGGGAATATACACGGACCCCGTGTATAATAAAGAGTATAAACTATTTATAATCAGATCTTAGTTAGATATGTCAACATTTGAACTACATTAAAGTTTGATTATTTTTTTATTTACATTTTATATTTCATTAGATATTTGAGAAAGCTGAAACCCAATACTTGCGTTTAAAAGTGTAATTTGGCAATTTCTCTAAAAAAAATCCTACCGTGAACCGACACACAGGGGTAGACGAGGCTGCGAAGGATCCATCTGTTCTATCCTTTCTTTCACGGAAACAAAGGATGCATTTGGAGGCCACATTTGAAGGAGCCTTCGAAATGAGACAGCCTTCGTCATACCGCGGTGATGCAATCGCCCTTCGAAGGCAGCCTTTGAATGCGGCCTTCGAGGATGCAGCTTGTATTAGACCACTGATGAGCCCAAACATTATAACCAGGTGAAGTGAATATCATTGAAGGCCACATATTAAAGGGATAGTTCACCCAAAAATGAAAATTAGCCCATGATTTACTCACCCCAAAGTCATCCTAGGTGTATATGACATTCTTCTTTCAGACGAATAAAATCGGGAGTTATATTACAAAAGTCCAGTCCAAAAGTTTTAAATATTAATATTTTTCTTAAAGCTACACTGTGTGATATTTTCCCCCATCTAGTGGTGAAAAGGTATATGACCATCCAGTGAACTTTAGTTTCTGTTCCTCTCAATTCCGATTTCGTTTCAACTCCTACGGTGGCCGATTTAGTCCAAGATTAACATGGCTTCCAGTTCGACCTCGTCCACATTCGACACGGTGCCTGTGGGATATTTGGAACTCAACTGGCCTAATTATTCGGCTAGAAAGAACTGCAGCTAATCCAGAGTGAACTTTGATGCTAGTAATGTTTATTCAGTCATCCAATTGCAAGGCATAAACAGGTTTGCGTGGATATGTACATAAATGTGGTTTCTGTGAGAGAACAAATAAGGATGGTAAATATACATACACAGTTAAGAACTGTATAACTATACTTATACATTTGTATAATGTAACCGTAAACCAGAGCTTATTGTACCATATATAGGCGCTAAAGGCAGCTGCATTAAAAGGAGCGGAGCTGCCGCTGCTAACAAGCGGTGTCTGGTTACAAAAGTGGGTGCGGCGCTTTAACGTTAGCACTGCAGTGCGCTCTGTATAACAATTGTTAATATGCCGATCAGACCTGATACATATTTCCATCAACATACATTACAAGCAAATATTTTCTATAAACGAATAAACATTGTTGATAACAAAATAACTGAATGATTATTCAAATAGGTGAGCATTATGCTATTGTATGTTGACACAAAAATACTTCTGAGGTGACATCAACTGAATTACGCGATGACACACTCTGAAACACATCCACAATGACAATAACTATTATTACTTACGGAGTTATTAACGCACAGAAATACCACAAAAGGAAAAACAGACTTTTGAGGAATAAACAAGCCAGGAAAAGTTGACGCGCACATGCGCGAGGCAGAGAATTTTGTACAGTGCCATCGAGTATTAAAACCGGTTAAAACGCGAAAAGCGAAGCTTGAATTTACGGGTATGTCCCTCTTTGGCTAATGTACTTTCAAGATGGAGGGGCAACATGGCGACCACCGTTAGATCCCATTACCTTATGTATTTTCAATGGCATATTATAAACTTACGAGAATACTTTATTACTTGAAAGAAGTAAATATACATTAATGAGCACATATATTTTTGAAAGAACTAAGTGTTTTTAGCTAAGAATAGACTAAAAAAGTTACACAGTGTAGCTTTAACCCTTGTGCACTGTTCGATTTCTGCTTACACCCCTTATGGTCCGGGTCAAATTGACCCTAATTGGATTCAATACAATTCCCCAAAAATCACACTATGAAAAAGCACATACAATCAGGTACAAACAATTAACTTTTAATATCAATACTTTTCTCACATTACAAAGAATAAATATCTGAATTTACGATTTATAAAAATAACTTTTAACCATTTTTATTTTTATTTTTAAGATTGGCCCTTAGGAGACTTGCCTTTATACATTTAGAACAATACTATCTTAGTCTAAACCTAAAGTAATCTTGACCAACTATATAGCATTTGAAAGCTTTCAGACTCTAATTTTCATATTTGGTGACTGATTTTCAAAAGAGATGACAGAGCAGGAGATAAATAGCAATAGATTTGTCATTTGTGATGCGGTACCAAACTATAACGCACGTTTTGACTCTGTCCATATGTTTTTTTTATATGCATTTTAGAGATTGAATTCAAATCAAATATTAACATTACTGCCCAAACTACTTCTCAATAGGATGTCTACTTCAAAGATATTTTGAAAAGTATTAAAATATAACGTTCAGATCACTCAAACCATATATGGAAATCGAAGAGTCTACATGTCATCTAGTGGAAAATGTTGGTACTGCGCACACAAACTTTTTTTTTTTTTTGAGATATCAACCTAAAATTTGGTACAGAATTTCAGATATTTAGCTTTGATTTTCATGAGGTTTTAGAATTTAACATGTTTTGTAAAATGTATATTTTATATAAAATATAAAAATATATATGTTATATATTTTCATGTTCATAAACTTCTATAACTTGTTTTAAACTTTACTTTTATGATTTATACAGTGATGGCTGATTTCAAAACACTGCTTCATGAAGTTGTTAATAGTTGAAGAGCTCTGACATACAACAAAGTGTTTTGTATTTTGTGTCTGTACAGTTGCTTTTGAACAGCTGTCCTATACGGGTCAAATTGACCCACAAACAGCAAGAGTGTATAAAATTTTGATAATCACATTTCACAACGCATTATCATGTTGAAACTTTGCATGCATGTTAATGACCCTAAATGAGAAAAGGTCACACAATTTCAAGAAAAACAATGTGGGTTAGATAGTATTTCAGATAGATTGAAAAAAGAAATTATAGCTCATTTTTACCATTTGTGGCATACAAAAAATATTTCTGTATTGAAAAAATTGGGAAAAGCTAATTTTTTTAGCTTCATAGGTTAGTAAAAAACTAAAATAACAAACTATAACCAAGAAATGTTATTATTTTGGGTCTCTACAATTGCCTTAGAACATTAAAATATGCGGGTCAAATTGACCCGTGAACATCACGAACGTAACAGTAAATGTGTGTGTATATGTCAAAACACATCAGCGTGTTGAAACTTTGCATGCATGTTCATGACCCTAAATGAGAAAAAGTCACAAAATTTAAAGAAAAAAAACATAGGTTAACTGATATTTCTGACAACTTAAAAATCAAAACGGGTCAAATTGACCCGCAACATAATTAAACAAACGCGTCGATTCGCTTCAGAAGGCCTTTATTAACACCCCGGAGCCGCGTGGAGCACATTATTTGACGGACAGATGCACTTTTTATGGACTTCAAAAACAGAGCAACTATGAATCAAATTCTAAAGCTTGGATTAGCCTGCACTTTTGTAATATAACTCAGATTTTATTTGTCTGAAAGAAGAATGTCATATACACCTAGGATGACTTAAGGGTGAGTAAATCATGGGCTAATTTTCATTTTTGGGTGAACTATCCCTTTAAGGTAGATTAGATGGTAAGCAAACAATCAGTTCTCATAATCAATGTGTTGGATGTAGGAAAAGTGGGCAGGAATAAAGATCTGAGCGACTTTGACAACGGCCAAATTGTTATGGCAAGGTGACTGGGTCAGAGTATCTCTGAAACAGCAAGGCTTGTGGGTTGCTCCCGGTCAGCAGTGGTGAGAATTTACCAACAGTGGTCCGAGGAGGGACAAACCACAAACTGGTGACAGGGTGTTGGATGCCCATGGCTCATCAATGCACAAGGGCAACGTAGGCAATCCAAGCCAACAGGTGGTCTACTGTGGCACAAGTCACACATCATTTTAATAATGGTTTAGGGAAGGAACGTGTCACAACACACAGTGCATCACACTCTGCTATGTATGGGGCTACGTAGCCGTAGACCAATCAGAGTGCCTATGATGACACCCGTCCACCATTGAAAGGGCCTACAATGGGCACACGAGCGTGGACAGCTATGTATGTGTGTGCCGTTTACCTGCTGAAGTGGAGGCAGTGTGATGCTCTGGGGCAATGTTCTGCTGAGAAAGCCTGGATCCGTTGCCAGCCGAACTTAGCCCCGCCCACAACATTTGAGGTCGGGAAGTTCGGTCTGGACTTGATCCGTTGTGGAGCAACTATGCTCAAACAAGAGCTGTTTGGACCAATTCAATTGTCAGGGCTGGCTTTCTACGATGATGGACCGATGATCAACAGTAACGTAATCATGCGCGTTACCAAAGATCGAATGGGTTGAATTCGCTCTAATCCTAAACGGAGAACTTGTTCGTATATGCATTCACCTTTACTATTTCTCTCAAAAATGATGATCGTGTTGGTCAGTACTCCGTGTAGCCTTAAATAATTTTTACAACACCGACAAAGATCGTTTACACTCATCTTCTTCTTCTACTTCTTCCAGCGTGCGTGCAGTTGAGTTCTGTTGACAACCATGCGTCGCTCCGTTGCTCTGATTGGTTGTAGGTCTATCCAATTTGAGTGCAGAGGCATTTTCTTTCCTGGTTCGGTTGAAACACGCCCCATAATCACAGCCCAATGGAGCAGTATCAGACTCATATTCTGACTAGAATGTGTATGATGACGTCAGGCTACTGGATCCGGTCATTAATGTAAATTTGACACGTGCCACCTACCTAAACATTGTTGCAGACCATGTACACCCCTTCATGACAATGGTGTTCCCTGGTGGAAGTGGCCTCTTTCAGCTGAATAATACACCCTGCCACATCGCACACATTGTTTAGGAATGGTTTGAGGGACATGATGAAGAGTTCACGGTTTTGCCCTGGCCTCCAAATTCCCCAGAATCTCAGTCCAATTGTGGGATGTCCTAGACCAACTAGTTTGATTCAGTGACTCCACCTCACAAATACAGGACTTGAAGGATCTGCTGCTAACATCTTAGTGACAGATACCACAGCACACCGTCAGGGGTCTTGTAGAGGGTCAGCGATGTTTTGGCAGCACACAGAGGAACAACAGCAAATAAGGCATAATGTTTTGGCTCATCGGTATATACTTACCCCTGCAGAGCATCTGGTATCTCTGGACCAGATCTAATGTTATGTGTGTTTCAAAGAAGAATATAATATTTAACAATTTAAAGAGAAAATATTAGATTCAGAAATCTTTCAAAAGGCTTTTGCTATGGTATTTGAAAGCATGTAATGGCAAAAAATTCTGTATGCATATGTCACTTTATTGGTTCTCTTATTTATGTATTTTTATATAGCACTTCCCACAAGCTCAAGATGCTTTTTAAACATGAATCCCTTGAAATGGATACAGCTTGCAGAATAAAAAAAAGTGCTTTTAAAAAACGTTCAGAAAGCATAAAGTTTGTGGACTCTTAAGGGTTTTCTCAAATTTGTTATTTAAAGAAGTGTACTTTGAGGAAACACTTCTGAAACTTTAAGAATGTACCCTTCTGAACACAGCAGGTGCATCCTTCAAAAGAGGATCTGTAGTGCCACCCAGTGGTTTCTGCTGCTTATATTTCCCCTACTGAACTCACTTATCTTTCTTTCAGACAAGTTAACGAAAAAATGACTGATTTAAGAAGTCGCAAGGAATTCTACCAACATCTCACTGTTGAGGTAAGAATATACACAGCCTGCATAATAAGGACAAAGCAACTTTGCGAACTTGAAGCCTATACACAGCACAAATAATTGAAGGGCCCAGTGTGAACTCATCTTTTCTTGCATGTGAATTCTTCAGAGACATTATGGTTAATGAAACATATTTTATATATTTTTATATATTGACTCTTTGAGGGGAAGCATCATCACATCTAACAGGGAACGTTCTAATGTTCTGGCAAGGTTCTCTCAAAGTTATGAACAAACATTCTTCCAGTAACGTTCGTTCAGTTATCTGGTGTTTTTATAATCTTAAAATGTTAGCACAAAAACATTATTTATACATTGTTCATGCAACGTTTAGTTGGACGTTCATCTAACATTTTTGATTCAGAATGTTTAGAAAACATTCAAAAGTAACTTCCCAAAATGGAAAGTTTCCTTAACGTTTGTATAACCAAGAAATAAAGTTCTTAAAATATTTATAAAACTGGACCTTATGGACGTTCAGAGAACATTCAGAAATACGTTTTCATTATTTAATATCAGCATTAGCTATAAATGTTCTTAGACCATATTTTTGTTAGCTGGGATTTGGCTTCAATGTCACAGGGGAAAATGTCACAGTAGACAAGATTTTTGATGACGAGCTGAAAGCGATGAAGGTTTTTTAATCAGGATCCATTTTCACAATGAAGCACTGCAATAATATCATAATTGGTCTCATCTGAAATGGGAGCATCATCGGCCAGCTAAAGGTGTGAACTGAATCTCCTCTTCAGGGTTGCCAGGTCTGTGTAACAAAACTAGCCCATCAAAAATAGCCTATAAGTAGCCCAAATATGCCATTTCCATACCTAAAATACATATTTTATAGTCACTGTTATGCAAATTGAATACCAAATCCTTTCCTAAAATTACCAGTTTACTAACAGTCAGCACCAGCGCAAACCCTCTTTTGTCGTTAAAAAACTACTGTCAGGATTTACTAAAGACACGCAGTGAAAAAAATAGAGCTGAAAACGTGTGGACACAGTTATTTTTGCGGCTCCCTTTCAGATGCAAAATTTATAGGAGGAAAGTATTTAAATTAATCATGCAAGGTGATTTACTAAGGTTTCTGCTCGTCAATTTACTGATATTTTCACCATTATTTACAGCTCAAAAAAGCATGTCTTAAACCAGACACTAACTGGTAGATTGCATTGGTCATTATGGAAATGATCCGGATGCGTCTGTGTTCTTTAATTTGCCCGTTGTCAGTAGATCACACACAGAACTTCCCACTCCCATCTGCATTTTTGGGAGGGGGAGTGGGGTGGGGGGTTGCACTACCATGCTAATTTGCCCTGTTTAGTTCCTAAACAGGCAATTGGAGTAGCCCAATTCTGAGGGAAAACAGTGGACTTGGCAACCCTGCTCCTATTTCCTTCCATACATTCAGCACTGTGGGCACTATTTTAACTATAGCCGCGTTTCCACCGCAGGAACTAGGAACTTTGGGGTGGTACTCGGTGTGTTTCGACCGCGGGAACCAGGGTCTAAATGAAGTTCCGGGTAAATATTTCCCCCTCCAAACGGCCCTACTCGCGAGGTAGTACATTTTCAAGGTTCAGGAACTTTCAGCGCTGGGACTTGGGCGCTGATTTGTTGAGCTCACGCAGCATTTTATTTCAACCGGCATTTTTAAAAGTCTTTTGCGAGGTTCGTTCTGCGTTCAGTAAATATCAGCCTTGCTCTTTCTGTCCGATGGCGCGCATTCTTCTGAGCCATGTCATGGTCAATGTCCGTAATAGCTGATAATAACATACTGTGGAGGAGGGGGCGTGGTTTTGCGAGGTCTGTAGCGGGAGAGAGAGAGCAGGGCCGAGCGGTTGGTAAGTGGGTCAAGTGCAAATGAGTAACACCTGTCTCTGATTGCAGTAATTGGCTGGAGAGACTGCTTATAAGCTGCAGCAGAGAGAGAGATGGGAGAGAGAGAGACTCACTGGGACTCGTATGCACACAGCCACGCAGAGAGGAACTGCTGACAAAACCGACGAAGTGAAAAGAGAGTTTGATTATTGTTTTATGTTTTTGTGCGATGTGCACACAGTTTATTGAGTGACCGAAGGAGAAAATAAAAAGAGCACTTACGAGTCCCAGAAAGCCGACCCTGGTCTTCTTCCTTCCCACACCCACAAGAACCAAAAACTACTACACTGGTGCCGAAACCCGGGAAGGGAGAAGAACGCCGCCGCCATGCAATCCTCGCCAGGAACGCCATTTGCGCAGATTATCAACTCGCTGGCTGATCTTCACCAAGAGCAACACCAGCAGCTACTGGCCATGAGGGAGGAGCACGACAAGAGGTTCGAGGTGCTCCTCCAGGGCCAGTATGAAGACCGCCAGCTGTTCCGGAGCTGGATAGACCGGGAGGCTAAGGCCGCCCCCCACGCACCATCTGACTCAGCGGCTTCTCTGAGCCTTGCCAAGATGGGTCCCCAGGACGACCCCGAGGTGTTCCTGGACTTATTTGAGAAGTCCGCCGAGGTCTGGGGGTGGCCCACCGCGGACTGGCCAATGCGGCTACTTCCCTTGCTGTCCGGAGAGGCACAAGTAGCCGCCCACCAACTGCCAGTCCAGAACCTCCTGGTCTATCAGGACCTGAAGCGGGCCATCCTTCAGCGGGTCGGCCGGACCCCAGAACAACACCGTCAGAGGTTCCGGACCCTGGGCCTCGAATCCGGCCGGCCCTTCGTCTTCGCCCAACAGCTCCGGGACTCCTGCCGCAAATGGCTGATGGCCGATGGGTGTGACGTCGAGGGAATGATCGATCGTGTGGTACTGGAACAGTTCGTCGCCCGGCTACCGAAGACAACTGCCCAGTGGGTCCAGTGCCACCGCCCGACGTCGCTAGACCAGGCCATCCAGCTGGCGGAGGACCAAATGGTGGCGTGCTCCGGGGTCGGCGAACCCCTTCCGTCCGCTTCTCTCCCTCTCTCTCTCCCCCCTGTTGTTTCTTCCCCCTCTCTCCCCAAACCTGTCCCCCTTCCCAGGTCGCGGCGCAGGACGATACCCAGACCGGCGCCGAGGTGGAGGTCGGGGGTTCCGCCCAAGGCCACGGCGGCTCCCAGACCGGCGCCCCGGGGAGGGGGAGCGACAACCGACCCGTTCCCCTCCTCATCTTCTCCAGCACTCTCTCCATGCCAATTCCCCGACCCACTTCCAGCCACTAGGGCGGCGGGGAAGCCTGGGCCGGCTTGCTGGCGCTGTGGGGACCCCGGCTATTTCATCAATCGGTGTCCAGTGATGGAGGTGGGGACACTGATCCGGGTCCCCGACGCGCCACAAGCCGCCCCCGATCAAGCTGGCCTGTACCAGATACCTGTGAGTATCGAGGGGGGTACTTATCAGGCTTTGGTGGATTCGGGTTGTAACCAGACCTCCATCCATCAAAGCCTGATTCAGTCTAAGGTGTTGGATAACCGCCGCATGGTTAAGGTGAGGTGTGTGCACGGGGAAGTGGTGAATTATCCGGTGTTGCCCGTGGATATTCAATTTCGGGGACAAAAGCATAGTGTGGAGGTAGCAGTTAACCCGCACCTCCGGCATCCGCTAATGTTGGGGACCAATTGGCCATCATTTAATAAATTGTTGGGGCATTTGTGTGCGGATGCTTCTTGGGGAAAACATGTAAAGGGGAAAGAGACGGTTGCTCAGTCGGGAGAGGTGGATTCGGGACCTCCGGGGGCCGGTCCGGGGGAACAGAGCGGTCTGGAGATGCCCATTCTCACAGACCGCGATGACTTTCCCCTGGAACAGTCCCGGGATGAGTCGCTGAAAAACGCGTTTAATCAGGTCCGTTCCATCGACGGCCACCTCCTCCAGCCTGACCAGCCGCTCTCTTATCCCTATTTTTGTATTTTAAAGGATAGGTTGTATCGGGTGACCCAAGACACCCAGTCAAAGCAGGATACAACCCAGTTGTTAGTACCTAAAAGCCACCGGGAAATGCTTTTCCAGGCGGCTCATTCTAATCCTATGGCCGGGCATTTAGGACAAACGGCTACACTCAACCGTCTAATGGCCCGTTTCTTCTGGCCGGGCATTCACGAGAATGTACGCAGATGGTGTGCGTCTTGTCGTGAATGTCAGTTGGTGAATCCACCGGCCACCCCAAAAGCACCATTGTGCCCACTCCCGCTAGTGCAGGTCCCCTTCGAGAGAATTGGTATGGACCTCATCGGGCCATTAGAGCGGTCAGCACGCGGTCATCGCTTTGCATTAGTTATGGTAGACTATGCAACGCGATACCCGGAAGCAGTCCCGCTCCGCACTATTTCGGCGAAAAGTGTTGCGAGCGCACTGTTTTCATTCATCTCCCGGGTGGGAATCCCGAAAGAGATTCTCACTGATCAAGGCACGGCGTTCATGTCACGAACGATTCGCGAACTTTACGAGTTGTTGGGCGTTAAATCGGTTCGCACAAGCGTCTATCACCCACAAACAGATGGCTTGGTGGAACGGTTTAATCGCACGTTGAAATCCATGATTCGTAAGTTCGTTCACGAGGACGCTAAAAATTGGGATAAATGGCTAGAACCTCTGATGTTTGCTGTTCGCGAGGTCCCGCAAGCCTCCACGGGGTTTTCCCCCTTCGAGCTTCTCTATGGGCGCCAGCCCCGGGGGGTGCTGGATGTCCTTAGGGAGGCTTGGGAGGAAGGACCTTCAGCGAGTAAAAATGAAATTCAGTATGTCCTGGACCTGAGAACAAAACTCCACACTTTGGGGCGGCTGTCAATGGAGAATTTGTTACAGGCTCAGGACAAACAGAGACAGCTATACGACAGAGGCGCTAGGCTTCGTCAATTCACTCCGGGAGATAAGGTACTTGTATTACTCCCTACGTCGAGCTCGAAATTACTCGCAAAGTGGCAAGGACCCTTTGAGGTCACACGGCGAGTTAGCGATCTCAACGATGAGGTGATTCGATCAGATAGGGACGGGGCACGTCAAATTTACCACCTCAACCTGCTAAAGAAATGGTCTGAGGCAGAGTCAGTGATGCTCGCGACGGTGGTGAGCGGAGAGGAGGATCTCGGGCCGGAGGCGGTTCAAAAACCTCAATCTCTCGCTCTGGCCCCGGGGGGAGACCACCTCTCGCCCTCGCAGCTCACTGACGTAAAACATTTACAAGCGGAGTTCGCTGACGTGTTCTCGCCCCTACCTGGTCGCACCGATCTCATCCAGCACCACGTTGAGACTGAGCCGGGAGTTGTGGTTCGCAGCCGGCCGTACCGCTTGCCTGAACATAAGAAAAAAGTGGTTCAGGAAGAATTAGAGGCTATGCTTGACATGGGTGTGATAGAAGAATCCAACAGTGACTGGGCGAGCCCGATTGTTTTAGTGCCTAAACCTGACGGCTCGGTCCGTTTCTGTGTGGATTATCGTAAGGTGAACGCGGTGTCGAAATTTGATGCTTATCCAATGCCAAGGATTGACGAATTGCTTGATCGGCTAGGGACTGCTCGTTTTTATTCGACGCTGGACTTGACTAAGGGTTATTGGCAGATCCCCTTGTCTCCAATGACCAAAGAAAAGACCGCTTTCACCACGCCGTTTGGATTACACCAATTCGTCACCCTTCCTTTCGGCCTGTTCGGGGCTCCCGCAACCTTCCAGCGTCTGATGGACAGAATTCTCCGGCCGCATGCTGCATATGCCGCTGCCTATCTGGATGATATCATCATCTACAGTGCAGACTGGCAGCGTCATATGCAGCACTTGCGAGCTGTCCTGAAGTCGCTGAGAAGGGCGGGGCTTACCGCCAACCCGAAGAAGTGTGCAATTGGGCGGGTGGAAGTAAAGTATCTGGGCTTCCACTTGGGTCATGGGCAGGTGCGTCCCCAAATTGACAAGACCGCAGCTGTTGCGGCCTGTCCGAGACCCAAGACCAAAAAGGAGGTTAGACAGTTCCTGGGGCTAGCGGGATATTACAGGAGGTTTGTACCTAATTATTCGGACCTCGCTAGCCCGCTGACTGATCTAACTAAAAAAGAGGTACCAGATACGGTTCAGTGGACGGAGCGGTGCCAGCAGGCTTTTACTCAGATAAAGGCTGCTCTGTGTGGTGGACCGCTCTTGCAGGCTCCTAACTTTTCTCTCCCTTTTCTTCTACAGACTGACGCCTCGGACAGAGGGTTGGGCGCGGTCCTGTCCCAGGAGGTGGAGGGTGAGGAGCGGCCGGTGCTGTACATCAGTCGAAAGCTCTCTAAGAGAGAGACGATGTACAGCACCATTGAGAAGGAGTGTTTGGCCATCAGGTGGGCCGTTCTCACCCTTCGCTATTACCTCCTGGGGCGGGAGTTCACCCTCTGTTCGGACCACGCCCCCTTGCAGTGGCTCCACCGCATGAAGGATACCAACGCGCGGATCACCCGTTGGTATCTAGCTTTACAGCCATTTAAGTTCAAGGTGGTCCACAGGCCGGGTGCTCAGATGGCTGTGGCTGACTTCCTCTCCAGGAGGGGGGGGGGGGAGGCTGCAGGCCGGATGGCTCCCCGGCCTGAGTCGGGCGGTGGGGGTATGTGGAGGAGGGGGCGTGGTTTTGCGAGGTCTGTAGCGGGAGAGAGAGAGCAGGGCCGAGCGGTTGGTAAGTGGGTCAAGTGCAAATGAGTAACACCTGTCTCTGATTGCAGTAATTGGCTGGAGAGACTGCTTATAAGCTGCAGCAGAGAGAGAGATGGGAGAGAGAGAGACTCACTGGGACTCGTATGCACACAGCCACGCAGAGAGGAACTGCTGACAAAACCGACGAAGTGAAAAGAGAGTTTGATTATTGTTTTATGTTTTTGTGCGATGTGCACACAGTTTATTGAGTGACCGAAGGAGAAAATAAAAAGAGCACTTACGAGTCCCAGAAAGCCGACCCTGGTCTTCTTCCTTCCCACACCCACAAGAACCAAAAACTACTACACATACGTTGTCTTATTTTAAATCTAGCATATTCAAATTCTCAAGCTTTCAGAATACACTTTAGTATCAGTGCTTGTCTCTTTTCCGCCGTTTTGTTAACCCTCAGAGCCCGACGGCATCGCCCACGACGTCACACGGCACCTCCGATAAATATCTATATTATTTCATGAAACTTTTATCGATTTTCTTACCGTTTTTTCCAGCAGAAAGCTAACGAGCTAGCCATCGCGGGGGTGTCTTTGGTGTCTTTGTAGCCTTTACAGAAGGTTTTCTATCCAGCCTGGAACATGTGCATCTTTTTGGAGTTGTTCAGCAATAAATCAAAACGCTTACATCCAAGATATATCCACTTGATGTCCATAATTTATAAATTTTCCGTCATTTTTGCCGCTAGCGCGATGCTAGCTGCCATTTTGGATGAGGGTTTGACCAATGACAGGCTGATCCGTCATCCACGTTGGTGTGCGTCATTACGCATGAACCACAGCTCTTTTATTGTGAAGAGAGAGAGACGCACGGCTAGTGTTGAGGATAGAGAGAGAGAGACGCGCTGCAGTTTTTAGTAGTTTTGTGGAGAAAGTTTGAGGAAAAAGTTTGAGGAGAAAGTTTGAGGAGAAGTTCCTGATAGGAACTGTTTTGAGGCTTGGCACCAGTAAATATCCAAAATCCAAAGAGGCCAAAAGCGCCTGGACTTTTTTTGGAAAAATGTAAATAGTTTTGGTTCTGTATAAGTTATCATGTTTATTCCTGAGTTCCAGGACTCTAAAGACTTGAACAAACTGTTTTCCAGAGGAAATATGCTTAGCTTTTATTTATTTGTGTGTGTTTTCAATAAATATTTGAGTGATTCAATTTCCGTTTTATGTTTTCATTTGTCTTTATGGTCCCATAACTTATTTTACATTCAGGTGACATCAATGCAACACAAATATACTGACAGAGCAACTTGTCTTGAAAAAAAAGAGGTGTGTCAATTGTCTGTGCACAACAGGGTTGATGTTTTACAAGCTTTTTTAGTAAATAACACCAGGCGGAAAATTAATTGTAAAAATACCCTTAGGTCTTAAAGGGTTAATGACCTCCTTAGTAAACCAATACATAACTAGCAAAAGCAGCGCTGCTTGCATCTCCTCCATACTTGTTATTGTTGCAGACAGTGTCGCACAAAAATTATTACTGTCCGTCGGTGACTGGGAGGAACAGTCGCGCGCTGTCCTACATCATCGGACTAATTTGCCTAATCTTCACGTTACTTTAGACCGCGGTGGAAACGCAGACAGTAGCAGGTCTGGGGGAAAAAAATTCCTGTAAAAAAAGTTCCTGGTACAATTTGTTCCGGGTAATTTCGAAAACGGGGCTAATATAAGTTCATGATCTGAAGCGCACGGTGCAAGTGCACTTAGGGCTTGTCCGAAACCAATTTTGCTAGTTTAACGAGTGGAAAAATGGTTGGCGTGCCCGGTGCAAGGTCTAAATGGGTTGTCCCAATTCTCTCTTAATGAGTCATGGGTGTGTTTTGGGTGTAACATGCAATAAACCAATCAGAATCTCCCATTCCTTTTAAATGCCAGTTGCGCTTGCACCATGGCGGATTCACATGACGCAATGGCTTCTCCAGAGGGGAATCCTTTTATTTTTAATATTTAAAAATGTTTGTGTGCTGCTGTGTGTCCCTGTGTGTGTAATAAGCAGAGTGAATACGTGTTGTGGACCCGTCTATTGGCGGATATTTCTATTATCTGATGTTATAGGCAATAACAATAAATAACAAACAAAAAAATACTGCGGCCTTGACTTTAGACCAGGTTTTTTTCGGTTAATGGAGCAGTTGTTTTCAGTTGCCTCAAAATAGCAACGCACCAAGCCAACAATGCGCCTGAACACACCTCGTTTTCGCCCATGGGCGAATAGATGGGCGCGAGTGCATTTGCTATTAAAACAACAGCAGGACGTGAAAATGATAACTGCGTCGGGCTGAAACTAGCAAAAAACACTTGCGTCACGCCTGGCACCGCCGAGTGTATGATAGGGCCCTGTGTGTTCAATGCAACTAGACTGCAATTAAAGGCTCTTATAACAAACCTGAACCCTAAACATTGAGCAGTGAGTATCGGCAGCAGTGAGAGTGGCCATTACTTTGAAAGCTTGTCCAAATGCTTTTGTGTGCTTTATCCAACCACATTACATCTTGTGCAATCATCTGATTCAGTCTTCAATGGAACAGAACTAAAGTTTTTGAATTAAGTCTTGTATATGCTTCCCAATAAGGCTGCATTTATTTGATGACTACAGTAAAAATAGTAATTTTGTCAAATATAATTACAATTTAAAATACTATTTTAATACATTTGAAAAGAAACATGATATAGACCATTTATTCCTGCAATGTCAAAGCGGAATTTTCAGTCTACAGTGTCACATGATCCTTAAAAAACATTTCTTATTATTATCAATGTTGAAAATAGTTGTGAGCACAAATAACAATGCGAATTACACATTTTGATGGAGTATGCACATCCTGATTTTGATTGTGACTTCCATAGTAAGTGGAAAAAAATCTATGGAAGTCAATGGGGTCCATTAACTGTTTGGTGACCGACATTCTTCAAAATATGTTCTATTGTGTTCAGCAGAAGAATGAAATTCATACAGGTTTGGAACAACTTGAGGGTGAGTAAATGATGACAGAACATTCATTATTAGGTGAAATATTCCTTTAAGGTTCTTTTATGTAGGTACTAATACCTGGTACAATTTTTATCTGACAGTAAATCACAGATATAAATCTCTGGATTGAGCTGAGGAAGAGAGTCACCCACACAGTAGTGCTCAGCTGCAGAGGTGGGTGTTATACTGTAGGAGGTGTTTAACTTTCCACCGCAGTGCTGATGTGTGTGTGGGCCAGACTAACATTCACATGAGATCCTAGTGCCTCCACAGAGGTATACATCAATGCATTAACACCCAGAGATACAGCATCATCCCTCACACCTAAAGGCACAGAAACTCTTTTTAGCACAGTAATTCACTAATGTATTGCCAAAAATACTATATATTCGGCCGTCATGGAGGTAAATTAGAAAAATGTATTGCATTCAAGTGGCTCTTTATGTTTAATGCATTTATGTAAGTCACATATTCCCCTGCATATATCCATGAAGATTGTTATTCAGGGAAACAGATACTTGGTATAGTTACTGAATGCATTATAGATATTGGATGATTTATTATACTTTCAGATCTCACTGCACCTGACAGCTTGTATAAGAATCTGTCCTGCTGCATTTTATAACACTTTTTTTCTTCTTCATATCATAAACAATATTGGGGAAATGCAAAGATGGTTCGAGGCTGAAGCAGCTCTGGTGTAGAGGGGTCCATCCATGTAAAAGCACCACAAAGAAAGAAACATATTCAGTCTGTCAAAGGCTCGGACTCACAGCAGTCAATCAACCCTCACTTTACCCATAATGCAAAGAAACACCAACACAAACCAGCAGCAGATTTCTCATGATAGACAGGGTTCCTCTAAGTGTTTAGACAAAAGTGTCTTTCTTGCTCTATATTTATAACAAACCATAGTTTGCATAGTTTAAACTGGCCAGAAGATCTATATTAAAAAACAATATAGACTACCATTCGGAAGTGTGGGGTCAGTTATTACGATAAAATACTTTTATTCAGAAAGGATGCATTAAATTGATCACAATTGACAGTAGATCACAGTTGTTCAGGGAAGAAGGAGGTGGGAACCGGCGGACATTCAAAGACTTTAATTAAATAAATAAACAGAATGAAAGTAAAAGCGGCAGCCCCTCACGGACAACTGCTGCGCACACACACACACAACAAAACACAACGTAAAGTTCAGGCCTGGTCCTCTCCTGTCCTTCACTAGTGTCGCTCGTCCTTATATGCCTCCAGGCTCCCTCATGAGAGGACTAGAGGACTCGCGTCATTCTCAATCACGCACCGGTCTCGCTCGCTCCTCCCATGTCTCTTGCTCGCCAACCTCGCCACAAAGACATAATTTAACAGTTTTCTATTTTAAATAAATTATGTTTTATTAACAAGGTTCGGGAGGAGCATGTTCAGATAATTGACACAAGTGGAGAGCACTCAGCTAATCAACAATAAGAGGTATATACACAGCAGTCTTACCTCCGTTCGTTGACAGTCTATCAGCATCCCTCCACCACCCCTTCTCCACACTTTTAGTTCTAACCATTTACATACACAGGGGGGTACTCTGGGTTCGGGCCAAATTCTGAGCTCAAAGCCCCTCCCCCCGGACAGCACGCCAAATATGCATTTAAATTTACTCTCCATAAGTTATATGTAAGTGTGAACTCGTGAAACGCTGTTCTTATGAACGGTATATTCATCAATTAATCCTGAAAAAAGTTACATAAGTAGCACAACTGTTTTTTAACATTGATAATTATAAGAAATGTTTCTTGAGCATCAAATCAACATATTAGAATGATTTCTGAAGGATCATGTGATCAAGACTGGATTAATTAAAAAAAATATAATTTATTAGTTCAATTACAGTAACAAATATAAGACATTGTGGTACAGTATGTAATAACAACAACTAGAATATAGAATGAACATGTATGTAAAAAAAAAAAAAAACTGATAAAGTATAATATTAGGGCAGTTACATGAATTTGAAAAGCTTTAAAATTTGTATTGTTTTAATACGTTTTTTTGTTTTGTGATATCATGTTTGAAAGGGTTTCAATGTATATTTTGAGATCAGTATAAGGTAATAAATGAGGGTTTCTTTTGAATAATTATTGTCTTATGAATATAAAATGTAGCCAAAATAATTAAAAGATTAATAATATAGTTTAGTTTTTCAGAAAAAAGTGGGTTTGAAAACAGAGTAAAATGTCATGAAGACTGGAGTAATGATGCTGAAAATTCAGTTTTTCATCACAGGAATAAATTACACTTTTAAATATATATTAAAATAGAAAACTTGTATTTTAAAATGTAATAATATTTCACAATATTACTGTTTTGTACTGTTTTTGTTTGAATTTGAGACTTCTTTCAAAAACGTTCACAAAAAAAAGTTATATATTTGGTCTATATTTATGTGTCTTTTATTTATATTTATTAGATGTATATATGTTTATACTAAATAAATAATTTAAAAAAGCAATATATTTTTACTTTCATTTTATGACTTATCTTCATAATATGGGTAGTTTCAATTGTGCAATTGAAGAGCTTTAATTAGAAAACATTAGAATCTGTCCTTTTAACTGCTTGTTTGCAGATGAATTCTTACAGACAAATCTATAATAATCTCATCTGATCAATTTTTAAGTACGTTTGGGGTGGCAGAAGTTTGCAAAGACACTTTTCGCTCACAAGCTTGTCACTGGCCTCTTGAGAACTTTATATAATGCATGGAGTGCTTTAAAAAAAAAAAAGGAAAAAAGAAAACTTAATTCCCTCCACGAAGCGCCAGTGTTTACTTCTGTCCGAGGGGATCACAGTTATGAGGGACTGTGCTGAATTAGCTTTTGTTTTTAGCTTGTAATGAAATGCTTGGTCATCACTCCCCGTGGGCCCGTCCTCATTAATCTGAAGGGCTGAGGCTGGCACAGGGCCGCAGGAATGAAACGGCTGTTTGCTGTGCCACAGCAATCAGCGACACGGCTGTCTGCAAATATTTGCAAGTGGTCCGAAATGCCTTGTTGAGATCTGTCCGGTGATGAGAGCTCTGTTTTGAAATATCGATCCTAAGAAGGAAGCGTGCTTGACAGCATTTCTGTTTTGGGTGGCACTTGCTTCAAGTAGAATGCAGATTTTCTGCATAATTATGTTTTTGCAATGCAGGAACAGATTTCAGTGTTGGGGAAACTGTAGCTACAAGTTATTCATAAGTTAAAGGAGTTAAATTAAGCTACTCTTACATAAACACATATATTATATTATATTATATTATATTATATTATTTTATAGATTATATTATATAGGCTATTATTGTATTATATATTATGTTTTATTATGTATTATATATATTTTTAATTTACTTAAGAAAATGTACGTCCAAAACTAGGGTGTTTTGGGTGGTTCCTAAGGTGTTCTAAATGGTTGCTAGGTGGCTTGATATTATATTTAACAATCGTTGTTTAGAAATGTTCTGGGAGGTTGGTAGGTGGTTGCATATATTATATTATATATTATATTAATTATATTAATCAAATTATTATTATTTATTTTTTTTACAGGTGGTTGCTAGTGGTTTGAGAAACTGTTATATTAGATTATTAATAATTTATATATTATATTTTTATATACATTTACAATTTTGGTTCATGTGTTAAATAATTTTTCCATAATGTGTCCATTCATTTGTTTTAACAGGTTTGTATTTCAAATTTCAGTCTAAGCTTTGTTGTAAGTTGTTCTTTTTCTAGTGGCCACTAGGTGGCACTTAATTTCTGCAGTATTGTGGCACCTTAGAGCAAGAGCCAAACATCCAATGATGCCTATAGAGTGGACAGACTATAATTTCTCCTTGATCGAGTGAGCCCCTAAAAATGAATTATGTACAATGGCATTCAAAACATTGCTCTTGTAAGAGATTGGCACACTGGACAGCTTATTTGTACATTATGGGTTTAGAGCAATCATACATTATACTTCTCACTTTGATGCTAATAATATTCAAGTTTAAACCAGCGTAATGTGCAGTCAGCTAGTCATTATTTCAAAATAAACCCTTGATTCAAGATCCCACTGTGTCCTGATCAAGTGTCTGGGTTTAATTAGAGATAATAAGTGGCTGGCTGTACTTTATCCCTTATGTAATTGTCTAACAGTGACAATTCTGTCAGAATTACAGATTCTTGAAATTATTTAATTAATTAAAGACAGGCTTAACACATTGGTCTTCTCAGGACATACTTATGAATCTCTGAACTGTAGATTAAATGAATGTTTGGAGGTGGGAGCACTGATCAAATTCTGCCAAAATTCCCCACACAGGCTAATTACTTGTTTTCTTAGATTTTGTTCCAAATTAACAAACGTGGCACATGAGAAATGATTTAAAACATAATGTTTGATTTGGCATTTCTTTAAAAACCAAAAGTCTGATTCCATAAAATGCTGAAAAATAGTGTAATTTCACAGAATCCAGGAGACATTAAAGTCAGCAGGAAATGGATAGACTTTTCTTCCCTATTGTGCATATATCCGAGTGAAACGAGAAAAAATGTAGGGCGGAACTTGATTTGGTCTATTGGGAATTGATTGGATGGTTGTGGTTTGCTATTGGCCGATCTCATGTGATTGACAGGTTGTCCCGCCCTCACGCCAGTAAACGCATCATCAGAGAAGAGAATAGATGTCACTGTAAGATGTTATAGAAGTTATTTTGATGAAAGATTATGAGGGCACATAAATTAAAAAAAAATGATGTTCACAGCTAAATCGTGTATAATAAATACTGCAATATTGCATAAAGCAAAAAGATTGTCGATTTGGATTTCATGGTAACTTTAACACAAAACATATGCTAAATAACCTGTTAACATAACAAATGTCCTATTAATTCAAAGGCTACATTAAATTTCCTCTCTACAAAATATGTGTCATATTCAAAAGGGTGGTGGCCTCATAAAACCTCCTTACTTTTAACAAAAGAGGAGGCAAATTTTTCCCTGGATGTTCTCCTTTTCAGGTAATGAGACTTTTTACAGTGGCAGTGTTATTCCCTGTGACATTCATAAAAGCAAGTTAATGCTTAGAGGAAGACTGCTGGCAGAGAGAGAGAGAGAGAGAGAGAGAGACAGCCTGCCTCTGTGTCCTCTCTTCCTTATTTCCTGAATGATCTGCATTAATATTGAGTTTAATGCTTCATTACACCCACGCCTTTATATGGGAAAAGTGGATGATTAAAGTGCTCTGTGAAGCATCTGTCTTAAAGCCATGGAGTCATTTAAAAGAATCATGAGCTGTATGAATAAGTGATAGAACAGCCGCTAACCAAGCAACGGCAAACTATTAGAGGAAGAGAAAGGGGTTTTATTCTTTATACTCGCCTAAATCATTCTATACACTACTATTTTAGTTGGCTTTGACACTGAGCTTAGTTATGTCCTTCTGGAGGCGCAAAAGAGACCAGACCTTCTCATATCTACAGTTATGAACAGAAGACTCGTCCCGCAGGACATGCAAGACAACAGGTCAGATTTTTAACAAGCTAGAAGACTATTACTTGTTTTTCAGCCTAGACCCTTACAAACTAGTTTTATATTTATATACTGGAGAAAATGTGAGCTGTCCAAAAACTGGGGTGTGGGTGGTTTCCAGAGTGTTGCTATGTGGTTGTGGGTGGTTACTAGGTAGCCTCTTTAGTCTCTTTGGAATTCTGTTCCATGGAAATTCAATTTTTTTCATTTCAATTTACTGAAGAAAATGTGACCATGTCCAGTACAAGGGTGTTTTGGGTGGTTTCCAGGTCATTGCTAGGTGATTGCTGAGGTGTTCTGGGTAGTTGCTAGGTGGATTAAGAGCCATACTACATCATTTCTTTGGTATTATGGTCCCTAGATGGCTTTGGTTACTTCCTAAATGTAAATATATGAGTATGTCCAAAAGTAGGTTGTTGTGGGTGGTTGACATGGTGTTGCTATGTGGTTTCCACGGTGTTGCTAAGGTGTTTTATGCGATTGATAAGTGGAGTAAGACTCCATACCAATCATCTCTTTGTTTTTTGGGTCCCTAGATATGCTTTGGGTCTCTTCTTCAATGCAAATATATGGTTGTTTTTGTCCATTTTATTATTTTCACAATGAAATTACATATATTTTATATTTAAATAAATTGTATATTTATATTTTTTAAATAAATATCTGCATACATACATACCTAAAATGTATTATTAAAGGCACAATATGTAAGAATTTAATTAAAATATCCAAACACCACTAGAACAGTGTTATATATTTTGTTGACTTGTGTGACATTATCCCAAATGTTTCCACGAATGTTTAAATCTGGAGAAATAAGCTATTTTAACCAGGACCTGGACACGTCAGACAAGAGAACAACTGTTTGGAGACATTTATAGACAGAAAACAAATTATTGTATAGTAACAGCATTTTCTCCGTATTACAATGTTTTAAAATGAATTGCAGCACAAGCCATCCAGCAATTATTAATAAGATATTCTAATATTGATCTAGCTTACTGCAGTGTGCAACAAGTGCCTCATAGCAGGCACGGAGTGAACGAACGTTATAACATAATTTTCAACACACTCAAATGTATCTAATATGATAAAACAGCGCTGCGAAACCTCACATACGCTTGACTGGAAGAAGAGGTATCGGCGACTGTGGCATAAAGTTCCTCTGCTGTCGCCATGTGTCATGCTTTTCTCTCAATAGCAATCGCTTCAGCGACCTCGTTCAGCTCCCACAACACTCAGCCCTGCTCTGCTTCATACTACAGTAACGTTAATCTCATCCATGAACATGTTTTCAGCCCGATTCCCATCCTGATTTTTTTCAACCGGCTGTGAGGTCAACACTACAACTCCCAAGATTCTGTGCTAAATCTTGGCATCATCAAGCTACACCTATTTTGAATAGGCAACCACTAGTGGCGAAAAATACAAACTACTCGCTTTGCCACATTTCCACTGCATGGTACAGTTTGGTATGGCTCGCTTTGGCGCTTTTCCACTGCATGGTACAGTTTGGTACGGCTCGCTTTGGCGCGTTTCTACTGCATGGTACAGTTCGGTACGGCTCGCTTTGGTGCATTTTCACTGCATGGTACAGTTCGGTACGGCTCGCTTTGGTGCGTTTCCACTGCTTGGGACAGTTCGGTACGGCTCGCTTTGGCGCGTTTCTACTGCATGGTAAAGTTCGGTACGGCTCGCTTTGGCGCGTTTCCACTGCTTGGGACAGTTCGGTACGGCTCGCTTTGCGCGTTTCCACTGCTTGGGACAGTTCGGTACGGCTCGCTTTGGCGCGTTTCCACTGCTTGGGACAGTTCGGTACGGCTCGCTTTGGTGTGTTTACACTGCTTGGGACAGTTCGGTACGGCTCGCTTTGGTGCGTTTACACTGCTTGGTACAGTTCGGTACGGCTCGCTTTGGTGCGTTTCCACTGCTTGGGACAGTTCGGTACGGTTCGCTTTGGCGTGTTTCCACTGCTTGGGACAGTTCGGTACGGCTCGCTTTGGCGTGTTTCCACTGCTTGGGACAGTTCGGTACGGCTCGCTTTGGTGCGTTTCCACTGCTTGGGACAGTTCGGTACGCCTCGCTTTGGCGCGTTTCTACTGCATGGGACAGTTCGGTACGGCTCGCTTTGGCGCGTTTCTACTGCATGGTAAAGTTCGGTACGGCTCGCTTTGGCGCATTTCCACTGCTTGGGACAGTTCGGTACGGCTCGCTTTGGCGCGTTTCCACTGCTTGGGACAGTTCGGTACGGCTCGCTTTGGCGCGTTTCCACTGCTTGGGACAGTTCGGTACGGCTCGCTTTGGTGCGTTTACACTGCTTGGTACAGTTCGGTACGGCTCGCTTTGGTGCGTTTCCACTGCTTGGGACAGTTCGGTACGGTTCGCTTTGGCGTGTTTCCACTGCTTGGGACAGTTCGGTACGGCTCGCTTTGGCGTGTTTCCACTGCTTGGGACAGTTCGGTACGGCTCGCTTTGGTGCGTTTCCACTGCTTGGGACAGTTCGGTACGCCTCGCTTTGGCGCGTTTCTACTGCATGGGACAGTTCGGTACGGCTCGCTTTGGCGCGTTTCTACTGCATGGTAAAGTTCGGTACGGCTTGCTTTGGCGCATTTCCACTGCTTGGGACAGTTCGGTACGGCTCGCTTTGGCGCGTTTCCACTGCTTGGGACAGTTCGGTACGGCTCGCTTTGGCGCGTTTCCACTGCTTGGGACAGTTCGGTACGGCTCGCTTTGGTGCGTTTACACTGCTTGGTACAGTTCGGTATGGCTCGCTTTGGCGCGTTTCCACTGCTTGGGACAGTTCGGTACGGCTCGCTTTGGTGCGTTTACACTGCTTGGTACAGTTCGGTACGGCTCGCTTTGGTGCGTTTCCACTGCTTGGGACAGTTCGGTACGGTTCGCTTTGGCGTGTTTCCACTGCTTGGGACAGTTCGGTACGGCTCGCTTTGGCGTGTTTCCACTGCTTGGGACAGTTCGGTACGGCTCGCTTTGGTGCGTTTCCACTGCTTGGGACAGTTCGGTATGGCTCGCTTTGGCACGTTTCTACTGCATGGTACAGTTCGGTACGGCTCGCTTTGGCGCGTTTCTACTGCATGGTACAGTTCGGTACGGCTCGCTTTGGTGCGTTTCCACTGCTTGGGACAGTTCGGTACGGCTCGCTTTGGCGCGTTTCTACTGCATGGTACAGTTCGGTACGGCTCGCTTTGGCGCGTTTCCACTGCTTGGGACAGTTCGGTACGGCTCGCTTTGGCACGTTTCTACTGCATGGTACAGTTCGGTACGGCTCGCTTTGGTGCGTTTCCACTGCTTGGGACAGTTCGGTACGGCTCGCTTTGGCGTGTTTCTACTGCATGGTACAGTTCGGTACGGCTCGCTTTGGTGCGTTTCCACTGCTTGGGACAGTTCGGTACGGCTCGCTTTGGCGCGTTTCCACTGCTTGGGACAGTTCGGTACGGCTCGCTTTGGTGCGTTTACACTGCTTGGTACAGTTCGGTATGGCTCGCTTTGGCGCGTTTCCACTGCTTGGGACAGTTCGGTACGGCTCGCTTTGGCGCTTTTCCACTGCTTTGGACAGTTCGGTATGGCTCGCTTTGGCGCGTTTCCACTGCTTGGGACAGTTCGGTACGGCTCGCTTTGGCGCGTTTCCACTGCTTGGGACAGTTTGGTACGGCTCGCTTTGGCGCGTTTCCACTGCTTGGGACAGTTCGGTACGGCTCGCTTTGGTGTGTTTACACTGCTTGGTACAGTTTGGTACGGCTCGTTTTGGCGCTTTTCCACTGCATGGTACAGTTCGGTACGGCTCGCTTTGGCGTGTTTCTACTGCATGGTACAGTTCGGTACGGCTCGCTTTGGCGCGTTTCCACTGCTTGAGACAGTTCGGTACGGCTCGCTTTGGCGCGTTTCCACTGCTTGAGACAGTTCGGTACGGCTCGCTTTGGCGCGTTTCCACTGCTTGAGACAGTTCGGTACGGCTCGCTTTGGCGCGTTTCAACTGCATGGTACAGTTCGGTACGGCTCGCTTTGGCGCGTTTCTACTGCATGGTACAGTTCGGTACGGCTCGCTTTGGCGCATTTCCACTGCATGGTACAGTTCGGTACGGCTCGCTTTGGCGCATTTCCACTGCTTGGTACAGTTCGGTACGGCTCGCTTTGGCGCTTTTCCACTGCTTGGAACAGTTCGGTACGGCTCACTTTGGCGCGTTTCTACTGCATGGTACAGTTCGGTACGGCTTGCTTTGGCGCGTTTCCACTGCTTGGGACAGTTCGGTACGGCTCGCTTTGGCGTGTTTCTACTGCATGGTACAGTTCGGTACGGCTCGCTTTGGCGCGTTTCCACTGCTTGGGACAGTTCGGTACGGCTCGCTTTGGTGTGTTTACACTGCTTGGTACAGTTCGGTATGGCTCCCTTTGGTGCGTTTCCACTGCTTGGTACAGTTTGGTACGGCTCGCTTTGGCGCTTTTCCACTGCTTGGTACAGTTCGGTACTGCTCGCTTTGGCACATTTCCACTGCATGGTAGAAGTTCGGTATGACTCGCTTTGGCACGTTTCCACTGCATGGGACAGTTCGCTACGGCTCACTTTTTGCCGCTTTTCCACTGCATGGGACAGTTCGGTACGTTTCGGTACGGTTCATAGTACCACCTCGGTTGAGGTTCCATGCGTGCCGTAGGTACCAATACTAAAAAGCGACAAATCACTGATTGTTCAGAGAGAATCATCACTACCAGCTACCACTACCGTCACTACCATCATATGCTTTTGTAACAGTGATTTAGAGATTGAGACCCTAAACTCATTGCTAAATATAAGATTAGCTTACCCTCGTGTGGCGTCGAGCAAATCAAGGTATTTCGCCATCTGCGCTTTGTTGTACGAGTGACAAAGACTCTCTTGTTTTTAGCAGTATTTTGTTTTGCTGCTATCAGC
Source organism: Gobio gobio (assembly GCF_949357685.1). Lineage (NCBI taxonomy): Eukaryota > Metazoa > Chordata > Actinopteri > Cypriniformes > Gobionidae > Gobio > Gobio gobio. The sequence continues at coordinate 33,333,055 of NC_137119.1, forward strand.
CTCCTTTGAAACAAACTTCTTCGTCTTGTAGTTAAAAACATCCACATGCCGAGAAGTAGAGGCGGCACAATTACAACGATCATTCTATAATCCCACCCACTTTAAAGTGGTAGGCTAACTGCAGTGGAAAACCAAAGCGAGCCGAGCCTTGCTGTGCCGAACCGAGTCGTACCATGCAGTGGAAAAGCGAAGCAAGCTAAGCCAAACCGCACCGTACCAAGCATTACCATGCAGTGGAAAAGCGAAGCCAAACCGTACAGTACCGTACCAAGCATTACCATGCAGTGGAAAAGCGAAGCAAGCTAAGCCAAGCCATACCAAACTTTACCATGCAGTGGAAAAGCGCTAATAGTGACCTTGAGGTGTATTGATGTTTGCTCTACTTCATAATTATATTTTATTATTTAAAAGGAATTTCATTAATGTTCAGGCATCTACATGCTAATTGACCTCTTTTCTTTACCTGTGTGGAGTTGTCATTGTGTTTTATCCCTAACAGACTAACCATTTTAGACGTTTGATGTTTAAGGGAGACTATTCTAATTGATGTTAATCAAACATTCAGTCTTTGTAGTTGAACCATTTCATTTTGTTGAAGTATGGTGGCCCTCAAACACTAATTAACTGCTCTTTCTGGCTGTTTACCAGAAGCCCTTTCTAGAAGAACCCAATTGTAGCTTTAATTTCAGAATACCATCTCATCTAAAGCCACTCTCATATTGAATATGACACTATAGCCCACCAGCACAGCTTTCTGATGTTTTTTTTTTTAAGAGATTCATCCAAAAATGAAAATGTCCTCATCATTTACTCACCCACATGACTTTCTTTCTTCTGGAGGCCACCAGGACGCTGCTCTTTTCCATACAATGAAAATGAAAGGTGGCCTGCGGCAGCGGAGAAGATTATGAGACTTAAATTTCATCATTTTCCTTATTGAAAGACTTCCTAAGACTTATATTATAAGGCATAATTCATGTAAGTGCAACAGTGCCCATCCCCTTTTTCAAAGGTGCTGGTTCCCGAAGTATTATTTTCAAACATTTTTCCCATAGAGATTATATAATAGTCTTCGTTATCTGGAAATCTGGAAAAAAGACAAAGGTTCAAGACTGTGTTTTAGTGAGGGAAAGAACTACAATCCAATGAAGCATTACAACGAGCATAATCAAATAAACAATTATGGATATAAAACTACTCTTTTATGAACATTGATTATATGTATAAAATCAATATATTTTAAGTTTATTGCAATATATATATATAAAAATCTGAAAGCTCCCAATTTCAACATTTATTAGGCTTTAAAAAACAACTTTTAATTTAAGTGAACTTAAAACAATCTTTACATAAAACCAAAATAATAAATGTAATTTTTACCTGTGTTTGTTCAAGAGCAAAAGAGAACTTGATGTGAGCAGGAGACTGACGTCTGTCTGTGCGTCGAGTGTGTGTGTGTGTGTGTGTGTGTGTGTGTCAGACATAGACAGTAAAAGAAATGGACAGAGCGACTCCATAGACTTCAACGGGGAGAATTGAAGTCAGGTAGAAGCACTCACTTCCTGATGGCTGATGTACTGCGCAGCCTCAGACTGAGCTTGACGACGTAGATGTGACGTGATCAGCCTGTCCGACAGTGGCAAGTCTTCTAGTAGTTGTGCAACGTAAAATCTGAATCACCGAATCTTGCAGAGACAGAGAGGGTGAGCAGGAGCAACTTTTGATGAATGATCTGCAACATCTCTATCTGCGTTTATGCCTCTACGTCCCCCCGATTGCCTCATAAGGCATCTTTACACAGCAGACGCGGCACAGAAACCGAATCTTATGCGGCATAACATCACAAAAATTTGCATTTACACAGACCGTTTAATGCGTCTCTGAAGCGGCATAAATGCATTTACACAGGAATGAAAATCGCGGGAAACAATGCTTTGAACATTACAACAGTTTTAACAAAGTGTTATAAATTAATTTAAAAATAATGGAATATATAAAAATAAAATAAAAATACAGAATTTTAAATTATTTTCCTCTGCGCTAGCGCTTTTGATGTTTGTCATGATTCTGGATAGGCTTTTAGGCTACGGTATAGCCTAGTTTATATTTCGTAATAAAATTGTGCCTGATTGAACAAATGCTATAAAAAAATATATAGTATTATGGGTAGATCACCGCAGGATTTAAAGTGGACGAAAGTTTTTTTTAAAAGAAACAAAGTCAATTTGGAGCAGTCGCAACAAATGAACAATGATATGACAGCAGATATATCAGCAAATATCAAATCTAATATCAAATATCGTTCTCAAAGAGATTATTTTTGGAATATAATATTACAATGCACAATCACAGTGACGCCGACTGGGTTAAGCATAACCCATCTGAGGGAAATGTTGCAGTGCGTTGATCTGCCAGACTCTTCAAAGGAAGATTACAAATGGGAATCGCCAATTTATTACACACGACAGTGTTTTTTTCCTTATTCCAGCGGAAACTCACAATACTCCATCATTTTTAGCCATTCATGTAAGTGCAAGACATAATTATAAACAGTAAACTGTCTACTTTTATTTCTGTACACTCAACAACAGCAAAGGCCGTGGATTCAGGGAACGGATCATTTTGCACTCCACTCCAAATGCTGTCTTCATTTCAAAAATATATTTTGTTTATTAAACACAAAGTTTTTCATTTCAAAAGCACTTCTAAATTCAGTTTATATTTCCAACAAACAAAATTTCAAGCCAAAATAACGAAGTGGTAAAAAAAACCTTTGAGTTACCACTGTGTAAATGCAAACTTTACGCTCGTCTCTGTGTGTGGCAAATGCGTCAGCGTATGTAAAAGTCGATCATTCTTTACAGATGATGTATGTTTGGACAGAAGACGAGTTCTTTATTAAACTCAAAAAAAACAATAGAACATAAAATGCCACAATTTATCATAACACCTCATATGTGCCGCTCAAGTATAAGGTGCTTTCCTTGCCATCAGTGCTTGGATAGGCTAACACACACGTCTCTTTCCATTAATAATAATGGCGTGCGGTGGCTGGGATATACATAAACCTAACAATATACGTAGCATGATTTTTGGAATGATTTATCACGAGAGGAAAAAAATAGTTTTAGTCGCATAACATCAGTTAATGGAAACGCTGTCATTTCGCAATATTTTTTTATCGCCTTTTAGAAAATATTGCAAATGTTTTGCGCAAATCCGTAATGGAAATTACAATGGCATGTTTGATCAATTTATCCTCTCAAATCAACACTGGATCAACTTCAACTTGTCTTGCCTAAAAATCCATAGATATAAAACACTTCAAGCATCACAATGTTAGTTTAAACATCTAGCATACTATCACCACCACCGCAAAAGGGTATTTTTGACAAGCTGAGGCTGATGCTGCTCGCAATCGAAACGGGCTACACAATCTAAACTAATAAAAATTAAAACATGCAGGTTGTCTTACACCTCTCAGCAAAATGAATATAATTCCCATCTTCAATTTCCTTCAATTTAAATGTGAGTACAGGAATCTTTTACCTTAATTCCTACTAGATGGTTTGTCTCCTTCTTCTTGATTCTCGCACTGCGTGAGCTGACGCTGACAGGCGGTTGTCATGACAATGGGGTAGTTTAAGGCGGTACAAGTTCGCGTTCATTTACACTGAATCAAAGCCGTTTCAGCGTCGCCTTTGATACTAGGGGCCGAGGTGGATCAGACCCGGCATATTTTAAGGCTGCTTTAATGCGGCATTGCGTCTTTACACAGAATTTTGAGCAGACACAGAGCCGCTTTAGAGCCGCCTTAACTCGGCTGTGTAAAGATGCCTATAGACAGTAAAAGATTGCCTACGAGCTTCTCCTCGGGTCTATACGGTAATTTGCTCAACAGCGCGACACAGTCACGTGGTTATGACGCAATCGTTAGCCTATATTTTACAAAAACAGCTTCAACGGGGCGTTAGTGTAAGATACAAGGTAATGGAGCCTTTTATACATTGTCGTGTTTGTTTAGAAATAAACAATGGACGAATGGAGTCTTTAAACGCCTCAGATGTAAAGATATTCACTGTCAAAGTGAGGCCCAAATGAATGGGAGTCAATGGGATGCTAACAACAGGTGATGGCCTGGTTAGCAATGGCCGCGCCTATGGGTGGTACGCTTGCCGGGGGCTGGGCTACCCCCTTGGTGTCAGAGTGTCCCTCGATTAGCTGACATGAGACGCAGCCACACAGACAGGACATTGACATACAGCGCGTTCTCTTGTGTCTTGTCGCGCTTGGAAGCGTTTACATGAATAGGAGCGTGATCATATAATGTAACACTAGGCAAAAATGAATATAAAAACGGACGCTGCATTATTTGAGTTAAAGGTCCCATGGCATGGCATTTTTCTATTATTTTATAATGTTTCCTGAGGTGTACTTATATTGTTAGTATGATTTTTACATCATAAAATGTCATAATTTAGAAATAAAAGGCTTTTTTTCAATACTGATGTTTGCCCTGTGGCTGAATGCCCTGTTTCAAGGAGCGTGTCTGCTGTGAGACTTCAGTAAAAACGCCCACTGTTGTGATTGGCTGACATCTTTGCATTTGAAATGAGCGGAGGGGGCGTGGTTTAACGAGGTCTACCAGGCACGAGCTGCTGCCAGAGAGACGGATGGACCTGAGTTCACTTCTCATCAGTTCTCTCAGCACGTCTCAGTTCAGTGAACTGTTGTAGTTACTAGAATATACTTCAGGTTATTAGTTTATTTCTAGTCGGAGGGACTGTCACTCATGTCAGAAAGTTAGTAACTTTATTAAGTTATGGATCAGCGTTGACTCGAGACGCGAACCCTTTAGAACGATTCAGTCCGATTTGGTGAACTGATTCGGTTCACTAAAAAGAACCGGTTCAAAAGAATGATTAGTTCGCGAACCGGACATCACTAATGTACCAGAGACTGAGCTCAGCGATTGCTAACAAAGTTATTTATAGTAACTACTGATTTGTGAGAGAGCTGTCAGCGCAAGTTTATTGTGTTCGTATCTGAGAGTTCTGAATAAACTCGAGTCACAGTCACACCGAGTCCGTCTTCATCATTATTCTACCAACTTTGTAACACATGCAATGTACCATTACAGCTGTCGAGATGAACGAGTTACGAGTAAGTGTTGATTATAGCATTATTTTTAGATATGTTCCAATCATATGAAAAGCGTCAGTGACGCGCATTGAGTACACAGCGCAAAAAAAGACACAACAGCAGTAATCGAATGTGATCCAGTCTATTGTGGGGAAAGCTGGCTAGCCCGGATATGCTCACGCTTACCCCCCTTCTGCTTAATCTCGTGCCGCGTTTGGCGCCCCCGCTGTGGGCCAGATGCAGTACTGGGGGTCTGGGATGTTGAAGGCCGACCCGTCAGTGCAGCCCGAGCTTTGGTGTGCGTGAGGTTTATCTCTAAAGATGTTACTCTGCTGATGTTGAGCAGAAACGACTGTATGCACATTTTAGAACAGATAGACGCGACGAGGACGTACAAAAACACTGACTCACAAGATAGAAAACACGAAAACACCGTTCTGTCGGGAGAGAGAGAAGCCGCTGCGTGTGCACGAATAATAAATAATTAGCTACACATAAGAAATCACTGATCACAGATCAGAAGGAACTGAAAAAAGACTTCTGTTTTCATTTGTACATCCAAACACTGAGAAACTGCCAGCATTCACTCGTTCACAAGCCATGATCTCTCGAGCGCTTGCATGGGCGTGCCAGATTCTCTGGGCGGGGGAAAGGGAGGTAACCGTTCCTGTTTGGACGTCAAAACAGCAGACTTCAGGATTGGCTAGTCTGGGCTGTCATTTTCTCAAAGGCAGAGAAAGACAGCCAGAACTCGGTTTACACCGATCAATATTTCTATCCACTTGGGGACAATATTCAGGCTAGGGGAACTCATATTAATGTTGAAATACCTCATAAAATGAAAATTTCATGCCATGGGACCTTTAAATATTTTTAATGCGTTAAGCTGAAAAAATGAATCGCCCGCGTTAACGCGTTAATTTGCCCAGCCCCAATATATATATATACAAACTTCAGTATTTTGAGAGCATAGGGAGATGGACTCGATTGCATCATTTGCAGTGCTTCATGGGAGTGGGCGGAGCTATTTTGGAGCATGTTGCATTTTTCGACTCACTGGTGTGTAATTCTCTGTACAGCATCATGGGCAATGTCGTTTTTTCATTAGGAATTCCACTATTAAACATGATTATTTAAAAAAGTAAGATTAATAATGTGGGCTGACGGCTTTTTTAAGTTTAAGGTTTTTAAGTTATTGTTCAAAATCAATTTCCTCATGGAGAAAGGGAATGGAGTTTTTACTTCCGGAACCCAACTATTTCAATCTGTAGACCTTATGCACCAGAGAAACAAGCGTGCAGCCATCTTTAGAATTTTGTCTTTGAACTTCCGTCTTTGCGGTAGTTCTGAATATTTCAATGGCATCGCTGTCGAAGAAAAATTAGGTGGTGAAGTGTATTTATAGTAGAGTTAACGAAAGTTATCATGAGCATTGTAGAAGCGAATGTCATAACAAATGTCAGTCGACTGGGAAGATTTTAAAACGACCAGTTCATTCATAAATCCGTAAGATCTTACCTTACCGCTGAAAAGGGACGGGGCTACATAAGGTCTATTGAATCATATTGAAATTTGGTCATCATTCATTTTCTTTTTAATTAGCAGCATGAACAATATGCTAAACTACTAAGAAATTTTTGCAAACAACTTGAAGGTGAACAACTTAAAGGGATAGTTCACCCCAAAAATTAAATTTTGTCTCTACTAACTCATCCTCAAGTCATACCAAACCTATATGAGTTTCTTTCTTCTGTTGAACACAAACTAAGATATTTTGAAAATTGCTACCAGACAGTTGACACCCATTGACTTCCATAGTTTTTTTTTCTAAGTCAATGGGTGCTGTCAACTGTCTGGTTACCAACCATCTTCAAAATATCTTCTTTTGTGTTCAACAGTATTTTTAGATTAGTAGTGGAATAGACCAGAATTTATAGACCCCTTACTTGTATGAGTCATGGTAACGCGCTTGCATGTATTGCACAGATGTGTATTGTATTGCTATCTATGTTGAAGACGTCAGTCTTTTAATGAGAACATGTGCACAGTGTCTGCTTTAAGGGGCTTTATGTACATTTTTTATATTGTCTTCTTTATATGCTAGTAGTGATGCACTGTAACCTGTCTTTATTAGGACTCTGATTTATTGGTCTGTGGGTTTGGAAACTCAATCTAGGTCAGTTGGTTCCTTAGGGTGTTTCTGAACTGTAAAAATCAAGTATAACCTTTTCATGTTCAGTGATACATCATATATAGAACATGCTCACAGTTAGTAACAAGTTCCCCAAGATCATCAATCATATTCCTGATCTCAAGTGCCAAAGAAAATCACACATTATTTAATGCTTATAATTACTTATATATGATGAAACATGGTAAAATTAAAGTACAATACAATTACACTATACACTCTTAAAAATAAAGGTTCTTTATTAGCATCTATAGTTCCATGAAGAACCTTTAACATCCATGGAAGCTTTCTATTACACAAAAGGTTCTTTATAGTAGAAAAGGGTTTGTTCTTCACACTTATAAAAAAGGGTTCTTTTAAGAACTGTTCAGTGAAAGGTTCTTTAGTGAACCAAAAAACGATTCTTCTATGGAATCACAACTTTTTGAACCTAGAATATGATGATCTCTCCTGTCCCATCATGGAAAGCACATCTACATTTATCAGCCCATGCTGCCATGTTTCTTCTCAATGGAAACGCATCCTAACTGTCACAGTAATGTAAATAACAGCCGCCCAATTATCATGATTTTCAACAGATGTACAGCTCTACCACATCACACAGTCAAACATATGCTAACGCTGTAATTGATTCTCTTCAAGGTTAATGTGAAAATCTGAGGGGTTTCCAGCAGGGCAGATGATTGAGTTTTATTAATGTTTTTGGCATAGGGAAAAAAATAATCCCCACAAGACTTCATCACAGCTGTTTTAATATATAAGGTGGATTATTAAAAAAAGAAATGTAATAACTGAAAAAGATGTAAGTGTTTGAGATAAAGTCAAAGATGTTTTGATTAAATAGTTCTGCAGCTGAGGAGTGTGGGCTGTGGTTTTATGCTCTCTTAATGCTGTTATTCAACAATAAAACTGTCTTTTGAGAGAGAACACATTTGCAACCTATTCTTCTTAGTAGCCTTAGTGCATCACAGTCGTTTGTTAGATTTTCTGAGTCTAAAATGAAATGTAAAGCTGATACATACTGTATATATATATATATATATATATATATATATATATACACACACACACACACACACACACACACACACACACACACACACACACACACATATATATGTACGTATCTACGCATGTATGTATGTATATATGTATATAGGAGTATTTTCTCTGAGGAGGCAATTAAGGGATGAAAAAAATTGGATGAGAAAATAATCCATATTAATCCATAATAATCCACAAAAATAAATAAATAAATAAATATATATATATATATATATATATATATATATATATATATATATATATATATATATATATATATATATATATATATATATATATATATATATATATATATATATATATATATGATTAATCAAATCCAAAATAAAAGTTTGTGTTTATGTGTTTGTCTGTGTACTGTGTATAATTACCATATATAAATACACACTCATTAATGTATACTGTATTTAAGAAGGATATTTTATATTTATATATAAAATATTTATATAAAAGATAAATTATATAAATATATATATACAGTATATATACGCAAATATTTCTTATACATGAATGAGTGTGTATTTATTTACACATAATTATTATACACAGTACACACACATATATTAAACAGTAACTTTTATTTTGGATGCGATTAATCGCGATATGTCTTTTTTTAAATAAACATTACATAAAAAAGAGAAACCAAATAGGCTACAATTCTATTTTTACATTAACCTTGTAATTAATATTTAATAAAATCGAGTATAAATGTCATAATGTTCGTTTTTAAGCATTTTTACACAATGTAACAATTTAAACAATATATTTAATTGAACTGATGTTCAGCTGTCCTTTTTAATAGTCAAATTATTATTACTGCCTCCCTTAATTGCCTATAAGTTGCTGTATAGTTGCATGTATGTATGTATGTATGTATGTATGTATGAATGAATGAATGAATATAAGTTAAAAAAGTATGACTTTTTATTTAAAACATTCCTAGAATTCCATGCGCGATTGCGCGAACCATCAAGTTTGTTTACAAATTAGTTTGATTTAAACATTAGCGTTTTGTGTTGGTGGTGTGTGCTTTAGACTATGTAGCCTAATGATTGCTCAAAGTTTTTATGAACTTTAAATGATCATTTGATTTTCTTAAATTGTACCGTCTGTAGTAGTAGCTATATTTAACAGTTGTGTTGCTGTTCGCCACAGTTCAAGGAGCAGAGGTGACTGACGGAATAGCGCCTCTCTTTTTAGACCCTTTGAGCGGACGACGATGATGAGGCGCGGGCACGGCGCCTGACGTGTCTCTTCATCATCAGCTGCTTGGAGTGAGGAGCGCGCGGTGGCACTTACTCGCGCTCTCCTCTTTCTCGCACTCTCATTCCGGCTCGAGCGCAGTGCCATGCGAGCGAGTGCGTCTTCGTGTGCCAACCTCGCGTGCGCTCGGAGCGTCAGACCCCGGCGAGATGCGGGAACTATAACGGGAGCTCAGATGTTTGGAGGTTCTCCACTGGATTGTTGGTAAATGTTCCTGCCCCACTCTCTGACGACCATGCTTTATTTCCAGCTGGTGATCATGGCGGGCACGGTCATGCTGGCATATTACTTCGAGTACACGGACACGTTCAACGTGCACGTGCAGGGCTTCTTCTGCTACGAGACCGCGTACACGAAACCCTACCTCGGACCCGAGGACACGAGCGCAATCCCGCCCGCCCTGCTGTACGCGGTGGTCACCGGAGTCCCCTCGTTGCTGGTGAGTCGCTAAAAACAATGGCATTGATTGACAAGTGCTATTGAGTGATCATTCGATTTTGATTATCATTAGCATGTGCTTTTAAATCAATGAATGAGTTCCTGCATAAAAGCAGACCAGGCATGAGAGTGCTCAATGACAATTGATTATTGATTGAGTGATCAGTTGACGTTGATTGTCATTTATAAGTTTTTAAGTGCATTCATTAATGTATTGATTAATAAATGAATGAATGGAACAAGGCAGATTTGATGTATTAGTGATTTCATATTGAAAAGTGTTGATAAATTGATTGATTGAAAGCACAGCAGAATAGAATTGATTTATTGGTGATGATACTTGATATTGATTTTTCTTGTTATTGTTTTTTATGTTGGTTTTCTTTGATAAGGCATTATAAGTTAGTAATAAATGAGATTGAGATCAGACTGGAGATTGATGTGATATTGATTGTATTTAATATTTATTGGGTCACACTTTAGATCAGGGTCCAATTCTCACTATTAACTGACTATTAACTATGACTTTTCCCCTAATAATCTCCTAATTACTTCTTATTAATAGTGGGTAGTTGCTAAAGTTATGTACTGGGTGGGATTAAGGGATGTATAATATGGTTGTGCAGTAATACGTGCTTTATAAGTACTAATAAACAGCCAATATCCTTGTAATATGCATGCTAATAAGCATAATTAATAATGAGACCCTAAACTAAAGTGTTACCATTTATTGATATTGATTTAAGTTATTTGATCGTTTGTCTTTTTAGTTGTTGTTGCATTTATTGATTATTAAATGAATCATTACATGGGGGCAGATCAAACTTGAGATGTAAAACTCCTTTTACTTCAACTGCATGGAATAGGATAAATAGTTTTATAATAATATCCAATTTGTTTTAGATTTTGATTGGATAATTGATTTGACTGGCTTTGATTTTAGAGAGGTTCAATAAAAAATGTACTGTTTAATACAGATTTTGATTGAGGAGCGTTGTAAGTGATTGCATGATAGCAATTCAGCCTAGAGATGCATAAGAAAGAGGTTTAATAAAAACACTTTCGTAATATGTGCAACAGTGTAGTGTGATTCTGGCAACGCTGTCTGAGGTACGGAAATAATGCACACCATGAGTCTTCAAGATGAGACCTTTGTGTGAGTCATAACTGCCTTTCCAGCTCTTCTGAATTTGCAATGTTTATTTGTAATTTAAAGGATATTTTTAAAGCATTGCACAGAATACTAATTTCCATGCATGCAGGGCTGTATAATTAACCAGCAGATCCAGATATGTTTACTGCATGTGTTCCATCTTGGTAAGTCAGCATAATGAGATTTCTTTATCTATGCATGCATACATTAAGCCTGCATATCATAAAACCCCTTCTCTCCTCGTATCAAAGCCTTTGATGTTAGAGATCACACCAGGCACTGAATGCCATCATCAGCTTGTCTATTCACTCACAATACGCAAATGTTAAGTAACACTTGTTTATTGAAAACTGCAGGGGTTTTTTTCCATGAGGGAGAAAAGCAAACTGTGAGTATAGACATCTCACTGTCTGTAATTTAATGTTCACCTGCCCACATAATTTCATCACTGGCTGTGATTCAATCTGAAGTGCCGCCACGCTGGACCTTTGCTTCTCTGCCAGCTCATAGTGTGGTTCTGTATTCACCTAATGTGTTTAACAGATGAATGGCAGTGGATAAAAGGATGTGTTTAAAATGTGAACCTCTCTGTGTTCTCATTTTGAATTTTTATAAAAGATTTATTTTAGGATTAACTGACCCCCTGATTTTTATTTTGTTCTATTTCTCTTTTTTGTTTCTTGGTTTCTGCTAAATATACAAGAGAATTTCATGCACAATGTTTTTTTTTACTTTTGTCTTGCGTTGATCACATTCAGTGGACAAGAATCAAGCGTAGCGTCAGTTCACGTTAGTCAAGCTCGCATCAGCTGACTGTCAGTTGATCACATCTACCTATAGGAATACGACGTCGATCACAGCATACATATACAGTGGTGTGAAAAAGTGTTTGCCCCTTTATAACAATAATTTTCAACAATTTTACTTAAAAACATTTCATTTAACTTGCAATGTTGGCCTTCAGTAGTGTACTATAAAAAAAGTATAAATGTAAATAAGCCCTTGACAAAATGTAAAACTAAAAGAGTAAAAAATGTAAAAAGGTACAAATTTGTAAACCAACATAACACAAAAAAGAGAATATCAGCAAATTCTTTTTATATAGAATAGTGTTGTCACGATACCAAAATTATGACTTCGATACGATACCAGACTAAAATACCTCAATACCGATACTGAATCAATACCATGGCAAAAAACAGTAAAAGTAATTGAACAAATATGAACTTACTATTCATTGTTTTAGGGTTATAAAACCCTAAAAACTCACTTGGCCGGCATGTTCCTGCCCTGCCCTGCTTCACACAGAATATTAGGTCCGGCCTTTTAAGAGCTGCACGGACCAAATTCATTGTAGCACCCGATTTCTCATTCAACTCTGTATACGTTCACTAAAGACATATCCGACCTGAATACTCGCCAGGATGTGCATTTTTTCATATTTTTGACCATTCAAACCCAATAATCCGTCATGTCCGCGGCTGCGCGCGCTTCAGGTCAGAGTCCGGCAGCGCGCGCGAGCACGTCCCGGCCGCGTCACACTTTTCTGTTGCGTTTTTTTCCTGAGCTGCGCATATATATTTGACTGTTCTGCTTCCATTGTTTAGTGAACGGTGGAAGCAGAGCTCACACACACGTCCTCACTCCTGCTGTCACACATCGACGCAAATTAAGAAATACTGCTTTTAATAGAGTGCTGTCATTTTTAAAGTACCGGTACTAATACAATTTCATATCGTACCCAAAAAATATCGACTACTTAACAACGTCGACGCAGTCGATTGTACCGACCAATCGCGACAGGCCTATTTACGTGTAAGTGAATCGCTCGCATTGAGCGTGTGTTACGAGTGTGTGTTGCATGTTAGTGGACTGGACCGTGGCGGAGGATTCGTTGTGCAGCAGAAGCGTCAGACTTATATTTTAAAATTCACAGGAGTACGCATAATCGCGAAATTGGAAGTGAAAATAAACGGGAGCACACATTCAAACGCAGGTTCAATATGTTACCGCTGTTTGAAAGCGGCTCCCTGAGGCACGCGAATATCTCCCAATATAAAGGCTATCTCATTGTAACAATCTCTTAGCTCTGTATTATGCTTGAAGAAAAATGTGGTCTCTATTTGCACTTTGAATATTGAGTACTTTGATTATGGTATTATGGTTATTGTTTGCATCTATGATCAATTTGTGGGAAGGAGAAGGAGTTCAGTTAGGAGGTCAAAAGAAGCTCATGTGCAGTTCTAAGGTCTGAAGAGACAATCATACAGGAAAGAAGCCAGTCAGTTGAGTTTTTGGCAAAACCATTACAGTGCTTGTTGTCTTTTACTGCATATGATAATTCATACTCAGAAAGTAGAACTGAAATGACATTCATTACAAGATGATGAGTTAAAACATTTCAAATGCACTGCAAACAATTTTTCTAGTCATGTATTTCATCATTGAGGATTATACTATGTATTTGCCCCCTTTTATTAAATACTTTTTACTTTTTTCTTCTCCTATAATGCCTGATGAGTTTGGAGAACACCTGACAAGAGATCAGAGACCATTCCTTCATACAGAATCTCTCCAGATCCTTCAGATTCCCAGCTTTAGTTCAGCCCACTCATTTTCTATAGGTTTCAGGTCAGGGACTGGGATGGCCATTACAGATGCTTGGTTTTGGAGGACAAAAATTGCAAAAACTTTATTCAAATGGCATGCTCCAATTTTTTTTGGCTGTTTTTAAGATGGTACTTTTTTTTAATGATTTGGTTATGCAAATTTACAGACTGCTAGAATGCTGAATTAGGGAAATTTCAAGTTTCAAGACATCTTTGAAAGATATTCAAGAGTTTTTTTAAAGATATTTAATAGAAAGTAAATGATATCCTTGAGGAATGATTTAAAAAATATATATTATTATTATTACCAGTAGAGAGACAATGGGGGTTGTGAGAACGGGTAATTACCCAAGCCGAATTCTGACAATACTGCCGTGCATTGTGTTTCTGACTTTATTTTATGTAATTATTTATTTTGTTATTATTCATTTTTTTTTTACATATATTTGTCCCTATGACAATTGGATTATTTAGCAAATTTTTCCTTGAAAAATTGCATTTTTACATAATTACATTTTGAGTAATGATATATTTACTCGCCAAGGTTGTTGTTTATTATTATTATTATTTATTTATTGCAAATGTAGCACTTGGGGAGTATTAAATGTTTAGCTCTACCTTCAGCAGATCTGTATATTCTGCTTTGATTTGTTGGTAGTCTATATCAGATTTCAGATTTCCCAACTCTAAACATCACAAAGAAATCAGTGGTATGTTACTTTACATTACAGTCAGATGGATCTTCCTGCATCTTGTCTAAGTGGGTGGTTTTTGGCTAGAATAAGCTGTAATGTGGACTAGACTTTATGCTAATAATCAAAAGTATGGCCACATGAGACTAGATTGGTTTCAATAGTTTGAATACAGAAAAAGAGGGAAAGAAAATCAAACGACTACTTATTTTTAGTGATTCCTTCCTGTGCAGACTCCAATATGCATTTTTCATTCACAATGCTGACCGGTTCTAAGCGTTGTTACATGGCAGCTAGTTTGTTATAATTTTTCCCAAACACCTTTTTTAGCAGAGTGAGTGGCGCAGACAAATATTGGCTCATGTTGTTCTCGACAGAAAAAATAACAATCTGCCCCTACGTTGCAACACTGTGACCCCAGCCAAAGCTGTCGTAAAGAGAGATGAACTCTTGTCTTCACAGTGTACTGCTCATAAACTCCACATACTGAAACCATCACGCTGTGATTTGTTTTCTGAAAGGCTTGCGGTAAAGATATGAGTTTCAGACAGAGATATTGCTCAGTTTGAGCTGATATTGGCAAAAAAGACATTGATGTGTTAAGGTGTGGGTTATGGGGAAAAGTCTTACAAAATCAAATGATTAGAAAAATCCCTCAACATAATAAGTTGGCTGCCAGATTTGGATGTGATTGTGCGATATCACATGTAGACAGTCAGACGTTTGGATAAACCAGACTAGTATGCCCATCACATCTTCATTTAAAATGGATTACAACATAAAATCTTATTTAATACTGATAAATCTTCTGATAATGAATGGAATTTAAAGATCACTGCCAAATATGCTAAACCATAACAAAGCCCATTCTTCATCAGAGATTATAATAGACAAAGTTTGAGTATAATCGGTTTACCCAAACATTTAGTGACTTTTGCAGATTCACTTAATAGTGAAAGGTCTGACCAGTAGTCATGGCAAGATTAAGATGCAATGTGCCAGTCATTTTAGCTCATGATTTGCAAGTGCGCTTGTCTTATAATGTAACACATACATGCACACTCATTCAGACGTCCCCTACCATCATGTCCCCTTGAGCAAATCACTCAACCCAGATTGCTCCAGGGGGACTGTCCCTTTAATAAAGGTGTGCTGTAAGTCACTTAGGATAGGAAAGCAATTACTACATGACTAATAACTATAACTAACATGCTAATATAAGCATGCTTTTAGAAAAAGTTCCAATTATGTTTTTTCAGCTTGATGCCATGTTGGTTGAGTCTCTTAGAAGCATCTTATTTCAGAACTAATACAACCTTCTGTCATGAAACTCTAGAAGGCACAGGCTGATAGGTCTTTAAGTCAATCTGCTGCAATCACATCATTCTCTATAGGGCACAGCTGAGCTGATTGGTTCCTGCAAGTATCAGCAGCAAATGAGCTTGCTGCTCAACCTTCAAATACTTGGTCAGCATTTGCTGTAGCAGTTGCAGCACGCTTTCAGAAACCCTCCACCTTCCCCAGCTCCACCTGTATCTGTACCTGGATCTGCTATGTGAATGGGCGTCGGAAGCAAAAAAAAAATGTGGGTGGGTCCTCTCGCAGAAAAATTAGATGCCATTTACATTAAGGACAAATATACCGCCTTGTTTACTAAATGTCGGCTTGGGCCAGACAAAATTACGGAAAACACAGGATACTTTACACCTGTAATAGTGTAGGGGTAAGATGCATGGCATCAAGTTTTGACGCAAATCAACCCAAGGTTCGAATCTGCCTTTTGCCAATCAGAAAGGTATTTATTTTTAATAAAAATGAAGAAAGTGTTAGAAAAGTGGAAATAAAGCTTCTAACGTGTTTAATAATAAGTGTTTATTGGTTAGGGGTAGGTAAACAGACATATACTGAATTAGAGATGATAAAAGTGGGTGGGTCCAATATCATTGATCGTAAAAAGTGGGTGGGTGTTGTCTCTATTCTGCCAAGACCAAACATATTAACATTGTCATATCTATTACTATGCCAAACAAAGTTGCCATGACAGAAATAATGTTTTGAATGAAGAAAATTAAGCTTATTCTTAGGACCTTTTTGCTTTGACAATTTCATCATAGACTCTCAGAAAAAAAGGTACAAAACCTGTCACTGGGACGGTACCCTAAAAAAGATTCTAATATGTACCATTTAGGCACTAAAATGTACAAATTTGGTACCAATATGTACCTTTGAGGTACTAATAGGCACTCTTTAGATACAAAGGTGTACCCTTTTGAAACGGTACTGCCCCAGTGACAGCTTTTGTTCCTTTTTTTTCCTGAGAGTGTATAAAGCACACACATGTGAAAAAACCTCTCATTACTGTAATACTGTAAAAATTATGTTCAGACACATTTTTCTTTTAAATCAGAATGATTTGAATTTAATTAATATACTGCAGTGTGAATACTACCATAAAGCATTTGTGCACAGTAATGATTTATTAAGGAATTATGTATGTAGGCCCTAATATAGGTCAATTCTCTCTTATTTTTTCTTTTGATTGTCAAGTAATATATGACCCAGATTCACTCACAAATAACATTTTATTCTCTATTTTTTAGAAAGCCAGCTGGTGTTTTATTTTCAGAGGTTTTAATATTTTGTATAGTACGTATACATAATATTTCTGTATATATTTTGATATATAATATCATCAAAATGTTAAATATATTAAAAAAAGTTATGTCTTTATATGGTACATTAATGATGGATATATCTACATTTTGAATGGAAGAACGTTAATTTATTTGAGTGTAGCGTATGTTCTTTTTGATCTCTCTTTCACTTTGAAGCTGTTGAATTGGTGTTTTTTTTTCTATAATGCATGAAAACTCTGAAGAGCATAGATACAGATAGATGACAGCTGTCTGCTTCTGAAGTGCAGTCAGATGTGATAGATCATCATATTCTTTGGATGTTGTTGAGGCTTTCCATTTATGTTCCTCCCCAGAAATACTTCTTTTATGTCTTAGTATAAACTTGCATGTCAAAGTAAAGCTCACAATTGAGTTGTGACTGCCATCAGAGATAACTCAACAAGTAGTTTCTATTATTGAAAACATGATTTTATGGCAAATCCATTAGGCTTTCAAAAACATATGTAACTACATCCATTTAGCAGTTGTGGGGTGTTATTTAAATGTGTATGTATTCAGGTACCATTTATGTAATCGCTAGATTGTCAAAATACAGTAAATTACTTCACAACTCATCATAAGCATGCCTAACTGCTGTATTTTCTTCTTGACCATTCCCAGTTAGAGCTGTCATAGCATTCATTGAGTATATTTTTTTCTGACACACAGAGTGGTTATCTATAAGTTAAGTACTTACAATTACAACATGAGCAAGTGTAGTTTCAAAATCTACTAGTATTCTGCAGTGCTCAAATAATGTGAATGGAGGATCTGTCGGTACTGACCAAAAACAAAGGCCCTTTCAGGCAAGTCAATTCACTTGGCAGCCATCTTGGTAATGAAGATGTATTGATGTTTTGACCAATGACACTTTGTTGTAGAAATTATTAACACTTCTTTTACTGGCCTAATATATTTATAGTTATGGACACACTCAAAAAAATTATTTGTTGGACTTGGATAGAAAAGAAGTGTCAAGTGGTTCCACGCAAGTGTGTTGAGTAGTTTCTACAATTAACCATTTAGATGAATGAACAAAAAAAATTCAAGCAAAGCTGACAAAATTCCTTTAAGTAAATATAACAATTCAGTTTTGTCTCTATTACACATGTAATAGTAGACAGACCTAATGCAGTCCCCTTGTAAAGCATGCTGGGAACTACAGATCCACTACTCAGTTTGTTCATTTAACTCAGCAATGTTAAGTCATTTTTTTGAGTGCATATACAGGTTGCCAAATCTTGTTTAGGAGAAACTTTTCATGACTTGAAGATATGGAAGCCCATTTTAAGAAAAAAACTAAACTATGAGATACTAAGTCATAATTATGACACAAAAGGCATTATGAGATTAAAAAGTAGAAGTTGAGTTGAGAGAGTGGCTTTCACATGAAGAGGATGAAAAGTTAGTACTGATTAGTGTCGGCTACTATTGTTGTGTTTTGTTTTGTTTTCTCTCTCTGTGGTCTTTATGTATTTATAATCTTTATGATAGTTGCCTTGTTACATCCCAGTAATGTTACTGAATTCAGTGGTTTCTGGCTTTCCGATATAAAAAGGGTGATTTTAAAAATGTAATCAGGAAAATCAAGAGGTTATGAACCTGTGCCCTCCACAGCATTAGTGTTTTATTCTTATTTAATACATCCAGATAAGAGACCTCAAGATTTCTCTCCGTTCTACAGAACAGATTGAAAAGACGCTCTGTCAACAGAAAGTGGGCCATGATGAGTATGAAATAGCTGTTCATTAACACATTCCAAACAAATATCTCTCCATTGTCAACAGCGATCATCTGGGCCCTACAAACCAGCGAGAAACCAACAGATGTTCTTGTCTGGCTGAGTGATCAGGAATTCATGCTTGAATTGGTCTGTGTTTAGTGAGTTTTAGCCCATTAGGTTGGAAATGGTTGCGTTTACATGTCCACTGTTGGGCATTAGCGTTGAGCTACACATCATGATTGTGTTGTCATTTATTAGAGCGCCGTTATGCAGAAACATGTGAAATATGTTGTTTTAAAACCGTTATTTTAGTTTTAAAGCTACACTATGTATTTTTTCGCTGCTAGGGGACACGAACCTCTTTAAAACAATAACAAAGGTGTAGATTGATGATGGAGTGAATGAGCGTGGAATCATGGAACTTGTCATCATACCGATGGATATAATAATGTTTATGGGGAAATAATGTTTATGAGTGAATCCTTTGTTTCCTCCTCTTCTTGAGATCTACAGACAGCAATTGAGATTGGTGAGCATAATGGTAAGGTAAAAGAGAGGGATTTCCGCTCAGTAACTTGAAGGACTGTAACCTTGTGCTTAGAGCTTAACGCTGAAGATTTAACCTCTTTATTCTAATGCAGATTAGGTCTTTGTGTTTATACCACTGTGTGCTCGAGTTCATCTGTACTCTAATCATAATTGTTTGGTGTGATAACCTGTTTCAGATTATTAACATGTTTTAATCAGTGAAAAAAGTTTGTAAAAATGCAACTCAGCCCTTAAAGGGATAGTTCACCCAAAAATGAAAATTCTTTCACTATTTACTCTCTCAAGTCGTTCCAAACCCTAATTTCTTTTCGTATTTTAATGAAATGTGAGATATTTCTGTCCCTCCATTGACAGCCTGTGCAATTACCACTTTGTCGCTCCAAAAAGTTTATAAAGAGATTTTAAGTCCAAATAATGAACAGTTTAGTCCAATTTTTCTGAAGAGACACACTCGCTTTATATGATGAACAGATTTAATTTAGGCTTTTATTTACATATAAACATTCATCAATGCACACATCAATGCATACTGTTTTCACTTTGAAAAAAGGAGGGCAGTGGCCTAATGGTTAGAGTGTGTGTTTGTTCACTACTCACTGCTCCTAATGTGTGTGGACTAACTAAGATTTAGAATGACATAAGGGTCATTTTTGTGTGAACTATCCCTTTAAACTTTCAATTTATAAATACTGTTTAAATCTCGTTTAGTTAACCTACTTTTATACCTCCTGTTGTTATTCAGTAAGTCATACTGTGTTGTGGCTACTAAAGGTGTGTTCACACTTGGCATGTTTGGTTTGATTGAAACGAACACTGGTTTCTCTGTTAGTGCAGTTCATTTGAATAATTATGAAGACCACAGACCGCTTAAAGGTGCAGTGTGTAAATTTTTGCAGCATCTAGCAGTTGTGAATTGCAATCGGCCACCGCTCACCCCTCACTTTTGAAGCACATACAGAAGCTACGGTGGCCGATACAGGACGAAAATGTGGTCGTCGGAGAGAGCAGAGTGACTAGCGCTCTGTAGAGCAGTTTGTCCGTTTAGGACTACTGTAGAAACATTGCGGCGCAAAATGGCGATTTCACTATAAGGGGACCCGCGTGTATATAGATAGAAAAGGCTCATTCTAAGGTACTAAAAACATAACGGTTCATTATGTAAGGTCTTTATACACCACTGAAAACATAGTTATGTATATTATATTGCATTTCTGTGAATACATAAATACTACAAACTGCACCTTTAAAGATGGGACTCGGTCTGCTTACAAACTCTGGTGCGGTTCGAATGAAATATGAATGCAACACGGACCAAAGACATGTAAACGAACCAAAAACAAGAAGATGAGACAGAATGCTCACACACACCTGTTTTTTCTCATCAGTCGTGAGTTTGCCCATCACAGTTTGTTTCAGGCATCAGAACCGAGTCTCCTCGCAGCAGATCTTCATTTGTGTGTGACAGAGGGATTCCTAACGCTGTTTTGACTCCTTTACACATTTCATAAGATCTTCACGAGTTCTCAGCTGGTCAAAATACCATAATATGAGGGCTACGCTCATACAATGAGCACACACAGCACACAGCATTGTTTTGGATATTCAGTAAGTTCCGTCTCAAAGTAGGCAATACGTCATAAAAGCCAACCAGTCAGGTTGTTAACGTATCCCTATGCCTTTAGGTTCGGTGATACAAAAGCCAATCTGAATGCTTTGCGGACCAGGACTAAATGTTTTTGGTTCGAACCAAGCAAACCGAACTACAAGCGTTGAACACACCCTAAGAGTTACTTTTGTAGACTTGCCAGCTTGGCATTACATCAAGCTCAACCTATGGTATGAGGTCAGGGCGGGGCTATCTGTTTGTTTGCCTGTTCTAAACCTTAGTTTTTTCTGTTCTGTTGGTGACACTAGTGGTACAAAGCAGCATACTTCACCTTTAATGTCAACGTGAAATAATCTCAATATTCAGTGCTAGGGTTGGGAACCGAGAACCGGTTCTTATGCAGAACCGAAACTGATTTTTGAAAAATACCAGAACCGCGCGAAATTCCTAAGTTTCGGTTCCGAAAACGGTTCTGGTGCAATGTGTGTGCGAAGCGCTGGAAGCGTATCCGAGTGACAGCCAGTGTTGCCAAGTCCGTGGTTTTCCCGCTTTCTCGTTTTCCACTGTTGCCGCAGTCTGTGTTTCATGTCCGCGGGTTGAAGCGATTGTGCAATTGTGCGGGTTTTGTTGTGAAAACCTGGCAACCCTGGCTCACCTCATCATGAATATTAATTACGTTGCCTGCCGCTTCCAGGAGTGCAACGCACGCAGTTCAGCCTGAAAGACCTCGCGCTACACATTTACGGTTTTGCGTCAGATATTTTCTCGTTGACCACCAGCATGGCGAAGAGAAAGTCACAAGTATGGATTCATTTCCAAAGAATGAATGATAATGAAGCAAAATGTAACACGTGAAAAGTTAATAACATGCAAAGGAGGCTGCACTAGCAATCTGACAAAACATTTGCTACAGCACAGAGTGCCACAGGGCTTATACCAGATTTATAGTGAAAGGCCTATATATATATTTTGTGCAATATATATATATATATATATATATATATATATATATATATATATATATATATATATATATATATATATATATATATATATATATATATATATATATATATATATATATATATATATATATATATATATATATATATATATATATATATATTTGTCAACCGTTGAGTCACCATGGTTTAGGTAAGCGTTTAGGCACAATTACCTTTGTAATGCTGAATTGCAATTTATTTTTTACTAGTTCACTGAATAACTGAATTAATGTTAAATTAATATACAACTAATTAATAAATATAACTAATAAATATCATTTATAACTTGGTTTTATTCAGAGACAGAGAGATAAAATGTAATAAGACAATTTCAGAGGTGTTCATTTGAAAAACAATGTGTTGCAAGAATGGCTTAATTAATACTGTAATATATGTACAGTACAGGACTTTTTTGACATTGCCAACCTGTAAATACATTTTAGAGCAAGTAATAAACACAAAATGGATTGTTTGAGTTGCGTATTGTGCCTTTTTCCTTTACCACTATTTGTTTAATAATTTTAATGGAACCGGAATCGGAACCGGAATCGTTAGGCGGAACCGGCACCGGAACCGGAACCAGAAAATTTCTCACGATTCCCAACCCTATTCAGTGCACATTATTCCAAATAAATATGTCTTTGTAATCTATCATTACAAACGCTTTTTTTCTTTTCAGTTGACATCAGCAAGCCCTCTTATGTTTCAGCCCTCTAACTACTTGTCAGGTAGAGACATTTTCACAACCCAGTAAATTCCTAAGGGATAAAATCAAGACATTTTTTCCTCCTTGAATATCCCTTTTCATTCGGAAATTACCACGGCAAGGTCTTTATTATCATTGTACCGGCACACGTTTCTCCATAGTTATTTTCTCCATTAGGTTGTTGCATTAAATATATAGAAGTATACATATATACTATTGGGTAAATACTGTGATAATGTCTTAAATTATCCTAAAATAGCTTTTGTCAACAAATATATGATATGTGATTAATCTGTATAATCAGCACATCATGTAAAAAAGTTGATTGACAGCCCTGCTTTAAATCTATTTCCTAATGGTTGTAAAGATCTTTAGTGCTGCATAAAAGCAGAACTGAAGATGTGTCTCTTTCTTAAGTGGGTATGTTTTTTTCCCTGTCTTTCCTGATCATTCTCTCTTCTGCTGGATGCTCATAACCTAGATTCTGCAGTTTATGTGTGTAAAGCCTTGAGCGGTTGTGCTACTGTTTTGAAGTAAGGAGGGCGGCAAAGGGGCCACCAAACTCTTACGCTTCTCTAGTCAAATTTTTATGTGGTGGTTCATGCGGTTTGAGAATATGAGATTAAATCCCTCTGCTTTTGGAAGTAAAAGATCCTACTTGCATGTATAAACCCCAAAAGCAAACCCTCAAGGAGCTGGACAAGCTCTTAAATCACTCTGACGGATCAGGAAGAGCCTCAAGCTCCTAATGTGTGTCCGAATCCTGGTCTCTTTACCTCAGTCAAACACGGCTTCCTCTGCTCATGCACAGAAATTTCTCATTTAGTAACTTTTATTGCAGATAGTTCTCTTTAAACACCTAACATCTTTATGGATCCTAACATCCATTTTTAAAGATTACATGAAAACGAATTTGTAACAGATTTGAATTATATAATGTGATGTTTTTCCGAATGCAACAGGATGTTCAACAAGAAAATAATGTTTGGGCAGGCTGCAGGACTATCCATTGGGAATTGATTGGATTGTGCAAGGTGTCTTTAAAGTCCCTTACACACTGAGCGTTGATCCCAGGAAAATTGTAAGAGAATTACATGAGTGCCTTCTGTGTGAATGCAAACACGTCCTGGGATGGGGACCTAGTAACATTGCTGGGATCAGTCCTGAAACGCACCTTGTGTGAACAAAAGGCAAGAGCAATGTTGTAGTGATGTTGCAAAGTTATCGTGCGACTCTTTAACCAGGGGTTTTAAATGCAGATCAACGTTCACATTGCACAAAGAAGAAAAGTTTTATGTTTGTCAAGGAACAAAGGAAGGATGAAAAAATGTCTGTAAACTGGAATAAAGCAGAGACCAGGGAGCTCCTCTCTATCCGCTTTGTATCTAAGATAATTTGCCAGCTTAGTGGAGCGGTAGCGTTTGAGATGCGTACATTACGGGTCACATCCTGATGTCACGTGTCTTTACAGGATCTTTATGGGATGTGTGCGTGAACGCACGCACAGATTCCGGAAAATCACTGGCACTATGGACACATTATCAGTGTGTTTTCCGGAATCTCTGTGTGAAAGGAGCTTATGTGACAGGAGGTTGAAGGGGAGGGGCTAGAAATTAGAGGGCTTGGTGACATGAGGGGGGAAGGTCATGTCAGAGGCGAAACAAGTTATATTTTGATAAATTGGAAAAAACATTTTTTTAGGTCCAGGAACATGTAGTCTATTAATAAAGTAAAATTCAGTTTTTTTCATCAAAATATAATAATTTTCTCAGTCTCTGAAATCGTTATTCTCTTCTAATGGTGTAACATAGGTCACATAGTCAAAGCAGAGTAATGTTAAGTAATAATATCAATCCAACTGACATATGATTCAGTCGATGAAGTTTACCGTGTGAAAAGGCCTGTAGTCAAAGCAGGGCTGTCTACAACAGTATTGCAACACTTCATCAACTAATGGATGCAAATAAGGACAGAACAAACTAATTTGGATTTATGGGATATAAATAGCGCCCATTCTCATAATGAGCAGCAGCACAATAAAACGCAACAGATTCATTATCATTATTATTATTATGAGTCTTTTTCAGAGGTAGATCCGTTAGGCTTTAACAATGCAGCCAGAGACTAATCAATATTTTGTTTCTGGCTTGTTGTCATTTTTCTCTCCTTTTGTCTTTTGTTCTGTTTCCTCCCGTTTCCATTGGCAACTGACAATTAGGCTTTAAGCTTTCCACACACTAGTACAGTAGCTTCCTGGGTTCTGTACTCCATTCTAGACCTGATGAAATCAAAAGTGTTTTTGATTGTGGGTTAATTTACTTGGGTCATTAAGAAACTGTCTAACAATGCCCTAGCAACCACCCAGACCTCCAAAGCAACATGGCTTAATAGTGCAAGCACCACTCACATTTTCTTCAGAACATGTAAAAACGTAGTAGCTAATTTGATTTTAAAGGTGCACTATGTGACTTTTCCGTCTGCTAGAGGTCGCCTATTCAAAACAAAGGCGTAGTTTGATGACGCCAAGTTTGAGCGCAGAATCTTGGGACATGTGGTCTTCACCTCACAGCCGGTGGAAAAGAGTCAGGATAGGACTCGTGCAGAAATCATGTTCATGGATGCGATTATTAAAGTTACTGTAGTATGAAGCAGAGCTGGAGCGATTGTTAATAAGATTGAACGCAACACACGCCTCACGAGCAGCGGGACTTTTATTATGCGTTTAATAATCGCATCCATGAACATGATTTCTGCCTGAGTCCTATCCCGATTCTTTTCCACGGGCTGTGAGGTGAAGACCACATGTCCCAAGATTCTGCGCTCAAACTTGGCGTCATCAAACTACGCGCTCACTCGACTCTTCACGACCAATCGCTTATTGTACCCCCAAGTTGTAAGTCGCTTTGGATAAAAGCGTCTGCTAAATGCATAAATGTAAATGTAAATGTAAATTATGACACAGTCGCCGGCGCCACTTCCGCTTTTCCGGTCATGATTATGAAGTAACACAGCTCTGTTTATCATATTAGACACATCTGAGTGTGCTGAAAATGATGTTATGACGCTACTCTGTGCGTTCGCTCGGTGGCTGCTATGACACTTGTTGCACACTGCAGTAAGATCAAAACATTTATGCTAAATAAAACAGAGCTGAGGTTAACGCAGATATGAAACAATTGACAGGGGACTCCCTGAAATGTCCTGGTTCCTTGGTTAAGATAGCAATTTTCTCACGATTTACAAATAGTTGGAAACATTTGGGATATTGTAAGTACTCAACTGAACAAAATATATAACACTTGTCTAGTGGTTTTTGGATATTTTGCTGAAAAACTGTTATAGTGCACCTTTATGACATTTTTAACTTTTTCTGATGTTCTGCTCTGTTTCAGATCACCGTGACAGAAACTGTGTTGTTCTTGATACAGTACACATCGAAAGATCTT
Source organism: Gobio gobio (assembly GCF_949357685.1). NCBI lineage: Eukaryota > Metazoa > Chordata > Actinopteri > Cypriniformes > Gobionidae > Gobio > Gobio gobio. Next base: position 33,359,317 of record NC_137119.1, read on the forward strand.
GACAGTCGAGAGAAGATCATTGTGCATGGGGACTGCTGTTACCTCAACCCATTAGTGCGGAGGACTTTCCGTTTCCTTGGTATGTCACGGCTATTCCACTTCATTTTATGGATCGTTTTATGGAACGTTGTGCTTTCATCCCTGGCATTCAATTTACAGTTAAACCATGGGAATTACTTGGAAGTAGTTTGTCTCTCTCAACAGAGAGAGGTTGCACCAACCAACAGTAAGTGCACTAGTGTATTTTAGATTAGAACCAGTGAAGGAAGTTTTGTGAAGAACCCTTAAAGTGATTATTAAGAATTAGTGCTTCTCCAATGACGCTTTCTTTGATGACTTTGTCAGTATTTATTTTGTCCATTCAGTGGATAAGCTACAACAGGTAAACATGTCAGCAGTGTGGAAGCATTTCACCATGACTGAAAAGGATGCAAAAGTAGCAATATGTAAAATTTGTTTGGCTTAAATATTTGAGAGGCTGCTCGTTGCTGAACAGATCTGGTTTAATTTATCCCGAACTTCAACAAAGTTCATGAACAACGAGTTCAATTACACAAATTTAATTAGATTTTAAATACTCCCCGAGTCCCTGTGGTGAAAATCAAGTTTTTAGTGTTGTTTATGTCTGTGGTGTTCAGGGCTCAAAGTTTTCTCGCCGACGTGCAGCATTTGGCTACGGAAAAGAAATTGCATTTTAAAAAAACGTGTTGATATCACGTTCGAGTTCATGATTTCACCTATGGTTTGAGAGGAACACACAGAGTCAGCTGTATATTCAAGTGATCGCTATGATAAAGTGGCATAAATATACAGTAAGTTGTATCTACAGGAAAGAGTGGGAGAGTGATCCCACGTGGATTACACCTGTGGTGGAAGATGACTCGAAGACTCTTTATAAATATAACCAACTCTGAGAGCACAGTTGAATGGCTTGAATTGAAATCGAATATGGGACTATGACTCCTGTCCATCGTCATGTGAACACTGATTATGACAAATTGTAAACCGTCCATACTGCACTCTACTCGTCCCTGACAGCTGCTGAAAGAGGTTTGAATCAACGATTAATCAGTTTTGACTGTGCTTAGTTATGTTCTATGTACTTCACAACGTTACTATTGTTCTATCAAAGCGCGACACAAAGGTAAGCATTGTTGTAGTTATTTTTTTGTTGGCGGATTATCGTAAAGTATCAATGAATGACGCATTTTGGCAGTGGTGTGAATTAACGTGTGCTAATTACGTTGTTTTTCCCCCCGATCTCTTATATTGGTACTTTTTGCTCTTAAATTGGCTTATTCTTACTGTTGACATTGAAATTTATGTTTTTCTGAGGATTAAGTCAATTCATTTCGTGATTGCCGTTTTGACAGTTTTCACCTGGGCATTTTAGTCATATTTGCTAATTATCTTTAATGTATTTGCCCTGTTTTAATCCATTTTCCTGGGAATTTTGTTTTGTTTGTCATCAACATTTTTTTTTCCAACACACAAGATTCAGTGTTTCCCATTAATGACCCTGTGCCGCCACTGTTTAATAATGAACCGAAAATGTAAAACATAGACCAACATAAAAGGTTTCTAATGTTGTATTTTGTATTTATGCCTTACTAAAACAGCAAAAGATAGTGATTTAATTAAGGGGTCTGATCTGGCATTTTCTCAAAAAAAAAATTTTTGTCCACCCCCCGGAAAAAAAAGTTCAGGCGCAGGATTTTTTTGTTGTTGCTCTAACCCCTGAGGGCTTTAAAGAGACCTGATCCTTGATCAAGCCAGTTTTTTTTTTTTTGACCTTGGATGTATGCAAATCTATTGTAGGAGACCACCAAAACAAGATTGGGAACCTTTAAAATAGCATAATGGGACACTTTAATTTTGGTGTCAGTTTCTGTAATATTCCTTTCTGTGCATCACTACTGGAAACACAGACTGCACTTCTATAGGATCCACTGGTGTTTTTGCTGTCTGTGTAACCTCACGTGCCCTACAACATCATGATGGTAAATCCTCTCCAACCATGTCACATGTACTTAATGCAGTTTAACAAATTAAAGGGTTAGTTCACCCAAAAATGAAAATTCTGTCATTAATTACTCACCCTCATGTCGTTGGACACCCGTAAGTCCTCCGTTCATATTCGGAACACAAATGAAGATATTTTAGTTGAAAGCTGATGGCTGAGAAAGGCTTCAGATAGGCCTCCATTGGCATTCAGTACATTTACACTCCCAAGACCCATAAAAGGCACTTAAGCCGTCGTTACAAAGTCTATCTCACCACAGTGGCTCTACAATAATCTTACAATGTGACGACAATAGTTTTTGTGCGCAAAAATCAAAATAACACCTTTTTCCAACTTGTTCTCGACTTCCGTGTGTGCCTCCACAACGCATGCGCGAGAATAAAAGTGAAAGGAAAAGTGCTTAGCGACGGTTTTCCTTGTGGCGGTCGGAGTACTGCAGGTATTTGGACATCTAAGCAGCAATAATAATAATAATAAAACAGTGTTAGCATAATTACACAGAATTAAATCTTAATTATTTAGTATGCACACTTTGGTTCCACACTTGCAGCCAATCTATAATGCCTATAATGCAGAAATAGATTTCACATCTGAAAGATGCGTACGTTCGTTTTCTCTGAATCACACGTACGCACATTTGAGAAATGATCTTAGATCAAATGTAGGATGGTTTCTACCAGGAACCAGGTAACTTTTTAATTAAAAAAAATTGCTAAACCAAACCTGACCAGAATTTTATCTGATATTTCCGGTTGCCTTCACTCTTCATGTCGCTCTCGACAACTGTGAATCGGGCCTTAGGTGATTATTATGTCTGCCAGGAGTCCTCAACTTGAGCTAGAACTATCAATGTCAAGGAACCATCACATCCTTAAAAAATGAGCTCAACCCTTAATATAGACATGATTCTGGGAAAGCCCTTGGGTGAATATCCACCCATGAAAAATAATAGTCTGCAATAATCTTCATGTTTGATCTCAAAGCTCAGCTTACGATTGTAGTTCAAATAAATAAACTATTGCAAATATTAAATAAATAAATAGCTAATCATTTCCATCACAAGCCTAACCAAGTTACGTGCTTGCGCACAAAAACATAGTCCCCCTCTGAATGTCTGCGTAAAGTATTGAAATGTGTGTGGGGAGGGGGAATTTGCATATAGATAAAAGCTAGTTTAATATCGCAAATTATCTTTTTATTCAGCAATCTTGCAGAGTTTGCTTTAATGTCTGCTTAAATGGCTCTTTGTGATTTTGTGAACCTGGCGCAAACGGGAGGACGGCTGAGGAAGGGTGGGGGGGTTGGAGGAAGAAAATGAAGATATCACAGCGAAGGGTTTCCTATTCAATGTGCATCTCCCTGTAATTAAGAGATTATTTACACATGCACACTCCTGTCGTTCTCTCCCTGAGCATCTCATTAGTGCTCTGACCTCTCCACCTGCTTCCTCTCTGACCACGGGAAGGGAGGGGGGTGGCGGGAGATGGAGGACGATAGCGATATGGGGCGCGAGGAGGGGGAGACAAACCCGGCGGCTGCCGAGGCCTTCTCGAAGCATTAGCATGCGCGACGTCACCGCCCTTCTCAGCGTAGCGTGGCAGGTTGAAGATGGCCGAGACCCCGCTGTGCCCTAGAAACATCCTCTATATGTATAGACATTAGCCGATGGGCCGGTGCTTACGAAGAGGGCAGAGCGTGTCTGCTCCGAAAAGGGAGGACAAACGATAAGAGTGCCTGTGACTAAGTGGAGATCTAATTGCAAGCTTAAGGGGGGTGATTACAAGATTCTCACCTTTTGCAGTGGAAATACACACATTAACTCAGACACTTGATGACCTGGAGTCAGAAGCTTGAGATGACAATCAAAACTGTCTCAGAGGACAGAGATGAGCTTTACTTAGAGTCTACTGCACTGATGGAGGGCACACATCACAGTTCATTACGGTGTGACACAAGGACTTTGACTTACAAATGGACTCATTCATGAAACTGGCCTAATTACGGTATCACTTTATTTTACGGACATGTTACCTAACCTTAACCCATGCATGTAACCAGTACTTTATTGGGTAACTACACTGTAAGTAGGCCTACATAAAATAAAGTGTAACCCTAATTTCTATGCAAATAGTTTGTAAAAGCATTAAAGACAATAATTTACGCAATAATATTTGTTGGTGCACAATTTAAAAAGGATATAGGAAATGAGAAATTAGAAATATATTCTTGGAAATGAGAAAATAAATGAACCATTTTGAATATTCAGTCCCATTTTATATTAGGTGTCTTTAACTACTATGTAGCATACTAACATTTAAATTAATCATTTGATACAATGCACTTACATGTTTTTTAGGGGTGTAGCGGTACACGTATTCGTACCGAACCGTTTCGGTACAGGGCTTTCGGTACGGTGGTGCAGGCGTGTACCGAATGGTTACGAATGCAATCTTTAACAGTTAACAGTCGGCTTGTTTTAAGCGCGGAACACACTTCAACCCGAGTTCCCACATGAACATATTAAGTATTCTGTCCATTTTATCACGAAATTCAAACGAGAAATGCCGTTTTGACGCTCTTTAATGTGACGACTGATCACTGTAGACACGTCAGCTCAAGCGGCCGCGTGTGAAAGCGATCATCTGTGAACGCGATCATCTCTTCCTAAAGAATAAACATTAATTCATATCTAAAGGTATGTTGAGGATACATTAACACTGAAACGTATCATATGTGGTGTAATCACTCAATCAGTGTTTCAACCACGGAAAGACGTCAATATTAAAACAGCTTTTAAACAATAGCATCACATTTACATCACATTTCGCGTTATATAGGCCTATGCACTATTTTTGAATGTATTATTCATTATATTCTACTTAACCTGTTAGTGACGTCTTGATTATTTAATGTATGTTTAAATAAACCTGTCTTGAAAATGACATTCAAATGATTAGCCTATATTTCAACAACGAACTGGAGAAAAAAACATAATTTTATAAATTAGATTTAGAAATGAATGCAAAAACTGCCTAATGTGAAGCTTATGAGTGTTGATTATTATACCTAAAAATAAATAGCAACTGAATTTAGGCTAATAGTTTTGACTCTGTTGTTAACCTTTAATATTAATGTGAAAGTAAGGGCTCCCTATAGTTTACAGCAATATCTTCAGTAAACTTTTAATTTAATTCATTTAAGGACAGACACTTTTTTATTCAGTAAACCACTGTTTAATAAAAATAAATAAAAAGCAATTTTGTAAAACTGCTGTACCGAACCCGTACCAAACCGTGACTTCAAAACTGAGGTACGTACCGAACCGTCAGTTTTGTGTACCGTTACACCCCTAATGTTTTTACATTGTACTTATATTAACTGCATGTAATTACATCTTTCATTAATTTCTGTAATTATAGCTTACATTGTTGACCCTTCCCTTTTAACCTACCCATTCCACTAAACCTAACCTGCATCCCTCCTCGGCTCAGTAGCAGAAAAAGTATAATAGTACTTACTAGTGGTACTTACTAGTAGTTAAAGACAGCTAATATAAAGCGTGACCGAATATTCTTTGTTGCATTGAATACGTCAGTTTCATTTGTTGAATTGAATGCATCAATTTACATAAGCATGTTTGTTGGTGCACAGATGAATATTGCACTATATGAATATTTTTTGTTGCACTGAACACGTAAGCAATAATTGACTCCGGGCCGTTGAGTTATTAGAAATATAATGCGGTCATGATGCGAAATGGTTGTACTGTGCATTATTTTTCAGTCAATTATTCCGCTTATACTGCGGTTACCACACCACACTGTTCAGATGATGTATTTCAAGACATTTGTCAGGTTTTGTGTGCAGGACGGTCTTGTGCAAACTTTGTCGTGCAAACGCTCTTGTGTGCAGGACAAATTTTTTACTTATCTAAACCCAAGCCTCTGTTTCTAATTCCAAAACGTCCTTTTAAAGCTAGTAACGGAGGCTTCAGCCATTGATAGAAGACTAATGCAGTTATAAATGTTGAAGGGGCAGGTCAGATACCTGTGTCTCTTCTTTTAAACACCTATCCTTCTCAATGTTCATATATTTAGTCCTTAAAGAATAAAAGAATATCTAGTATGTATGTCTCTCTCTGGTAAAGGAGAGCGATGGCTGTATCTTTGTTTAGGTATTGGGTGTTCTTTTGATAAATGTCAGGATCCGCTGACACTAACTAGAGTGCGATATACCCTAGTGCTTTTGTGTGTGCGTTGCATGATCGGTGCAGGCCCAATATTGAAGATGGACGTTTTCTGCACACGACACCAGACCTGAAGACGCCTTTCTATGAACTCCTGGGTCATTGTGATCTAAATCTAGTCATGGGGCGACAACTAGTCTACCCATTTTAGTGATATGCTCTACTATCCTTGTGTGGAAATTTACCATGACTGTGCATTTTCTCTGCCAATCAGAATCATTCCACATGGCAGTTATGATGTGGTTAGACCTTGAAAACAGTATAACTGTTCAGAAATTGTATGTACGTTAGGCGGAGGCTAGGAGACTGTTAGAGGGAGTGCGGCCTACAAACTCCTCTTGAGCGGGCTTCTGCTGATGAAACTGCAAACTATTCTCCAGTAAATTTTTCTTGAATTAATCTAACTCCTGACTCTTGGTCTTCATTTTTCACTACTGGTCCTGGGTCCTAAGCTGTTACCCCAACAATGTTATGAGAGAGAGAAAGAGAGAGAGAGAGAAAGAGACAGAATGTGAACTACCTCAGTATGTCTTTTTCAAAAGTGTTCGGCAGCAGCGTCTACTAATACGAGAGCGCTGTTATTATAAAAGTGACAACACTTTTTTTGTGCGAGTGTGTGTGCGTTTGAGTGGGAGAGAAAGCGAGAAAGAGAGTATGTGTTAAGGGTATGGGTATGGGTTTTTTGGGGTTTGCGCGGGGATGGTGGTGGTATAGTTTCATAACTATTTCAAACGTATTTCATGGTTTCATTCTCCGGCCACCAGGTGCTGTTGCCGTGGAAATGGGGTCCGGAACGCATTGGGGGTTGAGAATGGTGTTGTTTACATGGCGCCAAATTAAATAACTAATCAGTTTTTACAACAGAAATTAATCAATCAAAAACTTACTTTAGCTTTTCATCTAAAAAAATGAAATTAATTTCCTATTATCACTGTAAAGCAATCTGTTGTGAAAAGCACTATATAAATGAAGGTGACTTGACTTTCCGTACATAATAAAACATAATTTTATGGCAAAAAAAAACATGGAAATCATTTGTTGTTTGTATCATATTGTTTACTATATTCATTTGCTTGGTCAGTGTCGTTGTGGGTTTTGGTTCTTTTGCTGTTGTAGTCTGTAAGGACCTTTGAAATGACTGAAATCATTGGGCGAAGTGATATGGAACTGTAATGCGGTCCTAAAGACCTGCCTGGAACTACTTTTGTTTCCCTGAAAATATTTGCACACCTTAGAACGTTCGTCAGCCAATCAGATTCAAGCATTCAACAGCCCCGTAGTATGTCAATTTAAATTTTGTTGAATTGAATGCGCCAATGTAAGAATATTTGTTGTGCACTGAATGCAACAATTTGTATATGAATGTTTTTTGTTGCATTGAATACGACAATTTTATTCTTATTGCATTAAATGCACCAGTTTACATGTTTGTTAGTGCATTGAATGCAACAAATTATATATGAATATTTTGTGTTGCATTGTATACGTCAATTAAATGAACTCTTTCGTAAATTATTTTATATTATTATTTTTTTTTTTAAGTTGCCAGTCAGTGCCAAAATGTTTTATAATTTTCACAATAATTTTAAGGCCCCCAGAATGTTTTGTTGTATGAATATTTGAACATAAAATATATCAAAAGAAAGAACAGACACTCTGCTTTTAGACAAAACAAACAAAAAACATGTTATAGCTTCATGCATTCACTCATGGATAAGTTTAATTTAAAAAAGCAACATTTTGAACAAAAAGCTGAGAAAATTACATTTTTGTGAAAGACTGCGTCTGGATCGGAACGATGATCAAAACATAACTTGAGTCCATCAACACCCCCAAAGCTTGAACAGTCCTATAGGGGAGAGCGGGGCACATCTAACACTTTTTGACTGTCTCAGTTTGTGTAAATCCACTTGGGGTTCAGAGTATTTATTTTTTCCCACATTAATTTCACACATGTCTAGTACATTTATGTGGTTTTGTTTCATTAATACAGTGTATACTTTTTTCTTGATTTGCCCTGAAAGAATGTAAGTGAAATGTGACAACATGCCACCATAGGTGGGGTACATTGTAACATGACCAAATGACAGCTTAAAATGTTACCCCATATAAAATTAAAAAAATATCCATGACAAACTAAAATATTTTGTCAATAAAATACAATTATTAAAGGAAATGTATGTAAGATTGTGGCCAAAACTGGTACTGCAATCACTTTCAAATGACTGTAGAGCGGTGTATCCCCTCTCCCCCTCCCCCTGACTCGAGGTTGCCAGATAGGCTGCAAGATGCAGCAGGAACGTAGGCTGCTACACGGAGCTTTCAATGGCAAGTGACGAGTCGTACACAGTACGTTTTTTTTCTTTCTGTTAATTATGTTTATGCTTCAAGAGTGATGTTTTGTGAAGTAATTATGAATCGCAAAAATGTACTAATGGCGATTAGCCAAATATAATCGTAAATATGAACGCTCGTATGTGACAGTACATTCCCACATGAAAAAATACTATAGTAAAATTACAGCAAAGCTAAATAACATTAGCAATGGTCATACAGGTCAACTTGCAGCATGTTTTGTCCACTATATATGCGAAGAACGAATGAGGAATCATTTTTACTGAGGTAACGTTAGGCTACTGTCTTAAATACGTTTACACAGTGCTAATAGGTGTGCTAATGTTGTTTTCCTCAGCGTCTCAGCATAATGACAGAGAAACGGGCTCTGATAATGCATTACTAATGTTAGCAATGACGACTCGCCGTTTTTATTTACCAAACAATTCCTTAACGTTACCTTTTCAATTCAATGACCCACCTCCTCCATCTGCGCTAACCTAACGTTACTTTGCACGAACATGCATATCTTTGTTCGACTGTCATGAATATTTGAAATGTCCATTTACATTAAGTACAAGTTAGCCAAACATAGATGAACCTTACCTGTCCAGGAGAAAATTAGCAACGTTGGCATCAGTCTTCAAATTATTCTCCGTTTTCAGCCGTCTCTATCTTTCAAAGGCATCTAAAATCCTTGTTTTATTTCGGACACTGTCACAACGTTTTTCTGATTCATAACGAGGTCGTTTAGGTTTCGTAAAGTTAGACATTGTTTATCCAAAAAGTTTGTAGCTGCAGCTGTGGTAACTAGAGCAGAGCGGGCAACCCGAATGCAGAACACTACTGACTTCGTGATTGGTAGACAGGTGGAGGGTGGCGCTTCAGGCCAAAACCCAACATGTCAACATCAACATCAGTTGAGGGCTGCAACTTCACTTTTAAAATGACAATATCTTGGCCGTACAACCGTTGTCAGTGATATAAATATTTGAAATTAACATGATTTCTTAATGTCTAGTGACATATCAGGGCCATTTTATGATTAATTGAAATACATTTCTTACATACAGTTCCTTTAAGTCTTTATGCACTTCCTGACCATTTAGCATAAGAAGCTCAGAGCACAATATCGTTTGGCTGATTGGCATTTGGATTAGTGATACTCTGTCTGGGCGAGTTTCCCAAAAACCTGTATCTTCCTGGCCAGTTCCTGTTCTCTTCATTGTAAGTAAAATGAGCACCATTTGTCTGTAATGGCTCTTGGAGCCCCCGAGTGATTGAATTATAATCTATGCATTTGAATGACACCGTTATGCTGATTGAATCTGGACGGTAGGGCTCTCATAGTAGGGTGTGTCCTTTTACTTATACAACATTTGCATTGTATTGTTCAGAGTGTCTCCTCCCCTGCTGTATAATCCCTCCCCCTGAAATGTAGATAAATTACAATGTACAACTCCTTTAGTGAGTCTTGATGACCTCAGCGGAAAGACAGCACGTTTTTCTCAATAAAGAATCCTGCTGAAAAACCTATCCAAGTTCTCCTGGTCTCTACTTCAAGAAACAAGAGAAGTTCACAACAGTACTCATCATTCTTCTTCCTCCAAACACGTTTAGTGGAATTATGACCAAAAAGTTCTATTTTGGTCTCATCTGACCACATGACTTTCTCCCATGACTCCTCTGGATCATCCAAATGGTCATTGGCAAACTTAAGACGGGCCTGGACATGTGCTGGTTAAAGCAGGGGAACTTTCCGTGCCATGCATGATTTCAAACCATGACGTCTTAGTGTATTACCAACAGTAACCTTGGAAATGGTGGTCCCAGCTCTTTTCAGGTCATTGACCAGCTCCTCTCGTGTAGTTCTGGGCTGATTTCTCACCTTTCTTAGGATCATTGAGACCCCACGAGGTGAGATCTTGCATGGAGCCTCAGTCCAAGGGAGATTGACAGTCATGTTTAGCTTCTTCCATTTTCTAATGATTGCTCCAACAGTGGACCTTTTTTCACCAAGCTGCTTGTCAATTTCTCCGTAGCCCTTTCCAGCCTTGTGGAGGTGTACAATTTTGTCTCTAGTGTCTTTGGACAGATCTTTGGTCTTGGCCATGTTAGTAGTTGGATTCTTACTGATTGTATGGGGTGGACAGGTGTCTTTATGCAGCTAACGACCTCAAACAGGTGCATCTAATTTAGGATAATAAATGGAGTGGAGGTGGACATTTTAAAGGCAGACTAACAGCTCTTTGAGGGCCAGAATTCTAGCTGATAGACAGGTGTTCAAATACTTATTTGCAGCTGTATCATACAAATAAATAGTTAAAAAATCATACATTGTGATTTCTGGATATATATTTTTTAGATTATGTCTCTCACAGTGGACATGCACCTACGATGACAATTTCAGACCCCTCCATGATTTACAAGTGGGAGAACTTGCAAAATAGCAGGGTGTTCAAATACTTATTTTCCTCACTGTATATATATATATATAAACACCGATCAGGCATAAGTGAAGGACATGAGGGTGAAGTGAATAACACTGATTATCTCTTCATCACGGCTCATGGACAGAAGTTTGAATCAGTTGAATTCATTCTGAATGAATTCACTGAATCAAAGCGGATATCAACGAATGCTCATAGATTGAATGAGTCTATGAGACTCGCAGACAGCAATATGTTCCTTTGGTGTCCACACTGTTGTTGAGAGATCCATGCAAGAGGAAGTGTGAATAAATAAGCCATTTTTAGCCCCAGTTTGTTTGCAGAAAGATCACAGTTCATGGACTGTCAGCATCAAAGTTATGTAGCCAACATGACAGAATATAGGATTGATGTGACGCCAGCCAGAGACCTTATAAGATGCCATTTTTATCACCTCTCTTAGTGAAATAATTTTTACTCCAAATCATCTGCCAAACTTGTTTTGCTATGTGTCACTTGAATCTTCACTAAAAAGGCTTTCCTGTGAGCGACTGTATTTATGCTTGGAAACATGCTAAATGGCGCTTTGTTAATGTTGTCTGAATACGTCTGCCAACAGTTATGAAAATGACTTATTGTTGATATTGTCTTTCAATGGCTATAATAATAGCCTTGTCACGCCTGTCATTCTTCCGCGCTAAAAAGATGTTCTAAACTAGAAGAACATGACTGTTAGATAGGTTTAAGGACTGTATTGACTGGTTCTGGCTTAATTGGGATCATCACAGGGCATTGGTAAGAATGCACAAAGTCCAAAAGTCCAATCACTGTTGTTTAATAAGGTTAAAGCCAGCTGACATACTCAATGCGATGCATTGACAGTTGTATGTGACTTTGAATGCGTGTATGTTTGTGTGTGTGGTTTCTACAATAGAACAGAAATATAAATAATCAGTTTACAGTAATAAATGATAAACATTTAAATCAAATTAATAAACCTGACATGTGACTATATTAAATGTAATCAATAGACTATTAATGTACACGTGACGATCATCTTATAACTACTCAAACAATATAATCTTCACAATCCACATAAATATGGCTTACTGGCATTTGTACAGTGTAAACACTAAAGTAAACATGGAAAATGAGTTATTGTCATTTTAATTATACCGCGTGTGTCGGACCACACGTGCAAAGATAGTGAACACTGTCATATCGCTAGCATTAGCTTCACAGAAATATGGATATTGAACATCAGAACGTTTTCACACATAATACACCAATATCAAGGTAAACTCAACACAAATATCAATAAATACCAAGGTTAATGACTGTATTAGTTGAAAAATGAATTTACTTTTAAAGTTACGCACACTCATCTATGGCTTGAATACACACAAGCCCTCCACAGCTTTCAAGCGGAACATAACAATGTGCGTCAAACTCTGGGGGGCGGGACTAAGCTACGGCTGTCAATAATTCCCAACTCACCAATCACGATCAACTTACTGAGCCTTTTCAACAGCCGCCCCAATTTACATAGTAAATTCTACTTTAGAAAAGGCTTATCAGTCCTTGTCATCATCAGGTAGAGGTGGCAAACAAATAAGTTTACTCACTGGTCGGATGTATTTCCGACCCTGCACTTGCACTTCAGCCGTTCGGATTTTCCCATCAGCTCCTGGTACGGTAGCTGAAACTTTACCCACTGGCCAGAGGGCTCGAGGCAATTGGTGATCGACTATCACCACTACTGTTCCAGTCTTTAGGTCTTTGCCACCGTCCGTCATCCACTTTGTGCGAGTTTGAAGTTCAGGTAAGTATCTCTTGATGTAGTGGGCCCAAAAATGGTCGGCAAGGACCTGGCTATGTCTCCAGCGTTTTTTGCTAAGTAATTCAGACTCAGGGTATACAATTTGGGGTAAATCAGGGTCTGGCCGCCGCAGGCTGTTTGGTGTGATGGGGTCCACATCTGCTACGTCCGATGACACGTAGCCCAGGGGTTTGGAGTTTAACATCCCTTCAATTTCTGTAAGTACTGTACTTAGCACTTCCTCAGTTACATGTTGGGCTCCAAGCGTAACATTGAGAGCAGATTTCAAAGACCTAATCTCCCTCTCCCATAGTCCACCAAAGTGAGGAGCTCCAGGGGGATTAAATTTGAAATGAATTTTCTGTTTTGCAAGCTGACTTTGCAGAGTGGGTTGCATGGCTGCAAATGCTTCTGATAGTTCCCTTTCTCCTCCTTTAAAATTTGTTCCCCGGTCAGAATAGAGTTCATGGGGGGTTCCTCTGCGTGCAATGAATCTGCGCAGGGCCATGAGGAATGAATCCGTATCAATTTTGGGGAGCAAATCAATGTAGACTCCTCTAGTCGTCATACATTTAAATATGATCCCCCACCTTTTCTAGTTACGCCGGCCTACCTTGATTGTGAAAGGCCCAAAGCAATCAACACCAGCCGAATAAAAAGCTGGGCAGTAGAGACGGAGTAGGGCTGGTGGTAAATCAGCCATTTTTGGCACTTCAGGCTTTCCACGCCATTTCTTGCATTCATGACACTGATGTTGGTGCCGCCGTACTGCTTCTCGGCCTCTAATGATCCAGTATTTACGGCGCAGCTCAGCGAATACTCTTTCTGAGCCAGGATGATGGAGTTTCTCATCATAATGTTGAATCAGGAGTTGACTGAGTGGGTGTTTGGGATCAAGGACATTTGGATGTGCAGTAGCTGGCCCAAGCAGCTCACTACGTCGCAGACGGCCACCGACTCTTATGGGCCCAGTAGACTGGTCAATCTCTGGTGCAAGTGATACTAATCTGTTGTTGGAAGGCAAGGATTTACTACGTGTTAATGATTCAAGTTCAGCTGGGAAACACCTGGCTTGGGCTTGCTTTAAGAGCAAGATCTCCGCTGCTGCATAGTCTTGGGCAGATAAATATCTTGTCTGATTGGCTTGTTTTAATTGTTCTTGTGCTTCATGTTCCACCAGCTGATTAAAACTGTGGTATGGTGAGAATTCTTGCATTATGTCAGAGAAGTCTACTGTGGTCAGGCCGCAGAAGGTTATCTTCCTCTCTTCATCTGTGCAGTCTGGGACTGATTCCTCTGGGTCATTAGGCCAGGTACTTGGGTCTTGCCACAAAAACTGTGGTCCTTGTTTCCACTGACTTGGCACTGAGAGTTGATGAAGTGTTTTACCATGGGTAATGTCATCAGCTGGATTGGTTTCAGACTTCACATAACGCCATGATTGAGAAGAGGTCAGCTCCTGAATTTCTGCAATTCTTGTGCCCACAAACACTTTATATCTGCATGAATCTGATTGGATCCAAGCCAATACTGTTTTGGAGTCACTCCACAACGTCACCTGTTGAATGTTAAGGGTGAGTTCCTTTTCCAGAAGTCTTGCCAATTGGGTTCCACTGAGAGCAGCACAGAGTTCTAGCCTAGGTACAGATAACTGCCGCTTTGGTGCCACCCTTGATCGTGCCGTGACAAATGCAACCTCGACTTGGCCCTGAGGACTTTCTGTTCCCTGTTCTGGCCCTGTTCGGACGCTCTTGCTTACTGCTCCGCGCTTTGCTCTATCGCTTCTATATTTTACAACTTCAGCAAATCAGCACATTGCTCAAACGACAAAGCTTGACTCCAATGATAAAATTAGAAACTCTGGTGACTGAATTCCTAAACAAAAAGCGGAATATTTCAACCGACCAGCCTCCCACTGCCTTCAGCTTACATTCCGGAGAAGGGAAAACACAGCTGCCTACATTCAAAAGGATAAGAAAATGCCTCTTCTAGAATCTACTTGCTGCACAAACTGCCACAGACTTTTACAAAGGATTGCAGTTCTTGAAACAAAGTTATTTGCGGAACCATCCAACCAGACGAATCACACAGCAGAGCTTCATCATGATCGCCCTCTGCACACTGCCGGTGAGTCCCATAAATGTAGTGCTACTCAACATGTAGAGAAACAAGTAACTGATCAACACACTAATCAATGGAACAAACAGGGAGCAAGACCCAAAGGCACTCGAGACATCAGATTGTCACGAGCATCACATATTAACGCAGTAGCATGCTCTACCCCAGACACAAGGATTGCAAACACTAGTTTTCTACCACCAAATATACATCTTGAAAACAGATTTTAAGTGCTAATGAATGTGGGTGAGGAATCCCCAAATGTGATGAATATGACCGAACACAGATCGAATCAGCCCGCAGCTAACACTGCTAACAGGCGCTCAAGGTCAAGCAGACAGCGGCCCTCAGCTCAGAGCGCAGCCGAGCCCAGGACTCTCATAGTGGGGGACTCAACAATCAGAAACATTAGCAGCAGGGATACAACTACATGCTGCCTTCCACAAGCAACAGTCTCTGATGTAAACAGGGAACTTAAGAACATTCTGATGAAACATAAGACTGCAAATCGACTTATCATTCATGTGGGAAAGAACGATATTCAGAGAGAGGAGTCAGAACTTCTAAAGAGGGATTTTAATGAACTTTTTGAAACACTTAGAAAACTGAAAGTTCAGCCGTTCATCAGTGGACCACTTCCAGCAAGAGGAACAAATAGGTTCTCACGGCTACTTGGGCTTAATACATGGCTGCAAAAAACCTGCAACATGAAGGGAGTGAACTTTATCGACAACTTTAATCTCTTCTGGAGTCAGAGACAACTGTTTACATCAAATGGCCTCCACCCAAACAAACTCGGTGCAAGAGTGCTAAAGGACAATATTTATTTTTCCCTTCATCATCCTTCAGCTGTGTGTGCTAACCCACTCAACCTGGATAGCACACACACACCAGTAAAGTACGATCACAGGACTTCATTTCAGCATCTGAATGGACATGCGGTTGATACACCCCACAAGGACAATGATAACACCACGCAGCCACAACAACCACTTCTCATGGACACACTCCCAGCTGAACCCCGCCCTCAGAGCTCACCACAGATAGACTGTGATGGATTAGAACAGCTCGAAGTGACACAGATCGAGCCACTAAACAGTAACATCTCAGCCCATACTGAGGAGTCTGTGGAGGCACTGGTAAAAATGGGGACCATCAGGAGTGACACTGGTGAACTTTTAAAACTTATATGTAATATAAGCAATAGGCTGGAAGAAATGTCACTCCTTGAACCGGACGATAACATATTGCAGTTTCCGGTAACACCAGAGAAACAGCCCCCCTCACCAGACATGTTATCTCGCTCTACAGCATCCCCGCCTCTGAGCTTCACAGAGAAAATGGATTTTGTTTATACTGGAAACAGACAATCATACTCGATCACTGCGAGCCCCCAGATATCAACCAAAGAGCGTCGAGCCCCACAACCACCAAAGACTGTGGGCCCAGCTCGCTCTGCCCCTCCTCCTGTGAGATTTCTTCGGTCACAACGCCAGGGCACACACCCTCCTCCATCTGCACCAAAAACAACTGATACCAGCTCTCAGTGACGTGTTCTGGGTCCTCGCAACGTCAACAGCAATCTTATCAAATGTTTACAAAACATGCGTGAATCCAGTGTGCCTCTATCTTTCTCTATTTCTGTTCTGTTACGTGATAGAAAGTCCAAGGCTTTCTCAGGCCATATGGCAAACCCATCTAATCTGCTGCCTGTTAATTGTCAAACTAAGATTACTATGGGGGAAAAAATTAAAATTAATACTGTTAAGTTAGCACTCTTAAACATCCGTTCACTTAAAAACAAATCATTTCTAGTCAACGACTTAATATCCACAAACAACCTAGATTTTTTGCTGCTAAATGAAACGTGGCTAGAAGACAGCTGCAGTGCAACAGTCCTCAATGAAACAGCCCCTCCTAACTTTACTTTTATGAGTGTCTGCAGACCAGTCAGAAGGGGCGGGGGGGTCGCAGCACTATTTAAAGATGTCTATCAATGTAAGCAAGTATCGTTTGGTGACTATTTGTCTCTAGAATATCTGGGCATTGTGCTAAAAGGTGCTCCACGCATCCTGCTTATCATTATTTATAGGCCTCCGAAATATTCTCCGGCCTTTATTGATGACTTTACAGAGCTGTTATCAGCAATCTCATCTGAGTATGACTGTTTTGCTATTGCTGGGGATTTTAACATTCACATTGACAATGCTGAATCCAGTACAACAAAAGATCTCATGACTGTTCTTAACACTTTTGATTTGACACAACATGTTCACGGACCCACACATGATCGTGGACACACTCTAGATTTACTTATCAGTAAGGGACTAAACATTTCATCAATAGTTATTAAGGATGTGGCAATGTCTGATCATTTCTGTATTTTCTTTGATATATCAATCTCTCCTGCCATTGAAACCAGATCTGTCTCTATCAAAAAGAGATGCTTAAATGAGAACACTAGTGTGCTGTTTATGAAGGCTATATCTCTAACACCAAGCATATCTGCAGACTCTGTTGATTTTCTCCTTGACTCTTTTAACTCAAAAGTTAAGGGTGTAATTGATGATATTGCTCCTGTAAAAGCCAGGAAAAAGAGTGGCAAACAAAAAGCACCTTGGAGAAACTCAACAGAAGTGCAATTAATGAAAAGACAATGCAGGAAATCGGAACGCATGTGGCGAAAGACAAAACTTGTAGTCCATTATAAGATCTATAAAGACAGTCTTCGTGCTTTCAATGTGGAACTAGGCAAAGCTAGACAGACCTTCTTTTCAAATATTATAAACAGAAACATAAACAACACGCGCACTCTTTTTGCTACTGTAGAGAGACTAACAAACCCCCCGAGTCACATTCCCAGTGAAATGCTCTCAGACAGCAAATGCAGTGAGTTTGCTTCCTTCTTCTCCGAGAAAATCATTAATATCAGAAATGCGATCAGCACATCGTTCAGTTGCTCTGAGGTGAATCAGATCAGACCACAGCCTCAGAAAGTTACTATGACTGATTTCGAAGCAATTGATGGTAAAATTTTAGAAGAAACAGTACAGCACCTTAAAACATCAACCTGCGCCCTTGACACACTCCCCACTTCTTTTTTCAAAAGTGTGTTTAACTGTTTAGAAGCAGATCTCCTAGAAGTGGTAAACGCCTCACTTCTTTCTGGGACTTTTCCAAACTCCCTTAAAACCGCAGTAGTTAAGCCTCTCCTGAAAAAGAGAAATCTGGATAACTCCATATTGAGCAACTACAGACCAATCTCAAATCTCCCCTTCATAGGCAAGATCATTGAAAAAGTTGTTTTCAGTCAGCTGAACAAATTCTTAAGCTCAAACGGATACTTTGACAATTTTCAATCTGGTTTCCGACCGCATCACAGCACAGAGACGGCCCTCATTAAGATAATAAATGATATTCGCCTCAATACAGATACAGGCAAAACATCAATTCTGGTACTACTGGACCTCAGTGCTGCATTCGACACTGTTGACCACAAAATACTTCTTGACAGGCTAGAAAATTGGGTTGGGCTTTCTGGAATGGTCCTCAAATGGTTCAGGTCATACTTAGAAGGGAGAGGTTATTATGTGAGTATAGGTGACCATAAGTCTGAGTGGACATCCATGACATGCGGAGTCCCACAAGGGTCAATTCTTGCACCACTACTATTCAACCTGTACATGCTGCCACTCAGCCAAATAATGAAAAATAACAAAATGGCTTACCACAGCTATGCTGACGACACCCAGATCTACTTAGCCCTATCACCTAATGACTACAGCCCCATTGACTCTCTATGTAAATGCATTGATGAAGTTAACAGTTGGATGTGCCAAAACTTTCTTCAGTTAAACAAAGACAAAACTGAAATTACTACATTTGGAAACAAAGATGAAATTCTCAAGGTGAATGCATATCTTGAGGCTAAAGGCCTGAAATCAAAAAATCAAGTCAGGAATCTTGGTGTGATTTTGGAGTCAGACCTGAGTTTCAATAGTCATGTCAAAGCAATAACTAAATCCGCTTACTATCATCTCAAAAATATATCAAGAATTAGATGCTTTGTTTCCAGGCAAGACTTAGAGAAACTCGTTCATGCTTTTATTACCAGTAGGGTGGACTATTGTAATGGTCTTCTCACCGGCCTTCCCAAAAAGACCATTAGAAAGCTGCAGCTCATACAGAACGCTGCTGCCAGGATCCTGACCAGAACCAGAAAATATGACCATATCACACCAGTCCTCAGGTCTTTACACTGGCTTCCAGTTACATTTAGGATCGATTTTAAAGTGCTATTACTTGTATATAAATCACTCAATGACCTAGGACCTCAATACATTGCAGATATGCTGATTAAATACAAACCCAACAGATCACTCAGATCATCAGGATCAAGTCAATTAGAAATACCATGGGTTCACTCAAAGCAAGGAGAGTCTGCTTTTAGCTATTATGCCAGCCGTAGCTGGAACCAGCTTCCTGAACAGATCAGATGTGCTCCAACAGTAGCCACTTTCAAATCCAGACTCAAAACACATCTGTTTAGCTGTGCATTTACTGAATGAGCTGTGCCACTGTACGTGCTTTGTCCGAACTGCTTGCATTTTAATTTATATGCTTAAATTTAACCCTGTTTTTATTTTTATTTTTAATTATACTCTTTATTTTTATCTTTCAATATTTTCTTTATTTTTTATTTCTTTAAATTCCTATTATAACTGTAATATTTTTTATTTCATTTCTGTGTAAAGCACTTTGAATTGCCACTGTGTATGAAATGTGCTATACAAATAAACTTGCCTTGCCTTCTAAGGTACGCCACTGACCCATGAGCATGATTTGAAGCATCACAGAATGTGTGGATGTCTCTTCTGCACACTTCAGCATCCAGTTCTGTGCTGGTGTAGCATCGTGGTATGGCAATATTGTTCAAGTACTGTAATTCTTCTTCCCATTCGTGCCATGCTAGCAAGAGGTCATTTGGCAGCAATGGGTCATCCCACTCACGTTTCTTATCCCACAGTCTTTGTATCAGTACTTTGGCTCTTGTTGTGAAGGGGATAATGTAGCCTAGCGGGTCGTACTGACTAGCTAATACCTGATAGACATACCTCATTGTGGGCACTTGAGGTTCCCTCAGACGAGCTTTGTAACTGAGTTTATCTGCTTGGCAAAGCCAACGGAGACCCAAGGTGGATTCGGAGACGTCCCATTGCTTTTCAGAAAGCCAAAGCTCATTTTTCTCGGATCTGTCTTCTACAGGAAGGTGGGCAACAACAGAAGGAATGTTGCTAGCCCATTGTCTTAACTCAAAACCCCCAGAAACTAGAAGAGCTTGCAACTTGTTCACCAGTTCAGTCGCTTTGTCCGTAGAAGTTACACTCTGCAGGTAATTGTCCACATAGAAATGCTTCTCCACAGCCACACGTGTGTCTTCTCCTGGAACAGTGTTCTCTTGGACATGTTTGAGAACAGCAAATGTTGCGCAGCATGGGCTGCATGTAGTCCCAAACGGCAAAACCTGCCACTCATAGACACTGACTGGTGTATCACGCTGCATGTTTCTCCACAGAAATCTGAGAAGTGGTTTATCCTCTGGGAGCAGACAAATCTGGTGAAACATGCCCTTGATGTCACTTGTGATGGCGATAGCATGCTCTCTGAAACGAAGTAACACTCCTAGTAAAGTGGAAGTGAGGGTAGGCCCAGGTAGAAGATACTCATTGAGGTTATGGCCTTGGTACTGAAAGGAACAATTGTACACTACTCTATGCTTCCCATTATGGTGTACCATGTGGTGCGGTATATACCACGATTCAGGGGTTTGATCAACTGCTTCAGTATCCAGCTTGACAACATTACCAGATTGCTCCAGCCTTTCAATTTCTTGGTTATATACCTCTGGGAGTTCTGGACTTTTGCTGAGACGCCTTTCCAATGCTCTGAGTTGAGGGAGCACAGACTCTTTGGGCGCTTTCAATTGGAGCATGTCCTTTTTTCACAGAAGTGGTGTGGCATAACGAAACACTCCATGTACATTTACCCTTGCTGTCTTGGACTCAAGCAGCGTGACAGCCTCCTGATCACAACGTGAGCGTGTCACCACCTTCTCATTGCGGTATGGTAGTATGTCAAGCTGCCATAGTCTTTCCACGTGTTGCAACAGTTCTGATGAGGTGGAGGTCACAGATGTGAAAAAGCATTGTTGCGCTGGGATTTGGTGCTGGACTACATTAGCTGTCCCTTGCAGTGTCCAGCCTAATCTGGTCCTTATAGCAGCTGGCCCACCTGGTGGGCCGAAGCGCACTGGCTCCATGGGTATGATCAAGTGGTGATGATCAGAACCTATAAGCAACAATGGCTGAACCTGAGAAAAGGCATAAAGAGGGAGTCCTTTGAGATGCTGATATTTCCTTTGCAGAAGGGGAACTGGATGCGAATGTTTCCCCAATCCCAAATTCTCAGCAATGAACGCACCCGCTATTTTGAACCTTTTGCTTGGCTGAAATGCTGGGGACAAAGTGAAAGACACTCTTGTACCTTGTATGACTTGGGTGTCATGTCGCACTGTTCTCAAAGAGAGGGTTTCCGTCTGTCCATTAAGCTTAAGCTGTTGTGCGGCACCATGAAGCAGAATTGTACGTTCAGATGCAACAGTACCTTACAGATTTTCAGAAGGACTTGACTGCCACCTGCTGGACGATCTAGGTATAGCATCTGACTCTCTTGGGGTCTCTCGTGAAAGTCCTTCATCTCTATTGATTTGCTGTTGATGTCATGCAAGACAGTTAGGTGTTTGCCCTTGCAAGTTTTACATGTCGCTTTCAATTTGCACTGGGCTGTCTGATGTTTCCGTCCGCACCTCCAACATCTCTTATTTGACTTAATCCAGTTCGTTTTAAGCTCGCTGGTTAGCTGTGTAAAGTTTGTGCACTGGTTAAGATAGTGGTTATTATTGTCACAGTAATGACAGTACACATTTTTTCCTGGATTCTGAAAATCTGAGAGTTTGGCAGTTGGGAGTGTTTGTAGACTCATCTGCCCCATGCAAAATGGCTGCTGTCTGAAAAGTGTGCCTACGCTGTTGCGGAGCCTCTTTCTGCTGACCAACACGTCCTCTTGTTTCACTTGTATTGAGTTTACAGTCAGTGGGCTGCACCTACAGCTCGAACTCAAGCCAGTGTGAAAAATCAAGCAGGTTTGGAATGGGATTTCTGAAGGGGTGAACATACCTCTTGAAGTTAGCTTTTAAATCATGCGGGAGTTTGGACATGAGTCTTGCCACATGTGATCCACACTGCAATTCAATAGCTCCTTTCTCATCCAGCTGGTCAAGCATACCCACCAATGCTCGGACTCTGAGGGCAAACCTCCGAAAGGCCTGAGTGTCACCACTGCGAATATTTGGCCCATCCATTAAGTCAAAAATTTTCTGTAATGCCAATGACAGCGATTTGGCTGTCCATAATGTTCAGTCAGTGATTGCATCGTTTGGGTGTATGGATAACGGGAGTTGCTGTAAGAATCAGCGATTAAAAGGGCCTCTTCAAATTTCAGATGCTCAAGCAGAATTTGATATTTGAACTGTTCAGTAGCATCGTATGGCAGCAAATTGTCAAGGGATATTTTGAGTCTAGCGAACTGCCGTGGGTCCTCCATCGTGAAATCAGGTATTGAAGGGGTAGGACCTCTGTAAATTCTCTCTCTGGTGGGTGGAGAATTAGAGCGGTGCACAACGTCTCTTGGCTGAATATAATGCCTTGGGTGGTAATCAGTTGGTTCTCTGAAAGTTCACCTGACAACTCAGTTTCTAGATCCTCATCAGTTAACTCTTCCTTTTCCTCATCTGTAACAGGTTTTCCCGTCCTGTTAGGAGTTTGATTACTCACTTGAGCTATTGGTGACTGGCTCAGACGTGGAGCTGGGACAGGAAGAATTCTTTCGTGTTTCTTAGCTGCCTTTCTTAATGAGTGAGTGCGAGGTAAAGGCACAGGACACTGCGATGAGTTGGTTTCATCCCTTTCAGAGCTGTGTTTCATGACCTCTATGGTTTTATGCAGTCATCTGTTCTCCTCTCGTAGCTGCCAAATCACCATTTGAGCATCTCTATCTCCATACTGTTCTCCAGTATCTTCAGTAGCTTCACCTTGATTAGTAATATGCCACATTGTGAGGGGTGTCATCCTGGCAGCTCCCTCAAATTCTAACTCACTGTGATAGGGCTCTGGCTGCACCCTGGAAGTAGGTGGATATGTATGCTAGGGATGGGCGATATGGACTAAAAAAATTATCCCGATATTTTCTAGTATTTATTGCGATAACGATATCAATGACGATAAATGTAGCATCATTCCCCATGTTTTTGGATACAAGTGAGAGCTGCATGCATTCTTGAGAGACTCAGAAAAACAAACAATGATCTAGTAAAACGTACCTGTCATCAAATAGGCTCCTATAATACATAATGCATAATATATATTTATATATATATATATATATATATATATATATATATATATATATATATATATATATATATATATATATATATATATATATATATATATATATATATATTTTTTTTTTTTTTTTTTTTTTTTTTTATTATTTTTTTTTTTTTTTTAATGTAAAATTCCACACCAGCCTTTTCAGAAATGGAAAAGTTGCAGATATAATTGTCTTCTGTAAAAGTGCAGGTAATTTTTAAATAGTGCAACTGTGCTGAAAAACATCACACAATACAAACAATAATAATTAAAAATCAATGACAAGTTTTAAATGTAAACCGATTCTGTATACACTCATTGTGCAAACAGTGGTAAAAATAGCAGAAACAGCTAAAGTAATTATCCCAAAAATGTATTCAGATTACAAAAAAGTTGAAAATAATGCTTTATGATAGAACTTCAGTAATTTGAGTTAATAATACCACAAATTCTTCTACTAATAAAAAAAAAACTGGACTAAGGAATAATGAGCTTCTGGGTTCATGAATATTAATCATGTTGTCAGCGCTCATTCAAACTGATTTCCTGAAATCAAAACACCGTAATAGGTGCACGCCAGCCAATGAGATTCCCGTTTTTGTGCATTCGTTTCTTCCTGTTCATGAAAGGCTGAATAATTCCAAATAAACGCCATTATTTTACAGGAAAATACAACAAAGGATATTGTTTACATGTAGCACATCAATTCTGTGTGGTATAAGACTCTCTCGCTCTCTCTTTGAGTGTGTGTGAAACACTGAGCGCTCTCAGTCGCGCGCCTCACACTAGTGTTTACTGTGCGTCAAATGCACTGCGTATTCATTGAGTTGAACTGAAATAGTTTGCTTTACCGATCGATTGAGACAGCGCGAATCTCTTAAGCGCTCAGTCCATCTGTATGGTTCAGATTGCCCTCAGGTAGTCCCTCGTTTAGCTATTAACTCTTCCGCAACTTCCACCATAGTTGTTTTCGCTCTGCACGTGAGTTGCGGATTCAGTGCCGTCCCATCACGCGCTGCGCGTAGGACACTCTCTCTCCAACCCCCGTTCAGCTATACAAAGTGACGAACGCAGCCACTGCGGCCATCATAAAGTAATAACGCTTAGAGCATCATGACGGCCAGCGGTGGCACTGTGCGGATGGGTCGCGCCATCAACTAGGCTTTATCGTTATTATCGCGGGAAGACAAATTCTTATCGTGGGGAGAATTTTTACCGGTATATCGCAAACGATAAGATATCGCCCATCCCTAATGTATGCTGGGAACCTCTGTATTCCACCTCATAATCCTCCAAGTAGCGTGGGGGGCGTGATAGCCGTTTGCTGCGGACATCAGGCTCATGCTGTGACTCTGATTGGGCTCTGGACATCTTATCCCGTGGCAATCACCGTGCTCCGGCTCGAAGGACCAATGTTAGATAGGTTTAAGGACTGTATTGACTGGTTCTGGCTTAATTGGGATCATCACAGGGCATTGGTAAGAATGCACAAAGTCCAAAAGTCCAATCACTGTTGTTTAATAAGGTTCAAGCCAGCTGACATACTCAATGCGATGCATTGACAGTTGTATGTGACTTTGAATGCGTGTATGTTTGTGTGTGTGGTTTCTACAATAGAACAGAAATATAAATAATCAGTTTACAGTAATAAATGATAAACATTTAAATCAAATTAATAAACCTGACATGTGACTATATTAAATGTAATCAATAGACTATTAATGTACACGTGATGATCATCTTATAACTACTCAAACAATATAATCTTCACAATCCACATAAATATGGCTTACTGGCATTTGTACAGTGTAAACACTAAAGTAAACATGGAAAATGAGTTATTGTCATTTTAATTATACCGCGTGTGTCGGACCACACGTGCAAAGATAGTGAACACTGTCATATCGCTAGCATTAGCTTCACAGAAATATGGATATTGAACATCAGAACGTTTTCACACATAATACACCAATATCAAAATCAAATCAAATCAAATCAAATCAAATCACTTTATTGTCACACAGCCATGTACACAAGTGCAACAGCAGGTGAAATTCTTGGTGCAGTTCCGAGCAACATAGTAGTCACGACATGACATGTACAACATTTAGAGCAGCATCAGATTACACTGATGCGTCCACAATTACTCACAGCACAGTAAACTCTACAATAAACAATAAATAATTTACACAATGTGAGTGTGGTTCTCACAGCTTTAACCAATATACACATACTTACAATATACATATACTTTAAACAATATACTTTAAACAATATACTTTAAACAATATACACACTAAAACATACATTAAACAATATACATTACGCTATAATAATAATAATAATAGTATACAATGTACAGTATACATTATTATTCACAGTAGAGATCCAATGTGCAATAGGTGCTATATGATAATAATAAATTATATAAATGTGTATATAATGTGTGTGTATCGACAGTGGGTTGTGCTGAGTGATATTCTGTCCAGTGTGTGTTATGATCCTGATGGATCAGAGTTCAGGAGTCTAATTGCTTGTGGGAAGAAGCTGTTCTGGAGTCGGCTGGTGCGTGTTCTGATGCTGCGGTACCGTCTGCCTGATGGCAGCAGTGAGAGCAGCCCATGGCTCGGGTGGCTAGAGTCTCTGATGATCCTCTGAGCTCTCTTCACACACCGCCTAGCGTAAATGTCCTGGAGGGAGGGAAGCTCACCTCCGATGATGCAGCTGGCCGTGCGCACTACCCTTTGCAGGGCTTTGCGGCTGCGGGCGGTACTGTTGCCGTACCAGGTGGTGATGCAGCCAGTCAGCAGGCTCTCTGTAGTGCTGGTGTAGAACCGTGTGAGGATGTGGCGGTTCATTCCAAACCTCCTCAGCCGTCGCAGGAAGAAAAGGCGCTGATGAGCCTTCTTCACAACGGCCTCGGTGTGGACGGACCATGAGAGTTCCTCTGTGATGTGGACACCGAGGAACTTGAAGCTGCTGACTCTCTCCACCGGTGCTCCATCGATGGTGATGGGGCGGTGTTCTCTCTCATTCCTCCTGAAGTCGACCACCAGCTCCTTGGTCTTGCTGACGTTGAGGGAGAGGTTGTGCTCCTGACACCACCGTGTCAGAGTGTGCACCTCCTCTCTGTAGGCCGTTTCATCATTGTCAGTGATGAGACCTACCACCGTCGTATCGTCAGCAAACTTGATGATGGTGTTGGAGCTGTGGGTTGCCACACAGTCATGTGTGTACAAGGAGTACAGGAGTGGGCTGAGAACACAGCCCTGAGGGGCTCCAGTGTTGAGAGTCAGTGGTGAGGAGATGTTACTGCCCATTCTGACCACCTGGCGTCTGTTTGACAGGAAGTCCAGGATCCAGCTGCATAACAGGCTGTTTAAGCCGAGAGCCCGGAGTTTCATGTCAAGTATGGAGGGCACAATGGTGTTGAATGCTGAGCTGTAGTCTACAAACAGCATTCTCACATATGTGTTCCTCTTTTCCAGGTGGGAGAGAGCAGTGTGAATAGTGGATGAAATGGCATCATCAGTGGAGCGGTTTTTGCGGTATGCAAACTGCAGTGGGTCCAGTGAGGGGGGGAGAACAGAGCAGATGTGGTTTCTGACTAGTCTCTCAAAGCATTTGCTGATGATGGGGGTCAGAGCAACAGGACGCCAGTCGTTTAAGCAGGTGGTTTTTGCTTGCTTCGGTACAGGAACAATGGTGGACGTTTTGAAGCATGTGGGGACCACAGACAGGGAGAGGGACAGGTTAAAAATGTCCGTGAAAACTCCAGCCAGTTGGCGCGCGCACGCTCTGATGACGCGGCCCGGAATGCCGTCTGGACCCGCGGCTTTACGGACGTTCACCCGCCGGAAGGATCGGGTTACATCCGCTTCAGATACGGAGAGTGCACTAACCTCTGTATCTTCAGCCGCGAGCTCTCTCTCCGCGAGGGCGGTGTTAGTTCCCTCAAAGCGAGCATAAAAGGTGTTGAGCTCGTCCGGGAGAGAGGCAGCGGTGTTCACGGTGGAGTTTGTGTTCCCTTTGTAGTCCGTGATGGTGTTAATTCCCCTCCACATGCTTCTGGAGTCGGTGGTGTTGAACTGTCCTTCAATCTTGTCCCTGTACTGGCGTTTTGCTGCTCTGATGGTTTTCCGGAGGGCATAACTTGCTTGTTTATGCTCCTCCGCATTACCGGAGTTAAAGGCGAAGGTCCGCGCATTGAGTGCCGCGCGAACATCCACATTTAGCCACGGCTTCTGATTGGGGTACAGCCGTATTGTTTTGGTCGGAACAACGTCTTCTACGCACTTCCTGATGAAACACGTTACGCTATCGGCGTAGACCTCGATGTCGTCATCAGAGGCCGACCGGAACATCTCCCAGTCCGCGTGATCAAAACAGTCTTGTAGCATAGAGTCCGATTGGTCCGACCAGCACTGGATGGTTCTGAGGGCGGGTGCTTCCTGTTTCAGTCTCTGCCTGTAAGCGGGCAGAAGGATGATGGAAGCGTGATCCGATTTGCCAAATGGTGGGCGCGGGAGTGATTTGTAACCATCCTTGAAGGGAGAGTAACAATGATCCAGAACTCGGTTCCCTCGTGTGTTGAAGCTAACATGTTGGTGGTATTTGGGTGCGATGCGCTTGAAGTTGGCTTTGTTAAAGTCCCCGGTCACAATAAACGCAGCCTCAGGATGCGCGGTTTCCTGCTCACTCACTGACCTATACAGTTCCTTCAGTGCCCGGTCTGTGTCGGCTTGTGGGGGAATATACACCGCTGTGATGATGACCGCTGTGAATTCCCTCGGTAGCCAGAATGGTCGACACATAACCGTGAGAAATTCCAGATCCAGATCAGGAGAACAGAAAGACTTGATAGAATGTACGTTCCTCTGATCACACCAGGATCGGTTGATCATAAAACATACACCCCCGCCTTTGCTTTTCCCGGAGAGATCTTTTTCTCTGTCCATCCGATGCACGGAGAACCCCGTGGTTTCGATGGCCGAATCTGGAATCTCAGCGGACATCCAAGTTTCTGTAAGGCAGATAATGCAGCAGTCCCTCGTCTCTCGTTGGAAAGAGATCCGTGCTCTCAGCTCGCAGAGTTTATTGTCCAGAGACTGAACATTTGCCAGTAAAATACTGGGAAGCGGGGGTCGGTTTGCGCGGCGTCTTAATCTGATGAGCACGCCGGCTCTGCTTCCCCTTCTCCGGCGGCGTTTCCGTGGTCGGGCCGCCCAAACAAAAGGATCCGCTGCTGTGTTTGTAAGCAGCGGTTCGTCACTGGAGAATTTAAAGTCCGGTTTTCGGTGTGCGATTGCCGAACCAATGTCCAAAAGTGTCTGTCTGTCGTACGTAGTGAGGCAGACAACATCCGAGACAAAAAACACAAAAACTATAAACAGAACAAACAAAAAACTACAATGTTTCAGCAGAGCTTGCGACGTTGCGGCCATCCTCGGCGCCATCTCGACTCGACAAGGTAAACTCAACACAAATATCAATAAATACCAAGGTTAACGACTGTATTAGGTGAAAAATGAACTTACTTTTAAAGTTACGCACACTCATCTATGGCTTGAATACACGCAAGACCTCCTCAGCTTTCAAGTGGAACATAACAATGTGCGTCAAACTCTGGGGGGCGGGACTAAGCTACGGCTGTAAATAATTCCCAACTCACCAATCACGATCAACTTACTGAGCCTTTTCAACAATGACATTTTAGGAGTGAAGGAGAAAAATGAAGTTTTTTCAGAAACAATGGTGACTTCCTGTTCTTCGGCTACCTCTATTAATTTGAGATGTGTCCATCATGATTTCAGGTTTCTCAAGCACAGTGGGTCAAATTTTGCTACAGGATGAAGACAAAAATGTTCCCTGTATTCAATGTAGTCTAGCTTATTTATTTATTTTACTTTGCATCGTTTTGTTTAGATTTTTGACAGTGAGGGCATGTCCATGTTGTGCTACGTAAACATAATATTCATGATTAATATTCAACAATCTTCATATTGATTCTAAAAATCCGAGGACCTGTAAACCTTTTGCCAGTGATTCCTGAAGTCATGTTTAAAGAGAGTTTTCAGAACTAATTGAATTGGATCAGATAAAGGTGCTTGTATCGCAGAAAGATGGCAAGAAAATGCGTATTTCTATTGATTTGTCTACGCAGGCTGAATGCAGTATCACACAACTTAACTAGTGTAGTCATTTCACAAAGCAAAGATATTTTTTTGTGCTGACTTTCTAGTGAATCCAAAACATAAAGCACAACCGGTGTAGTCCAAGAACAAATGTCTCAAGCATCATCAAATCCTTCACTAAATTAACTCACTGAATCAGAACGACACACACACACACACACACATACGTGCGTTTTGTTTTTATCTTTTATGGGGACATTCCATAGACGTAATGATTTTTATACTGTACAATCTTTATCTTTTATCCCCCTACACTAAAGGCCAAAGTATACTTCACTTTTTACACGTACGCGAGGGTCAGCGTAAGAAGTATAAAAGTCAAAAGAAGTATACTTTGCAAGGCTGTGCACTCGACTGTGCATACTTATATGCATACTTGAGTATACTTTTGGCTAAACCTACCCTTAAACATGGACATCACATAAAACTTCCTGAATTTTTTACATTTTCAAAAAAAAAAAACATCACTTAGTATGATTTATAAGCTGTTTTCCTCATGGGGACCAAAAATCCCAATGAAGTGAATCACATCCGATAAGCATTGTGGGTGTTTCAGCTCTTTTCATTGAGGTATTATGGTTTGATTTACGTACAGAACACTGAAGAGAAAGACTCGGTTCAGTTATGAAGATAGATTATTATTATTATCTCATCAACTCAGAACATTAGCTCCTCTAATGCGCCCTCACGGCCCAGCGACGAGATGTGTGCCACTGTGGAGTTCACCTAGTCTTAGTCGAATCCACCCCCTTAATGTGCTTAAGTAGGAAAATTTGGTTCTGGTACACCCTGTGCTAAACAAGCCCACATAAACAGGCCAGGCACAACCGCTGAATAATTGAACCAATTTCCAGGTCATGTTTGTCAAATACATATTTTAAGCTCCTCCTTGATGGATTCTCTTTAAGGGATTACATACTTTTAATGTCAAATGAAGGCAGTGAATTTTAATATCAAATGTAGGGAGTCGTATTGGTTTTTCAGCGGCCGGTGGCCACAATAGTTATTCAAAATTTGATTAAAATATGTTTTTGTATTAATTGGGATCTATCTGTTTTTCTTCTCCATAGGTGTATACATGTTTGGCCTTTTCACCACAGACATCTTCGTGAATGCCGGTCAGGTGGTAACGGGGAATCTGGCCCCTCATTTCCTGACAGTATGTAAGCCCAACTTCACAGCTCTGGGTTGCCAGCAAGCTCTACGCTATATCAGCCATCAGGAAGCCTGCACCGGCAACGAGGATGACATCTTGCGTGCCCGCAAGACCTTCCCTTCCAAAGAAGCAGCACTCAGCGTGTACGCCGCTGTCTATATGGCTGTGAGTATCTCATAAATCCAACCTAGGGTCATTGTAAAAACTTGCCTGTGGTGACATTTCTGCGAAATGATATTACTTTGCTTCTTGGATGTTTTACGACACCTATGAGTTAGTTCACCCAAAAATGAAAATTCTGTCATTAATTACTCACCCTCATGTCGTTCCAAACCTGTAAGACTTTTGTTCATCTTCGGAAAAAAATAAATAAAGATCTTTTAAAGTCCCTGTAAAGGCAATTCTGAGATTTGTTTCTAAACACATTATAAATGTTAGAAATGTATTACGTTACAAAGACTGTGAACTGTGTAGTACTGAATTGTGGAGTTAGACCGTTAAACAGTTTTTCACCGTTGCTGTGTTCAGGATTTTTTAGGCGGGGCTAAAATGGTGGCTCAATGACGCACTGGAGCCACTGATCATATGGCCCCTCCCCCAACACTATCATAACTGTTGATGACGCATTGGAGCCACTGAGCCTGGCTCCTCCCCTAACACTATCATAACTAGAGCACATTCGCATCAGTTCGCCCGCTCGAACGCGAGTTACTGTCAGTACCGTTAGTTACTACAGCCTACAACTTACAAAACAGTTCACAAAACAAAACCGATGATATCAAGAAGAGGTGGATTAATTTTGTGAACAGCTAACGTTGAAGACGTTGAAGAACTGCCTCTGCAGTGACTTTAAACCGGATAGTTTTACAAACTTTCATCGGAGACAACTGGAATTCACTAATAATCCGCCGCAGAATGGGGCCGAACCGATTATCTCCCGCCTGGGCCTTCATTCTCCCGTCCCGGCGACATCTGGTGCCGTCGTGAACTCCGTGAGTGTTGTCTTGTGCGCTTGCTTACGGCACCTTTACCGCGAGTGGGCGTGGTTTCGGCGCTGACAGCGGACACGCCCCCAGCATTTGAGAGCAGAGAATGCTGCTTATTTTCTCAAGATTTTGATAAGCTATTTTATTTACTTGGCGGATTTTTTTTATGATTCAAATTTGGCTGTGTGGTTAATAACACATTTGTCCGTGGTGTGACAAACTCAGAACACATATTTAATTTTGACTTTACAGGGACTTTAATGAAATCTAAGAGCTTTCTGTCTCTCCATTGACAGCTACGCATCTAGCACTTTCAAGCGCCAGAAAGCTAGCAAAGACATCATTAAAGTAAACCATGTGACTCCAGTGCTTTAACCTCAATTTTATGAAGCGACGCAAGTACTCTGTTTGTGCAAAAAAACACAATTTACCTCTTTATTGACCAAATATTAACCTCCCACGGGCGTTTACGGGAGCACCACGACGCATGTGGTAAATTATGTTTTTTTGGACAAACAAAGCCCTCGCTTCGCTTCATAAAATTGCTACCACTGATGTCACATGGGATTATTTAATGATCTCTTTACAAACTTTCTGGGGCTTGAAAGTGGTAGTTGCGTAGGCTGTCAACGGGGGGACAGAAAGCTCTCAGATTTCATTAAAAATATCTTAATTTGTGTTACGTAGATGAACGAAAGTCTAATGGGTTTGCAACGACACAAGGGTGAGTAATTAATGACAGATTTTTCATTTTTGGGTGAACTAAAACTTTAACAAAAGCAAGTATGAGATAAAAACACATTTGCTCAAGCAACCATGTCATTTAAGCTTGTTTTTAAGCCTTTTACGTCTCTTTTATTTTTTTATAATTACATTTGGCAGACGCTTTTATCCAAAGCGACTTGCAGTGCACTTATTACAGGGACAATCCCCCTGGAGCAACATGGAATATTATAATGAGATAATCTCTGTTGAACCGTAATGTAGAAATAATTTTATTTTGTAGCCATTCAATACATACCTTGACTAGAAGAATCATCTTTTTTTAAACGCACCAAACATCTAAAATTCTTCAAAAATGATCAAGGCAATTTTCTACTTTTTTTCAGTTGATGAACTATTGTTTTTTTTTAAAGAAATGATGCTGATGCTTTGTTGAACGCTTTTATTGGCTTTTTTTTTGCAGTGATGGTTTAATTAACATGCTGTGCTGAGAAACTGTTTTCATGGTAAAACTTTCTTGAAAAAGTGTCTTTAAATATATCTTCCTTAAGAAAGCAGAGTTGTTGTTTTGATATTTTTAGCTGTGATGGTTTAATTAACATCCTGTACTTTAGCTGTTAGACTGTTTCCATGGTAAACCTTTCTTGGAAAAGTTGTGTCTTTAAATGTATCCCGTTTTAAAGCACTACTATACACATGCTGACAAATGTCTTTAGCTGTTGCATTGTCTTGTGTGTTTTTTGAGTGTCCCACACCGAACCTTGCATTTTAAGGCACCCCAAGTAAAATTTGCAGTCCGTATGTTTTTTAGGTAAAAAATTATCCAAAATAAATTTGAGCTAGTACATAACCAGCCAGTGTTCAAAACAATCTCCTTACCTCAGCCAGATGTAATAGCTTGCAATAACGTGTTATAATTTGAGTGGTATTGCTTTCCGCTGGAAATTCGAGCATGGCTCTGTTCGTCTTTGCATTATTTTGCCACGTCTGAATACATAAAGAAGGAGTCCATCTAGTATTAGTATCGCATGTGAGGATGCTGCAGGTGGCGGATCATTTATAGCCTTTTCTCACAGCAGCTGGAATAATTAAATGTTTTAAAATTTTGAGGGTGGATCGTAATCCAGAAAGTTACAAACGACAATCATCAGTGACAACTGTAGATTCACCCGTAGTCAAAAGCAAAAGATTAGACTGTACAGAAATTGAAATCTACAGGTAACGCTAATACACACTAAACACACCCAATGCTGATGTTGTTAACATTAACAATTTGAGAACAAGGTATAACAATAATTATAATTTGCATGGTTTGATGTGATATGAGCTAAGCGGTCGTTAAACACCTTTGGTAGCGCGATTTATTGTAATGCTTTTTTATTCTCAGTTGGTCAGAACAAAAATGGCAGATATGTTACTTGCTTGTTCAGATGACATTTTCTGATGAAAATTCTTATTTTAGTCTTACTTCCGAGACGTAGAATCTGTGATTTCCGAAGTACATTAGATTAATCCGTGCTGAGGAGCCACCGATGCACAACTCACGTAAAGATGATAATTCCGCAAATAACTGCAATTGCAGGTTTCAAACAGAGATGTCAACAAAGAGGCAAAACTTAGGGACTGCAGCTCTAAAAATAGTCCAACTTTTCCTCCATAAAAGCATTATGTAACACGGACCCTGTAATGTCATCTGCGAGTCCTTAGAAAGTCCATGTGTGGGTATCTCTATGTCGGAGTAATGGGCATGCCGAAAGGTAGAGGCATGCCAAAAGGTCTT
Organism: Gobio gobio; assembly: GCF_949357685.1. Classification (NCBI taxonomy): domain Eukaryota; kingdom Metazoa; phylum Chordata; class Actinopteri; order Cypriniformes; family Gobionidae; genus Gobio; species Gobio gobio. Next base: position 33,393,614 of record NC_137119.1, read on the forward strand.
TAAAATTGGTTGCGAAAGCTGCCTGTAGCATTGTGTACCTTTCGCATGCCCATTAATCCATTACCACCTGCAGCTATCCCTGTCTTAGAAAGTCATTAGCTTTGAAGTTCTTCAAGAAGGATATTCACAGCACATCCTCTGCTGCTCTTCACACTCACCTCCGTTAATGAATGTGATGTAGAGTGACAACCGTCAATCTGCTTTTGCCTTTGAGCTGTAGTTTAAATACAACGGTCATATGAAGGTGATTTTGGCTCCTCTTACAGCAAGCGCCACTTGTTCATTGTATTGTATTTGGCAGGTTTGAATTTTTAATGGCCAGTGTGAATCATTGATATGTATATCTCTGCGTTTTATTGTGATCGTCATGAAGCAGGCTTATCTTGAGTGCATCCATGAGAGATGGCACCACGCAAGACTGCATTTGAAATGCAGATGCAAATTCACAGGAGCTTCATTTGGATTCTGTCCATAGCCTGATCAAGCACAGATGTGGTGCAAAGCACTATAGCGTGAACACAGTCATTTATGCCAAGGACTTTTTCTATGTAATAGGCAACAGAAGAGAGTGGTAACTTTTTTTTCCCATGAACGCTGTGGTTGCTTTGTCTATCAGCAATCTGCAGGAAGTGTTGCCATTGAGAAAGGAAATGAGAGTTGGATTGGTGTGAAAAGATTTCATGTCAATTTAAAGGTTGTGTCTGGACATTTCTCTTGTGGGATCAATTGGTGACTCAATTGGTTTTGAATGAGGCTTTGTTTATACTGAAAGTAAACAGATTTCTTTGTGTATCATTTAAAATCTGATCTGAAAAGTCTGATCTTTCTGAATTTTTGTGGTTGTGATTTGTAAAAATCATTGTATACCGAATGAGGAAACAAACTACTTGAAGTCTGATCTGACCATTCGGACTAAGGGCCCTATTTTAACGATCTGAGCACATGGTCTAAAGCGCACGTCGCAAGTGCACTTAGGGCATGTCCAAATCCCCTTTTGCTAGTTTAACGAAGGGAAAAAAGGGTTGTCCCTATTCTCTTAATGAGTCATGGGTGTGTTTTGGGCATAACGTGCAATAAACCAATCAGAGTCTCATCTCCCATTCCCTTTAAAATCCAGTTGCGCTTGCACCATGGCGGATTCGCTGTTTACATGGCGTAAAAACTGAATGCTTCTCTAGCGAGGAAACGGATCTGCTCGTGTGCAAGGTTAAAGGATTAGTTCACTTTTTAATAAACTTTTGCTGATAATTTACTCACCCCCATGTCATCCAAGATGTCCATGTCTTTCTTTCTTCAGTCGAAAAGAAATTAAGGTTTTTGATGAAAACATTCCAGGATTTTTGGTCATAGATATATCGATTGTAGATTCCTCATTCTACTGATCCGTGCAGGCGTTAATGAGGCATCTACGTATACATCTATGACCATGCTCGTATTTTGACCTCACTTAGCGGAAGTTATGGCGGAGCTCAGAGACAAAGGTAAAATAATAGCATAAATACTGCTCGATTTCTCGCAGAAACTGATCGTTTCGCTAGATAAGACCCTTATTCATCGTCTGGTATCGTTCAAAGCCCTTTGAAGCTGTACTGTCATTTGGACCTTGAACCATTTGGAGCCCATTGAAGTCCATTATATGGAGAAAAATCCTGGAATGTTTTCTTCAAAAACCTTAATTTCTTTTTGACTGCAGAAAGACATGGACATCTTGGATGACATGGGGGTGAGTAAATTATCAGCAAAAGTTTATTTAAAAGTGAACTAATCCTTTAAAGCGCGCAAGCAGACCATCTATGGGACAAGCCAGATTCCACCAAAGCTCCCTGAGCATATGACATGTAGGCATTTTTATATTTATGTACACAATAATAATCTTTTACATTTTAATCCTTTAATTTTTCATATTTAAAAATGTTTGTGTGCTGCTGAGCAAGTGAGGAACCCGTTGTGACCCCCCCATAAGCGCATATTACTAACCCACTCTTTAAATAACAAAAAAATATTGCTATTTTGAGGCAACTGAAATCGACTGTGCCATGACCCACAAAAACCTGGTCTAAAGTCAATGGCGCAGTCGATTTCAGTTGCCTCAAAATAGCACCGCTATGCATAAATGGGCGCAAATGCATTTGCTATTTAAATAACCTGGCGCTGGACGTGAAAATGTTAACTGTGTCATGCTGAAACTAGCGAAAAACACTTGAGTCGTGCCTTGCACCGCATTGCGCTAGTGTATGATAGGACCCTAAAACACATTCAGATCAGATGTTAAATCAGTTTAGGTTTGAAATCATGTTTCAATCAGATTTCAAGCCACAAATCGTTTTTTTTTTTTTTTTTTTTTTTTTTTTTTGCTGTTGAGACTATGAGCAACTAAATGGATAGATTTTACTACAAACAATACAAATGTAAGTTTTATATGCACTGTAAAAAATATTCCACCTATTTCAACTTAAAAAATAAACTTCAGTTGTTGCCTTAAATTAAGTTTGATCAAATTAGAAGTACAAGTCATTTCAACTTAAAATATATTAAAGGGGTGGTAAACCACGATTTCACTATTCTAACTTTAGCTAGCGTGTAATGTTGCTGCCTGAGCATAAACAACATCTGCAAAGTTACAACGTTCAAAGTTTAAAGCAAAGGGAGATATTTGCTTTTAAAGAAATCCATTTCTAAGGACTACAGCAAACGGCCAGCAGGCGACTACAGACATTCCTCCAGGGTTGGTGACATCACCAGTCCCAATATTTACATAAACCCCTCCTCCGAGAATATTAAATAAGGGGGGGTGAGGCCATTTTGTATCGCTGTTGTTGTGGTATAGGCAGGAGTGGTGTTGCTGCAATGCCAACGAAACACTGTTATTTTCATCCGGATTGCAGGTCTGGGGATGGGTGTTTAACATACAGCATGTTATATGCACGTGTGTATGAGACAGAGGGGAACAGGTCTCAGATATATGCTGGCCATCATAAAGCACGAGACAGACAGGGTCGGAGGAGAAGACTGGAAAATGTGACATAATGGACAATATTCGTCCGTTGCCATTCATGAGCGGTTCAGCGAGACAAACACTGCCAGTGTGAATCATGCACGACGGGCGCCCCTCCCGCTGCACATTTCATGGAGGAAAACATCCACAATCTTTGCGAGTTCAATGCTGGATTTGCACAACGTCAGCTGCGCGAGACAAACACTGCCAGTGCGTGGATGCACGACGTGCGCGGGGCTCCCGCTGCACATTTCACGGAGGAAAACTTCCACAATCTTCGCGAGTTCAATGCAGAATTCGCACAACGGCTTGTCCTGAAAGCTGGATTTACAAACAGAAGCTGTTTACGGGCCACAACCTGTAAGTCTGATTTATTTTTCATCGATGTGTTTTCCTGTAATACGTTAATTGTACGTTGTAGCAAGGAAGTAAACAGATGACAACGCTGTTCTGCAAACCAGTCTGTTAAATGCTCATTCATACTTAACGTTATCCGACGAACACCTAACGTTACAAACACCTAACGTTAAATCTACACTGTGTGATATTTTCCCCCATCTAGCGGTTAAAAGGTATATGACCATCCAGTAGGCTTGCTACGATAGTCGGTGTTGCCGGTGTTACCGGTGTCCAGACTCAACACCGGTTACATCACTTGCCCACCGTGGCACCGCCCACCGTCTTTTTTGATTTTTTTATAGTAATAAATTAATTTAGTTCAGTTAGAGAACAGACAATACAAATAAAAACTGAACGTATCTGCTTAATAAAGCAGGATCTGACCGTGAGTCTCGGCAGCGGCTGGAGTCATTCATCAGATTTAAGAGTGAGGAGCTGACTGAGATGATTGCGAAAGATTTGGTTTCAAAGCGAAACGTAAAAGCGCCTATTTAGGGGAGTTTGTCATTTTTGTTGTTGTGTTTTTCATTAAAAATAATAGGCTAATGAACCCACAATTCAAGCAACCCGCAGCCGAATTGGCGCTAATTCAAAACCGAAAGTAAAATGTGTCTTTACTCTTGAGGACTGAACTGGTTGAACAGGTTCTGCTCGATCATCTTCACTAAAATGTTCTGGGTCTGATTCGGGCTCAGATTGGTATGGTTTTATTGACGGCATTGTTTCTAATACTAACCAAAGCACAGTTTACTGGTAAGGGGCGTGGCGTTTCCGATAAACGTGCACTGCGGTTAGCGAATCACAACACACTGGGCCAGCTAACCAATCTGAGCCCATCGCGTATTTTTGAGGGACTGGCTTCATACAACCCGGAAACCATCAGACCGTTTTACAAGGAGGGACAGAGCAGTGTAGAATAAAGGTCAAATATATGAAAAATAATGCAATTGTTTTAAAAACGAAGCATGAACACATGTTACAGTGCACCCCACAAACACAATCAAGCCTTCAAAAGAATGTGTTTTACCACCCCTTTAAACTAAAAAATCGAGTTGAATCTCACGTCTCACTTCTAAAAAGAAGTCGCAATTTTACAGTGTGGCAAAATGTTTTTGATTTTTGTCTTTTGTCTGTGCAAAAGCCCATTAAAACAGAATTCTTTATCTTTGCTGAATGATACATCTCGCAAATCATTTTAGAAATGGGCTGCGAATCAAACACTATCCAACCCCGAAATTTAGATAACATATGAGCTTTACTTATTCATTCCCATTTTAATCACCACTTTTATGGCCTCCCTTAATTCTTAAATTAGCTACAATGACCCGGTTAGCATGCCAGACGTCCCATACAGGCGAGCAGACTATGAAGGACAGAATCCAAAAATCAAGTAATGAGCATCTGGCTGGGTTTAGCCCTCTTTTTCATCAGTGACACTGCTGCAGATGTGCACCAGGCCCACAAGGAAATCTCACTCCGTAGGGAGTGAGAATATCTCATACCAGCTGTTAGTCGAGTCGAGCCCTGATGACTAGAACTCTGAGAGAATCACGGTGTCCCGAGAGGTTTGATTATTAATGTAGACACAAGAGGAGTCTGATTAGTGAGTGTCTACGATGTGCTTTACTGTGTCACCGAGAGCTTTGAAATTTTGACTTCCTGCAAGGTGTCTTTGAACGAACGTGCTTCTCCAATCAAATGAGCAGAGAAATCACATTGCGTATGTAGGGCAGGAAGTGTAGAGCTTGTATGTTCTGCAGAACCAAGAGATGGCTAAATTCTTTCTCTTTAACACTGTGATTAATTAGAGAAAGGCTAACCGGTTCCAACTGTTTTTATTTTGTAAAGGAGGCTCATCCGATGTGTTTTGCATTGATAAAATAGTCCCAATTGTAGATTTCCATAATTTGGTCATGTGTGTAGGTATTTAACAGCTTTAAGCTGTTTTAGAGGAGTAGTTCATGTAGAATGCAGTTTTTTAAAATGTGAAAAAAATGTGAAGTTCTAAAGATCAGCCAATCGAATCTGTCTCTTATAGGGATTAATTTCACTTCGCAGTCTAAGAAGGGAGGAGCTCACTACGTTTTGGAACAGAGCTGCAAATACATATTAACACTTTTTTTGACTTTTGAAGAATGAATGAGGCGGTAATGAAGTCGGAATAGTTGGCGGGATATTGTGTGAGTCAGCCCAGAGTTTCATGACTTTGTCAAAGTCCCGTGGGATGAGATTGACTTTCACCAAAAACTCTTCAGGCAAACTGAGAGAGTTTGATAAAGTCATTGAACAAATACTCTTTTAATGTGACGTTCTCAATCCTGAACATGATAGCTGTCACAAATACAATAAAAATGCCTTTTATGTCTTCAGAATCAGATGATGTAAATAAGAGTATATCACAGCTGATGGCCAGTCGACCTGACAGAAATGACACAAAGTATCTCTCGGGGAAGAAGTTCACGGCTGTGCAACAGTGTGCAAAATTGATATTTTGACAACTTACTTTGAGCAGCTTTCAGGCAGTCCAGGGGCTCTGCCCTTGACCTGAAAGATGATGTTTTGTTGGATTCAAAAAGACTACATGGTTTTTGACAGTAGCCCTGAAGGCAGATGACTGAGGACTCAACTGGCTTCTGAATCACGCATGCAAAATGTAGGACATGTGAAGAGTCAACATGCAACAGTGCTCGCAAACCATTTTACTTCTGTAGTCTGACATACTTCAAAGTTTGTGTGTTATTTTAAGAACATATTAGTGATACACAGACATTTTCTTAAATAAATTATTTTTGAACAATTTAATGCTGTTCTTTTGAACTTTGTTGGTCAAAGATACCTGAAAAAACATGATTTCCACAAAATGTTAAGCAGCACAACTGTCTAGACATCACAACATTATAATGTACATTATGAAAAATTGATATTTATTTTGAGTTTTTCTAAATATTACATTTTACATAGTTAATAAATTAGTGTTTTTAAAGATTGACTAAGTGAGTGTTAAATAGACTTTACTGCTTAAATAACACTATATAACTGCTATAACGAAAATATGAGCTCCAGAATGCCCTGCCACATAGACGTCCATTGAAAGTGCATTACAATTTTTTTTTATATATGATTGAGTCTTCATTATTCTGTCTGATCTGTCTGGTTCTCTAAAAACAGATTCATGCATATTGAGATTTGAGGACACCAAAAATGCCTGCCCACCTCAACTCCTCAGACAGAATAAAATCAGGTCACAATGTGACAATGACCTTTAAATACTAGAGAGACACTGAAAGAGTGAGAGTATGAGAGAGACGGTGCTGTAGTGTCTCAGACTTGCGCGAGGTAACAATTACTGTCTTTGTGTGGCGTTTCTTCAGGAGCGATGACTGATTATCTACGACCTTCAGCGCTGACACACATGCATACTCCAGAATGAGTCGGCAGGACTGTCCCACATTTATTCACACTTTCTCTTTCACTCTGCTATGACGTGACTTTCAAAGTCGCAACACAAATCTCCCTCTGGATAGACAGGCTTGTTTTGGGCACTTTCTCTTTGCCTGACTGATCTAAATGTGTGTTGGATAGCTGTTCACCTCCTCATGAGCCTCCCTTAGAAAACGTACACACTCATACATAGGTCAATGACATGACATGTATTTTTTGTGTCCGAATTCATTATTTTCCTTAAAAAAAAAAATGAATAAATACATGTCACATATAAAATTGATCTACAGTATTTCCTTTATAAGATACTCTTTTAATTTTTTTGAAATTCAATTGACTTTTTGAGTTGTGGTGTTTCAAAGACCTAAAATGTCAGGTGGTGCGACCAGCAAATTTACATTTAAAAGTATCAATTCCCACTGCAATTGCAAACTGAAGTAAGAAATATAAATGTAAACCGTTATATAATGAAAAAAACATAAAAACTCCTTATGGAAAATTGTTCTGAACGATATGAATTGGACTAAAATGGCAATACATAGAAAAGGGAAAGGGAATTTACCATGTGATATGCATTTTACAATAATTCATATGTATATTGTATATGTATATTATTTTAAATGAATATACGGTCGCACCACCTGACATTTTCTGGGTGGTAAAATCAGAAATCTTGTTTAATAATGAATTAAGGCTGTCTTAAAAGCTGTAAAACCATTGTTTGGATAAGTTTTTTGGTTAAAACTCTTTTGCTTAAAATTATTATTTTTTTATCTTAAAAAAATATATAATTTTTCTTATTTGTCATTGACCCGCATACACAGTGACATGCCTCGACCATTAATACACACCCTCAAATAGGACTGCATAATATATACTGATATATACTGCTCAAATTAAGGGAACACTTAAATCACACATTGGATCTCAATGCACGAAATATTCCATTTGAAAATCTTTATTTATATACATTCTATAATTTGTTTAGAACAAAATTATGTGACAACCGTCAATGGAAACCAAAATCATCAACACACTGAGGGCTGGATTCAAAATCACACCATCATACCAATGTTAAAAACTGAATTTACAGGCTGATCCAACTTGCATTAAGTTCATCACAGCAACTCATAATGTAAGTCAATAGTGTGTATGGCCCCCACGTGCCAGTGTGCACACACGACAACGTCTGGACATGCTCCTGATGAGATGGCGGCTGGTGTCCTGGGGGATCTCCTCCCAGACCTGGATCAGGGCAACAGTGAGCTCCTGGACTGTCTGTTGTGCTACTTGGCGGCTTTAGATGCTAGCACGTGTGGGTCTGTGCGACCCTCTAAGTATATTCCTCCCCAGACCATTACTGACCCACCGCCAAACCGGTCATGCTGGATGATGTTGCACGCTGCATAACATTCCCCACGGCATCTCCAGACTCTTTCACGTCTGTCACATGTGCTAAGTGTGAACCCTCTTGCCTAAATGACTATCGTCCAGTGGCTCTCACATCTTTAGTCATGAAGGTCTTTGAGAGACTCATTAAAAACAACATTTGCTCCTCCATTCCTGACACTTTGGACCCTCTTCAGTTTGCCTATCGTCCCAATAGATCGACTGAAGATGCCATTTCTCACGTCCTTCACTCCTGCCTCACTCACATCGACAGCAAAAGTGGGAACTATGTCAGGCTGCTATTTATTGACTATAGCTCAGCCTTTAACACCATAGTTCCCATTAAGCTAACACACAAACTCCTGGATCTAGGCCTGAATTCTTCTCTCTGCCTCTGGATTGAAGATTTCCTCACTGGCAGACCCCAGGCGGTGAGAGTAGGCCAGTTCACCTCCACCTCCATCACCCTGAGTGTTGGAGCTCCACAGGGCTGTGTGCTGAGTCCCCTGCTCTACTCTCTCTACACCCATGACTGTTTGTCCACACACAGCTCCACCTCTATCATCAAGTTTGCTGATGATACTGTTGTCCTGGGTCTCATCTCCAACAACAATGAGACGGCATACTTGGACGAAGTGGAGCAACTGACATCATGGTGCCAGGACAACTGTCTCTCTCTGAATGTTAACAAGACCAAAGAACTGATTGTGGACTTCAGGAAGAGACAGCATCGGTCATACTCCCCTCTCATGATCAGCGGGACACCGGTAGAGAGAGTGAGCAGCTTCAAATACCTGGGTGTGAACATCTCCGAGGATCTGACCTGGACTACACACATCCAGACACAGGTGAAAAAAGCCAGGCAAAGACTGTACCACCTGCGCCAGCTGAGGAAATTCAGGGTTTCACCAGCCATCCTGAAAACTTTCTATCGAGGGGCGATAGAAAGTGTCCTGACTCAGTGCATCACAGCGTGGTACGGGAACAGCACCAGTCACGACTGCAAAGCCCTGCAAAGAGTGGTGCGCTTATCCTCAGCTCTCCCGTCTCTGCAGGACATCTTCACCAAACGCTGCAGAGGTAGAGCTACTAAAATCATCAGAGACATTAATCACCCTGCAAACTCTCACTTCACCCTGCTGCCATCTGGTAAGCGCTTCCGTAGCCTGATGGCAAAGACTGAAAGACTCAGGAGGAGTTTCTTCCCCCAGGCCATCAGACTCCTGAACTCAGTCACGTGACTCACTTCACCCCCGCACACACATAAACATCCAGTCTTTTAACATTAACATCCACATACTGCAATTGCACTGCACTTTACGTCCCTATTGTTACTGCGTAACAACCTGTAATAAACCTTGCACATTATACTTCTTTATATATACATATTATATATTTTATGTTAACCACTTATTTTTAAGTCTACAGTTTATCTCACTTATCATATCCACATATTTTTTTATATTTTTATTTTTATCTTATTTCCTATTTTTATCTTAACTTGATTTATTTATAATTCTACTTATGTTAATACTTTTTATTCTAATTTTATTCTATTTCTATTTAATTTCTTGTAACTGTTATTTGCACTGTCCATGGAGCGGACCTGTTTACATTTCACTGCCAGTTGTATATTGTGTATATAACTGTGTATGTGACAAATAAAACTCTTGAATCTTGAATCTTGAATCTTGAACCTGCTCTCATCCGTGAAGAGAAAGGGGTGCCAATAGCGGACTTGCCAATACTGGTGCCAATACAAATGCCAATCGAGCTGCACAGAGCTGAGCTGTGAGCACAGGACCCACTAGAGGACGTCAGTATCAAGATGCATGTTGACTAAATTCATTCCCACATATAATTGAATGAGGAAATGAAAAACAAAAGAAAACAGACACAACAGACTAGCATGTTGACTACTTGAACATACATTTTGCTCTCCTTTCTTTCTGGCCAGCAAATTTCTCAATGACTCTCTGATTAAAGTCCGTCATCTCAGTAGTGTCATGACGTTTGCATTGTTCAGTTAGATATTTGAGGTCTCTTACCCCCGTTGTTGTCCACAAAACTTCAGTACCGACACTTTGAAATAAAAGACAGGGAAAGCAATAAAGGGCATTGCTAACAACACATCCAGCAGCCACCTACGTTTCTCATAACAAGCGCGTGGAGCTCCAAGTGCAGCTGCGTCCTGTCACTGGCCTGCTGCTGGATTTGTAAATCGCGTTGGTCTGGTTCGGGATCTTCCATAGAACGCCTTATGAAAGAATTTGGTTAAACTGCTGCCATCTCTATGAAACTGATCATCCTAGCAAGGTTTTGGCGGAGTCGGAGTGACTGTGTCGCCCGCGCACTTTCGCCCTCTATTGACCAGCCGCCACTGTGGTATACTGTGATTTAAGTGTTCCCTTTATTTGTTTGAGCAGAACATTTGGGTGTTCACAATTTACAGATAAAAAAATGTAAACACTTCACACTAGGCGACATTGATTTTATTTTACATTGATTGATTTTATTTTTATATTGTGGTGCTCTACCCTCAAATCTTTGTTTTCTCAGCCTGCATATGTGAAAATGTGCAAATGGACTCTTTTAGTGCATTTCCTTGTGTTTTGTTTCTATGTTTTTTCCATCTGATATGTCTGTGCATTACTGATGGATCGTGGGGGACACCCAAAGGACATCAAAACAAAAGGTTGAGGAGGGTCTTGTACATCAAACGTTTCAACAACATTTTCAAAAACGTTCCGGTAACCACAGAAGTTAGATAAGTTAGTCAGAGCACACAGTTTCATCTTGTCACAAATAGATGCTTGCAAGCAGAAGTCACATTCGCCTGAGGAAGTACCCATAACAACAGTTTCTGTCACTGTAAGGCTCTCTTTACCCTATATGGGACTTAGTAGGCCTGTCGCAAAAATTAATATGTCGATATATCGCACAATATATGTACATGACCTCAATAATTTGTTGTGATGCAATATATCGGCCATTATGTTTACATGATACATTTTAATCGATTGTGCTGTCATCTTGTATGTTTTCCGTGACGGAGGCGAAAGTGGTTCTCGGGCAGTTCCTTCATACACAGAGCGGTTATCGACAGGTGAAAAAAAAGGAGCCATTTGAGGCGTTAAGTGTTTTCCTGACAGTTTGGAAGAATAAGCCCAAATGGACTTGATTTCAAAGTCGCAATCCCCTGTTCCAGTGCACATATAAATGTCAACGCAGAATGACGAGTGTTAAAGCCGTTTCACAAGGGAAAATGTTTATTTACTATTTATTAAATTTTTTTCATTTTTATTTAGGATAATATATTTTTTACCCTTAATTTCCATGATCTAAAGAATTAAAAGGTTGTCATTTGAAAGTGTGTAGGTCTACTTGCATTATTATTCTGTTATATTAGGATTATATATTCAGTGGCATAAAATAGTCTTAAAATGACAATTATATCGTTTATCGCAATTATTTCTGGGACGATATATCGCAAAACAAAAAGTAGTTATCGTGACAGGCCTAGGACTTAGTTCCTTTTGGGAGGAGGAAGATTCACGTATGTGGCCTGAATATCCTGATGCATTTATATTGACGTCTGCATCAGAAGGAGTCTATGAGTAAGGACTCCTAGGCCAGAAATATGGTCAGACGGTCACATTTGAATTACTGTCTCTGAGTATGTATAGAGTCAATGAGTATGTATAGAAAGTTCAAGTTCATAGACTCTTTGCCAGAAATATGGTCAGAAGTCAAATATGGACAGTTGTCTGGCTAATGTAATATCTGGGGCGGCAGTGGCTCAGTGGTTCATGTAGGTTGTCTACAAACCGGAAGGTTGGTGGTTCGATCCCCGGTTCCACCTGACTAAGTGTCGAGGTGTCGATGAGCAAGACACCTAACCCCAGTTGCTTCCGATGAGCTGGATGGCGCCTTGCATGGCTGACACCGCCGTCGGTGTGTGAATGGGTGAATGTGAGGCAATGTGTAAAGCGCTTTGGATGGCCATTGGTCTGTTAAAAGCGCTATATAAATGCAGTCCATTTACCATCTGAAAGAGTCAATGATTTTGTAATATGCTATATAAGTCAAATATGGACTACTGTATGGATGAATTAACATCAACAGAAATATGTTCAGTAGTCAAATATGGACAATTTGTCTGGCTAATGTAATATCTGAGTATCAAAAAATTATATCAAGTCATTTATTATTTTAATATTATTTGTCATTTGTTTTCTCTGATTTCAGATGTACATTACATTCACAGTGAAAGCCAAAGGAACTCGTCTGGCTAAACCAGTCATGTCTCTGAGCCTGATGTGCCTGGCCTTTCTAACAGGTATTAACAGGGTGGCGGAGTATCGAAACCACTGGTCTGACGTCATCGCCGGGTTTATCATCGGTGTGGCCATCGCCACCTTTCTAGTAAGTTTTTCATCAGTTTCCTGTTGTGTGTTTCTGTTAGGCTCTTTGCAAACATATTATGTAACACCATGTCATTCCTGACCTCAGTGTTTCCCACACATCGACTAATTTGTGGCGGTGCGCCACAGAATCAACACCGGCCGCCACATATTGCGCGTCGTTATTCATTAACTGTTTAACGCTATTTAAAAACACGCAGCGTGTTTGTTCATTTCCTTCCCCCGCTCTCCCTCCATCTCTCTCTGTCACTCATGCGTCTCTCTCGCTCTCTCTCTCTCAAACCTGCTTTTGATATTAAAGTCTAAGCTTTTAAAATGTAATACTAAATGCAAACAATAAATAGTGTTTTGGCGCTAATGTGTAACAGTTAAAGCCAGAGGCGTTGAAAAACAGAGTTGCGACCTGCTCTCATCTTCCGGCGCGCGCGGAGCGCTCAATAGTTATAAACAAACCCGCGCTGTCAATACATTTGAATGGCTTAAGCTGCGGATACACAACAGTTTCACTGTACAGGTGTTTGCAGCAGGTTTTGGTACAGTACAGCATAGTGTGCATTGATTATTACGTCAACCACATTTACAGGAGCATTTTATTATGGAGAGTGATGATAGACGAGTAGTCGAGTCGAGATGGCGCCGAGGATGGCCGCAACGTCGCAAGCTCTGCTGAAACATTGTAGTTTTTTGTTTGTTCTGTTTATAGTTTTTGTTTTTTTTGTCTTGGATGTTGTCTGCCTCACTACGTACGACAGACAGACACTTTTGGACATTGGTTCGGCAATCGCACACCGAAAACCGGACTTTAAATTCTCCAGTGACGAACCGCTGCTTACAAACACAGCAGCGGATCCTTTTGTTTGGGCGGCCCGACCACGGAAACGCCGCCGGAGAAGGGGAAGCAGAGCCGGCCTGCTCATCAGAGTAAGACGCCGCGCAAACCGACCCCCGCTTCCCAGTATTTTACTGGCAAATGTTCAGTCTCTGGACAAAAAACTCTGCGAGCTGAGAGCACGGATCTCTTTCCAACGAGAGACGAGGGACTGCTGCATTATCTGCCTTACAGAAACTTGGATGTCCGCTGAGATTCCAGATTCGGCCATCGAAACCACGGGGTTCTCCGTGCATCGGATGGACAGAGAAAAAGATCTCTCCGGGAAAAGCAAAGGCGGGGGTGTATGTTTTATGATCAACCGATCCTGGTGTGATCAGAGGAACGTACATTCTATCAAGTCTTTCTGTTCTCCTGATCTGGAATTTCTCACGGTTATGTGTCGACCATTCTGGCTACCGAGGGAATTCACAGCGGTCATCATCACAGCTGTGTATATTCCCCCACAAGCCGACACAGACCGGGCACTGAAGGAACTGTATAGGACAGTGAGTGAGCAGGAAACCGCGCATCCTGAGGCTGCGTTTATTGTGACCGGGGACTTTAACAAAGCCAACTTCAAGCGCATCGCACCCAAATACCACCAACATGTTAGCTTCAACACACGAGGGAACCGAGTTCTGGATCATTGTTACTCTCCCTTCAAGGATGGTTACAAATCACTCCCGCGCCCACCATTTGGCAAATCGGATCACGCTTCCATCATCCTTTTGCCCGCATACAGGCAGAGGTTGAAACAGGAAGCACCCGCCCTCAGAACCATCCAGTGCTGGTCGGACCAATCGGACTCTATGCTACAAGACTGTTTTGATCACGCGGACTGGGAGATGTTCCGGTCGGCCTCTGATGACGACATCGAGGTCTACGCCGATAGCGTAACGTGTTTCATCAGGAAGTGCGTAGAAGACGTTGTTCCGACCAAAACAATACGGCTGTACCCCAATCAGAAGCCGTGGCTAAATGTGGATGTTCGCGCGGCACTCAATGCGCGGACCTTCGCCTTTAACTCCGGTAATGCGGAGGAGCATAAACAAGCAAGTTATGCCCTCCGGAAAACCATCAGAGCAGCAAAACGCCAGTACAGGGACAAGATTGAAGGACAGTTCAACACCACCGACTCTAGAAGCATGTGGAGGGGAATTAACATCATCACGGACTACAAAGGGAACACAAACTCCACCGTGAACACCGCTGCCTCTCTCCCGGACGAGCTAAACACCTTCTATGCTCGCTTTGAGGGAACTAACACCGCCCTCGCGGAGAGAGAGCTCGTGGCTGAAGATACAGAGGTTAGTGCACTCTCCGTATCTGTAACCCGATCCTTCCGGCGGGTGAACGTCCGTAAAGCCGCGGGTCCAGACGGCATTCCGGGCCGCGTCATCAGAGCGTGCGCGCGCCAACTGGCTGGAGTTTTCACGGACATCTTTAACCTGTCCCTCTCCCTGTCTGTGGTCCCCACATGCTTCAAAACGTCCACCATTGTTCCTGTACCGAAGCAAGCAAAAACCACCTGCTTAAACGACTGGCGTCCTGTTGCTCTGACCCCCATCATCAGCAAATGCTTTGAGAGACTAGTCAGAAACCACATCTGCTCTGTTCTCCCCCCCTCACTGGACCCACTGCAGTTTGCATACCGCAAAAACCGCTCCACTGATGATGCCATTTCATCCACTATTCACACTGCTCTCTCCCACCTGGAAAAGAGGAACACATATGTGAGAATGCTGTTTGTAGACTACAGCTCAGCATTCAACACCATTGTGCCCTCCATACTTGACATTAAACTCCGGGCTCTCGGCTTAAACAGCCTGTTATGCAGCTGGATCCTGGACTTCCTGTCAAACAGACGCCAGGTGGTCAGAATGGGCAGTAACATCTCCTCACCACTGACTCTCAACACTGGAGCCCCTCAGGGCTGTGTTCTCAGCCCACTCCTGTACTCTTTGTACACACACGACTGTGTGGCAACCCACAGCTCCAACACCATCATCAAGTTTGCTGACGATACGACGGTGGTAGGTCTCATCACTGACAATGATGAAACGGCCTACAGAGAGGAGGTGCACACTCTGACACGGTGGTGTCAGGAGCACAACCTCTCCTTCAACGTCAGCAAGACTAAGGAGCTGGTGGTCGACTTCAGGAGGAATGAGAGAGAACACCGCCCCATCACCATCGATGGAGCACCGGTGGAGAGAGTCAGCAGCTTCAAGTTCCTCGGTGTCCACATCACAGAGGAACTCTCATGGTCCGTCCACACCGAGGCCGTTGTGAAGAAGGCTCATCAGCGCCTTTTCTTCCTGCGACGGCTGAGGAGGTTTGGAATGAGCCGCCACATCCTCACACGCTTCTACACCAGCACTACAGAGAGCCTGCTGACTGGCTGCATCACCACCTGGTACGGCAACAGTACCGCCCGCAGCCGCAAAGCCCTGCAAAGGGTAGTGCGCACGGCCAGCTGCATCATCGGAGGTGAGCTTCCCTCCCTCCAGGACATTTACGCCAGGCGGTGTGTGAAAAGAGCTCAGAGGATCATCAGAGACTCTAGCCACCCGAGCCATGGGCTGCTCTCACTGCTGCCATCAGGCAGACGGTACCGCAGCATCAGAACACGCACCAGCCGACTCCAGAACAGCTTCTTCCCACAAGCAATTAGACTCCTGAACTCTTGATCCATCAGGATCATAACACACACTGGACAGAATATCACTCACCACAACCCACTGTAGATACACACACATTATATACACATTTATTATAATTTATTATTTATCATATAGCACCTATTGTACATTGGATCTCTACTGTGAATAATAATGTATACTGTACATTGTATATTATTATTATTATAGCGTAATGTATATTGTTTAATGTATGTTTTAGTGTGTATATTGTTTAAAGTATTGTTTAAAGTATATGTATATTGTAAGTATGTGTATATTGGTTAAAGCTGTGAGAACCACACTCACATTGTGTAAATTATTTATTGTTTATTGTAGAGTTTACTGTGCTGTGAGTAATTGTGGGCGCATCAGTGTAATCTGATGCTGCTCTAAATGTTGTACATGTCATGTCGTGACTACTATGTTGCTCGGAACTGCACCAAGAATTTCACCTGCTGTTGCACTTGTGTACATGGCTGTGTGACAATAAAGTGATTTGATTTGATTTGATTTGATTTGACCCAACATTGTTACATAAACATTGACATTATTCTTGTATTTAGCCCTCATACTAATTGTTCACATCATACTCATTGGTGGTCAAATGTGACCATACACCTTAACTATTTTTCAATTAAATAGCCTATATGTTATATATTTTAGTTTAATAATATTTATTGAATATTTTGAGGATATCTTTTTGTACTAAATAGGCCTACTATTTGTGCAATAATTGTGGTCCATTAATGACCACTTCAAATATTTTGTATTATTTATATTACAATTAGTGTAGTAATTAAGGTTAAAATAGAGAATTCCAATGCAAAGAGGCCTGTATGGCTCTTTAATAAATATGCAGTACTAATAAATAATATGTATCTAGTTGCTCAAAGTATTGCAGATCATATATTCTTACTTATTTTTAGGTTTTGCATTTGAATAAATATTTATACATGATAAACACTAGATTTCTTTAAATGTGAAATTTTAAAAAGTTAATAACTTACATCCTAATATTTTGAATAATACTTATATAAGCACACAAAAGTGAATATTATTTGAATGTGAGCAAATATAATTTAAGAAAAGTTTAAAATAGTTAAACTTATTTTTCCTCATATGTACAGTAGGCTATATAAATATGAATTGATACTGAATCAAGATCGAAATCGATATTTTTGGCAATCACTGAACCCATCCCCTCCACCCGCCCCATGCCCCCGCCCACCATCACAAATTGATTTCTAATCTGTGGGAAACACTGGACCTATATGATTTTCTTCTGTGGAACGTAAAAATTAGATGTTTTGCCGAATGTCCTGGCTGAACTTTTCTATACAGTGAGAGTTACAGAGACTGAAAAGTTCCAAAGTATGTACAGTATGCAGTCCATTTGTGCACTATATTTAGGGTTCCAACCTGGAAATATCAAATAATTTTAATGTAATTTTCAGGCCTGGAAAAGTCAAGAATTTTTATTTGCACATTTCTTTTTTTAGACAGCTGTAGTACATATGTAAAATAGTTAAATGTACATTTCAATATTCATTTAAAATTCCCTTGTTTCAATGACTATATCTGATTTTATGCAGACTTTACACTGGACAACGATCTTGAATAGTCATGAGCAAGCCTATATATTATTATTTATGTAGTATTTATCCATAATTTAAATTAGCTTTTATTTTTATGTCAGCTTTTTTTATTTTAGTGTAAATATTATTATTTTGTTATGTCCTTTTTGTCCTTTTTAAATATTTCTATTTAGCTTTTTTTTGTTCTAGTAATGTTAGTACTTCAGCCTACACTTATTTTAGTTTTTAAGTATTTTAATTAGGGCTGTCAAAAGATTAATCGCGATTAATCGCATCCAAAATAAAAGTTTGTGTTTACATAATATATGTGTGTCTACTCTGTTAATTATTATTTATATATAAATACACACACATTCATGTATATATTTAAGAAATATTTGCATGTATATACTGTATATACATTTATATAATCTATAATATATATAAATGTTTTATATATAAAAATAATATTTTTTTCTTAAATATATACATGCTTGTGTGTGTATTTATATATAAATAATAATTAACAGAGTAGACACACATATATTATGTAAACACAAACTTTTATTTTGGATGCGATTAATCGCGATAAATCTTTTGACAGCCCTAATTTTAATATTTATAATTTACTTTATTTCAGCTTTATTTTAATGAACAAAACTGTTTTTTCATAGTTTTAGTTAACTAGAAACACTGATATATAGCTAACATATTGTGAACAACAAAAATGTCATCTGCTAGAAATGGCTTTTTTATGAATACAGTATCTATTTTTTTATTTTATGTAGTAATCATAATTAAATAGAAAAGCCATATAAACTCACTGGTCAAAATGTTTGGGAATCCTTCACAGTAGTTTTGTGTGAGGGTGAGTAAATGATGACTGAATACATTTTTTGGAAAAACCAACACTAGTGACAAACATGGAGTTGAGTGGCAGAAGTCCAGAGCAAATTACATAAAGCTCATTTAGCGAGAATAACAGGATAGAAAAAGATAATGTTGGCTGGTGGGAAGCTAAGTAGAAGAACCGCTCACATGCTGACATTCTAGAGGGCCAGCTAAGCTCATGCCAACATACAGACCCTGTGCTCTTGGCCTCTTATTGCTTTAAAGCCAATTGTGTTGTGTAGAGCTGCCAAATGCAGGATGATGGATTTCACCCTTCTTCCACCCACATCTGGGCACATCATGATACAGGTTTCCTCTCAGGACACAGGAGCTTAGAGCAGATGCTAATGCATTTGTGTCCTCTTGAGTCCAACCCCTTAAAGATACCATGGGTTTTAGAGCACTGCAGTCAAGCACAATGACTCTTGTTTTGCTGACCTTCAGGTGCAAATTTTGTTTCTATAAGGACTGGCATCGAGTTAGTTGGTCTAGAAAGAATGCCATATTTTGGGATAAAAAGGTAGCCTGAAAGGAAATCCATGAAATTGAACTTCACTTGTGGTAAATTCAGCATGTAATGTAGCAAATCCCAAGCTCTCTTCACCATCCTGAGCATGCGGAAATGTCTGGAAGGACCGATTCTTGGCACATGTATGGGATTTTTTTCATGCTAGCTGCTGATTAGGTTGGCTTGCCACAGTGAATTGCCTGAAGTTCCAGACAAAAGTAAGAAAAAGCAGACATCAAGGGCCCAATCATACACCTGGCGCAATGTCCTACGCCACATTGTTTAAATAGCAAATGTATGTGCTTCAGCTATTAATTTTTCTGGGAGTAGGCCGTGTTGGTGCTGAACAAACAGTGTGGGGTTCAAATCTTGTATTGGAGGATTTTGATTCGGTGGCATGTCAGAAAGGAGAAAGTTGAGCGTAGCTGTGTTTAGAAAGCTTAAAGATTGTCAACTTTCAAATTTGACTGAATCATTTCATTTATCACATTATTAGTGGCAACTATGGATATTGCTTTGTGAAAAGGACAACTTTAGCAAATGTAAAATCTTGCTAGCATATCAGCCTCTGGTCTTGAGGGTCAAACAGAAGTGTTTAGCCTCGCTGTGAGGCCATTACGGATCCTCTCCGGCGACTAAGATCGTGATTTATGAAAACTTTTAGCTGCCGCTTTGTTGGAGGAAATGCACAAAGAATCATGTGATTAGCTGACACGCTACAATTATTGAAATTGCATGTGCTAAGCTTTCTCGTCACGTAAGGAGCCCACTCTATGAGATATCGGCCTCATTTATACCACGACGGGTTTGTGATTCAAACATGCTCTGTTTAGCTGGAGATCCAGAAGCTGCATGTATGACAGCAGAATATAAACTACCAACAGAATATGTGACCTACTTTGGCCCTTGGCTGCTGTGTTGGAGCTTTTTATTAATGTCATCAACAGCTTTTGCACAGAAGACAGAAAACGCAGATGCTCAGCAACATACAAATACACATACACATTTGGACTGGAGAATTATATACAGCAAGCTGTGCAAGCAAAACACAACAATGAGGGTTTCTGTAAAGATTTATTATAAAGCTCTCCTGTGTTTCTGTGTCTATGTATGTATCGTTCTATCTGTTTGTCTGTCATTATTTCTATTTATCCAACTATTGTTCTTTCTATCTATCTATCTGTAACGCGGTTCGTAGTTCTCTTGGGCAGGAAGGAAGAAGACGGGGTCGGCGTGACTGGGACTTGCAACGTTATTAAGCAACGCTTCCCATAAACAAACATAAACAACGCACGAGGGCGTATCAAAACACAAATGTTCACTCTTCACTTCTATAGTTGATCACTCCGGTTCAGAACAGTCTCTCTCTCTCTGTTTGGCAGCTCACACGGCAAGTCTCAGTCCAACTCTCTCTCTCATCTCTCTCCCAGCAGCCGCTTATATGCGGTCTCTCCACGCCAATTACTGCAATCAGAGACAGGTGTTCGTCATTTGCACTTGACCTACTTACCGACCGCTCGGCTCCGCCCTCTCTCTCCCGCTACAGACCTCGCGGGACAACGCCCACCCCGCCACATACCCCCACCGCCCGTCTCAGGCCGGGGAGCCATCCGGCCTGCAGCCCCCCCCCCCCCCCCCTCCTGGAGAGGAAGTCAGCCACAGCCATCTGAGCACCCGGCCTGTGGACCACCTTGAACTTAAAGGGCCCATGGCATGAAATTTTCATTTTATGAGGTATTTCAACATTAATATGAGTTCCCCTAGCCTGAATTTTGTCCCCAAGTGGATAGAAATGTTGATCGGTGTAAAACCGAGTTCTGGCTGTCTTTCTCTGCCTTTGAGAAAATGACAGGCCAGACGAGCCAATCCTGAAGTCTCCTGGTTTGACGTCCAAGCAGGAACAGTTTCCTCCCTTTCCTCCGCCCAGAGAATCTGGCACGCCCATGCAAACGCTCGAGAGAATAGAGATCATTGCTTGTGAACGCTGGCAGTTTCTCAGTGTTTGGATGTACAAATGAAAACAGAAGTCTTTCTTCAGTTCCTTCTGATCTGTGATCATTGATTTCTTATGTGTAGCTAATTATTTATTATTCGTGCACACACTGCGGCTTCTCTCTCTCCCGACAGAGCGGTGTTTTCTATCTTGTGAGTCAGTGTTTTTGTACGTCCTCGTCGCGTCTATCTGTTCTAAAATGTGCTTACAGTCTTTTCTGTTTAACATCAGCAGTCAAATCTTTAGAGGTAAACTTCACATACGCCGAAGCTCGGCCTTCAACATCCCCGACCCCCAGTACTGCATCTGGCCCACAGCGGAGGCACCAAACGCGGCGTGAGATTAAGCAGAAGGAGGGTAAGCGTGAGCATATCTAGGCTAGCCAGCTTTCCCCACAATAAACTGGATTACATTCGATTACTGCTGTTGTGTCTTTGTTTGCGCTGTGTAAGTTACTCAATGCGCGTCACTGACGCTATTCATATAATTGGAACATATCTAGAAATAATGCTATACTCAACACTTACTAACTCGTTCATCTCGCTGTAATGGTAACTTACATTGCATGTGTTACAAAGTTGGTAATAATGATGAAGGCGGGCTCGGCGTGACTGGGACTCGTGTTTATTCAGAACTCTCAGATACAAACACAATAAACTCGCGCTGACAGACAGCGCTCTCACAACTCAGTAGTTACAATAAATAACTTTGTTAGCAATCGCAACCGTCTCCGTGATGTCCGGTTCGCGAACGAATCATTCTTTTGAATCGGTTCTTTTTAGTGAACCGAACCAGTTCACCAAATCGGACTGAATCGTTCTAAACGGTTCGCGTCTCGAGTCAGCGCTGATCCATCATTTACTAAAGTTACTAACTTTCTGACATGAGTGACAGCCCCTCCGACTAGAAATAAACTAATAACCTGAAGTATATGCTAGTAACTACAACAGTTCACCCTGAACTGAGACATGCTGAGAACTGATGAGAAGTGAACTCAGGTCCATCCGTCTCTGGCAGACTCGTGCCTGCTCGTGCCTCGTTAAACCACGCCCCCTCCGCTCATTTAAAATGCAAAGATGTCAGCCAATCACAACAGTGGGCGTTTTTACTGAAGTCTCACAGCAGACACGCCTCTTGAAGCAGGGCATTCAGCCACAGGACAAACAGCATTATAGAAAAAATGCCTTTTATTTCTAAATTATGACATTTTATGATGTAAAAATCATACTAACAATATAAGTACACCTCAGGAAACACTATACAATAATAGAAAAATGCCATGCCATGGGACCTTTAAAGGGTTGTAACGCCAGATACCAACGGGTGATCCGCGCGTTGGTATCTTTCATGCGGTGGAGCCACTGCAAGGGGGCGTGGTCCGAACAGAGGGTGAACTCCCGCCCGAGGAGGTAATAGCGAAGGGTGAGAACGGCCCACCTGATGGCCAAACACTCCTTCTCTATGGTGCTGTACATCGTCTCTCTCTTAGAGAGCTTGCGACTGATGTACAGCACCGGCCGCTCTTCACCCTCCACCTCCTAGGACTGCGCCCAACCCCCTGTCCGAGGCGTCAGTCTGTAGGGAAAAAGGGAGAGAAAAGTTAGGAGCCTGTAGGAGCGGTCCACCACACAGAGCAGCCTTTATCTGGGTAAAAGCCTGCTGGCACCGCTCCGTCCACTGAACTGTATCTGGTACCTCCTTTTTAGTTAGATCAGTCAGCGGGCTAGCGAGGTCCGAATAATTAGGCACAAACCTCCTGTAATATCCCGCTAGCCCCAGGAACTGTCTAACCTCCTTTTTGGTCTTGGGTCTCGGACAGGTCACAACAGCTGCGGTCTTATCAATTTGGGGACGCACCTGCCCCTGTCCCAAGTGGAAGCCCAGATATCTTACTTCCACCCGCCCAATCGCACACTTCTTTGGGTTGGCCGTGAGCCCCGCCCTTCTCAACGTCTTCAGGACAGCTCGCAAGTGCTGCATATGACGCTGCCAGTCCGCACTATAGATGATGATATCATCTAGATAGGCAGCGGCATATGCAGCATGCGGCCGGAGAATTCTGTCCATCAGACGCTGGAAGGTCGCAGGAGCCCCGAACAAGCCGAAAGGAAGGGTGATAAATTGGTGTAATCCAAACGGCGTGGTGAAAGCTGTTTTTTCTTTGGATATGGGAGACAAGGGGATCTGCCAATATCCCTTTGTTAAGTCCAGCGTCGAATAAAAACGAGCAGTACCTAGCCGATCAAGCAATTCGTCAACCCTTGGCATTGGATAAGCATCGAATTTTGACACCGCGTTTACCTTACGGTAGTCCACACAGAACCGGACCGAGCCGTCAGGTTTAGGGACTAAAACAATCGGGCTCGCCCAGTCACTGTTGGACTCTTCTATTACCCCCATGTCTAGCATAGCTTCTAATTCTGCCTGAACAACTTTTTTCTTGTGTTCAGGTAAGCGATAAGGCGGGCTGCGAACAACCACGCCCGGCTCCGTCTCAACGTGGTGCTGAATGAGGTCGGTCCGGCCGGGTAGGGGCGAGAACACGTCAGCAAATTCTGCTTGTAAGCGACTTACGTCAGTGAGCTGCGAGGGTGAGAGGTGGTCCCCTCCCGAGGCCAGAGCGATAGATTGAGGCTTTTGGACTGCCTCCGGCCTGAGATCCTCCTCTCCACTCACTACCGTCGCAAGCATCACTGACTCCGCCTCAGACCATTTTTTGAGGAGGTTGAGGTGGTAGATTTGACGTGCCCCGTCCCTATCTGACCGCACGACCTCATAGTTGAGCTCGCCAACTCGCCGTGTGACCTCAAAGGGCCCTTGCCACTTCGCGAGTAATTTAGAACTCGAAGTAGGGAGTAATACAAGGACTTTATCTCCCGGTGAAAATTGACGCAGTCTAGTGCCTCTGTTGTAGAGCTGTCGTTGTCTGTCCTGAGCCTGTAACAAATTCTCCATTGACAGCCGCCCCAAAGTGTGGAGTTTTGTTCTCAGGTCCAGGACATACTGAATTTCATTTTTGCTCGCAGAAGGTCCGTCCTCCCAAGCCTCCCTAAGGACATCCAGCACCCCCCGAGGCTGGCGTCCATAGAGAAGCTCGAAGGGGAAAACCCCGTGGAGGCTTGCGGGACCTCGCGAACAGCGAACAACAGAGGCTCTAGCCACCTATCCCAATTTTTGGCGTCCTCGTGAACGAACTTACGAATCATGGATTTCAACGTGCGATTAAATCGTTCCACCAGACCATCTGTTTGTGGGTGATAGACGCTGCTGCGAACCGATTTAATGCCCAATAATTCATACAGTTCGCGAATCGTCCGTGACATGAACGCCGTGCCCTGATCGGTGAGAATCTCTTTCGGGATTCCCACCCAGGAGATTAATGAAAACAGTGCGCTCGCCACACTTTTCGCCGAAATAGGGCGGAGCGGAACTGCCTCCGGGTATCGTGTTGCATAGTCCACCAGAACCAATGCAAAGCGATGCCCACGTGCTGACCGTTCTAATGGCCCGATGAGGTCCATGCCAATTCGTTCGAAGGGGACCTGCATCAAAGGGAGCGGGCACAATGGTGCTTTTGGGGTGGCCGGTGGATTCACCAACTGACATTCACGACAAGACGCACACCACCTGCGTACATTCTCGTGAATGCCCGGCCAGAAAAACCGGGCCATTAGACGGTTAAGTGTAGCCGCTGGTCCTAAATGCCCGGCCATGGGATTCGCGCTTTTAGGCACTAACAACTGGGTTGTATCTTGTTTTGTCTTTTATAACAGAAAAATAAGGATAAGAGAGCGGCTGGTCAGGGTGGAGGAGATGGCCGTCGATGGAACGGACCTGACTAAACGCATGTTTAAGCGACTCATCCTGGGACTGCTCCAGGGGAAAATCATTGCGGTCTGTGAGGGTGGGTAGCTCCAGACCGCTCTGTTCCCCCGGAAGAGCACCCAGAGGTCCCGAATCCACCTCTCCCAACTGAGCAACCGTCTCTTTCCTTTTTTTACACTTTCCCCAAGAGGCATCCACACACAAGTGCCCCAAAAGTTTATTAAATGCTGGCCAATTGGTACCCAAAATTAGTGGATGCCGGAGGTGCGGGTTAACTGCAACCTCAACACTATGCGTTTTACCCCGAAATTGAATATCCACGGGCAACAACGGATAGTTCACCACTTCCCCGTGCACACACCGTACCTTAACCATGCGGCCATTAACCAACGCCTTAGGTTGAATCAAGCTTTGATGGATGGAGGTCTGGTTACAACCTGAATCCACCAAAGCTTGATAAGTACCCCCCTTGATACTCACGGGTATCTGGTACAGGCCAGCTTGATCGGGGGCAGCTTGTGGCGCGTCGGGGACCCGGATCAATGTCCCCACCTCCATCACCGGACACCGATCGATAAAATGCCCGGGGTCCCCACAACGCCAACAAGCCGGCCCAGACTTCCCCGCCACTCTAGTGGCTGGCAGCGGTTCCCCAAATTGGCGCGGAGAGAGCGCCGATGTGGATGTGGTGGAGAACGGGTCGCTGGTCGCTCCCCCTCCCCTAGCTGCTGGTCTGGGGGCTGCCGGAATCTCCGCGGGCAGCCCTGTCCTCCACCTCGGTGCTGGCCTGGGTAGGAGCCCGCTGCGAGACCTGGGAAGAGGGACAGGCTTGGAGAGAAGAGGGGGGGGAGAGAAGAGAGAGAGAGAGAGAGAAGCCGAAGGAAGGGGCTCGCCGACCCCGTGGCACGCCACCATGTGGTCCTCCGCCAACTGGATGGCCTGGGTTAGCGACGTCGGGCGGTGGCACTGGACCCACTGCGCGGTCTTCTGGGGAAGCCGCGCGATGAACTGCTCCAGTACCACACGGTCGATGATTCCCTCGACGTCGCCTCCACCGGCCATCAGCCACTTGCGGCACGAGTCCCGGAGCTGGTGCGCGAAGGTGAAGGGTCGGCCGGATTCGCCGAGGGTCAGGCTCCGGAAGCGCTGCCGCTGTTGCCCTGGGCTCCGGCCGATCCGCTGCAGGATGGCGCGCTTCAGGTCTTCATAGTCCAGGAGATTCTGGACTGGCAGTTGGTGTGCGGCTACCTGCGCTTCTCCTGACAACAGCGGCAGGAGCCGCATTGGCCAGTCCGACCGGGGCCACCCCCGGGACTCGGCGGACCTCTCGAAGAGGTCGATGAATGCCTCCGGATCATCCTCGGAGCCCATCTTCGAGAGGTGGATGGTGGCGGCCGAGTCGGTTGTAGACGGGGGGGTGGCCGGAATCTCCAGAAACAGCCGGAACAGCTCGCGGTCTTCATGCTGGGCGCGAATGAGGGCCTCAAAACGCTTGTCCTGTTCGGCCCTCACGGCCAGCAGATCGTCATGGGTCTGTTGGTGAAGACCGGCGAGCGATGAAACTAGGTCCGCAAGCGGCATCTTTGGCGGGGTCTGCATGGCGGCGGCTCTCTTCTTCCTTCCCGGGTTTCGGCACCAGTGTAACGCGGTTCGTAGTTCTCTTGGGCAGGAAGGAAGAAGACGGGGTCGGCGTGACTGGGACTTGCAACTTTATTAAGCAACGCTTCCCATAAACAAACATAAACAACGCACGAGAAATTTTTTTTCATATTTTTGTGTGTGTGTAAAATCTGTTTAATTTAGTTACACTACCATTTTTTTCACATTTAGATCTGTAGAAATAATCTCATTTTTTCTATCTATCTATCTATCTATCTATCTATCTATCTATCTATCTATCTATCTATCTATCTATCTATCGTTATATCGTTATATCTATCGTTCTATATATCGTTCTATCTATTTGTCTGTCATTCTATCCATCTCTTGTTTTTACTATCTATCTATTCTATCCATCTCGTTTTTTCTATCTATCTATCTATCTATCTATCTATCTATCTATCTATCTATCTATCTATCTATCTATCTATCTATCTATCTATCTATCTATCTATCTATCGTTCTATCGTTCTATCGTTCTATATATCGTTCTATCTATTTGTCTGTCATTCTATCCATCTCTTGTTTTTACTATCTATCTATTCTATCCATCTCGTTTTTTCTATCTATCTATCTATCTATCTATCTATCTATCTATCTATCTATCTATCTATCTATCTATCTATCTATCTATCTATCTATCTATCTATCTATCTATCTATCTATCTATCTATCTATCTATCTATCTATCTATAGCTCTATCTATAGTTCTATCTATTTGTCTGTCATTCTATCATCTCTTGTTTTTTCTGTCTATCTATCTATCTATCTATCTATCTATCTATCTATCTATCTATCTATCTATCTATCTATCTATCTATCTATCTATCTATCTATCTATCTATCTATCTATCGTTCTATCTATCGTTCTATCTATCTATCTATCTATCTATCTATCTATCTATCTATCTATCTATCTATCTATCTATCTATCTATCTATCTATCTATCTATCTATCTATCGTTCTATCTATCGTTCTATCTATCGTTCTATCTATCGTTCTATCTATCTATCTATCTATCTATCTATCTATCTATCTATCTATCTATCTATCTATCTGTCTGTCTGTCTGTCTGTCTGTCTGTCTATCTATCGTAATGTCTGTCATTGTGATGTTCTATCTATCGTTTTATCTGTCATTGTAACGTTCTATCTATCGTTCTCTTTATATGAGTGGGAAGAGAAGTTTCCATGTTCTCTTTATGGGTGGAGAACTCTCACATGGCTGCTAACAAAATTACTGTTATTTCACTCTTCTCTCTTCCCACTGTGACACAAGATTGTCCCTGACTGTGCGCTACACAGTGGCTTTGTATTAAGTTTGTGTGCTTTTATGCTGTCTACTCCATTGACAGTGCAGCTGTATTGTGTTGATGCTGTATTCCAGAGCTGCATCACAATCAACAGCTGCACGAATCCTTACATTCAGCCGTACTTTCACTTAATTTGCTTGTTACAATACAATTTTAGAAATTCCATCTCTATTTCATTGTGCAATTGCACGTATGCAGCTCCTCTGGCACTCATGCGGCTTCTCTCTCTTCTACGGTTGTTTTACATTACTTTCTGCCAGAGGTGTTCCTTTCAAAGATGCATATTTTACCCTTTCATATTTTTGTGTGTGTGTAAAATCTGTTTAATTTAGTTACACTACCATTTTTTTCACATTTAGATCTGTAGAAATAATCAGGCAGATTTTGAATACATTAAGAAATGTAAATAGAATTTGCACCGGGCAGTTCTAGGAACTTATTTATAGGAACTAGCCACCAGGGTGGTTTTCCGAGAGCTAAATGTTCCCCTAGGGCTGTTTTCCTGGTTGCATTTGCACCACCAGTAGGAACTCTGAAGTGACATAAGCCATGCTTGTTGTTGTGACTTATTTTGACAGCGCGGTGGACATTTATTTTGTGTTCTCCGTGTTCATTAGTTTAGGATCTGTTCAACAGTCCTGTCTAATACGTTTTTAGAAAGAACTGCTATACAAAGAAAGTAGACCGTATATGAAAAAAGTATTAGCATTTGCCATGTGGTTGATGTCCAATGTCGCTATCTGAGCAGAAATACATAATCATGTTTCGTTGCATTGGATTTTCACCTTAGGGTAAAGTTTGAGAGGTCCATCTACAACTGCATAATCTATGTGTGTACATGGCTTTTTTTTAATGGCGGGTGCTGGTGTTTCGCATGCGTTCGGCCAATCAGCGTACACTTATGTCACTGGTAGTTCCTATAGTGCTGGGCTAGACCCTACTCTGAAGTAGTTGCAAAAGCTTTCTTAGAACTAAAATCGTTCCCAGTTCCTGCAGTGTGAATATACCAAAAGCGGGTACTTCCACCATTAGTTCTAGGAACTATGAAAAGATACCTCTGGTGCAAAATCCCCTAATGACCTTTGTTATTATTGGATAACCTCTGCATACTTGTGTAGTTCACACTGTTTTTAAGGTGAACTGGGGAGAGAACTTTGTATGTAGGACATTAGAATATCATCAAACTATTTTATTTTAGAAGATGAAGACTTAAATAATATTATATTTTTTTTATGTTTTCAGGTGGTTTGTGTGGTCCATAACTTCAAAGGCAAACAACTGCTGAATGAGGATTCCCCACAGGACAACTTAAGTGACAATCCAATGGTCAGCTCGCCCAGGGTTGAGAGTCCGTTGGAGAAGTACATCGCCTCACAGGTACTGAGCACATAGACAAAAGCACAGCTGATATCTGTAGAAGCATGCTGTCAAATGAACTGACAGCTCTCAAGGGTCCCAATTATGTCAGTTTGAGCGCTCGTATCAACAAGATGTGTATCCATGCGCTCCTGTCCCTCAGGTGACAGAACTGAGAATGGATGATGAGGAGTCCCACACTCTGAAAGACCGTCTCCTGGGTTTCTTTAGCTGGATCACAGGCAAAAGCAGCCGCTTCAGACATCTGCAGAACACAAGGCAATAAACGTATGCGCACCTGTGTGAGGAGCTCAGGCTGCCAAACCTCTGGAGTACAACGGCACGTCATTAAATCCCAGTTAAAACCCAATCATGTTCATTTCAAGAGAACAAACCAATTACCAGTGCCTAATTACTGCGTACCCAGAGCGTTGGCATCTCCGGCTGCATGTTTTCAAGTCCTTTGCAGTTCAGTCTTCGTGGTTGCATCTGATCTTGTTCTGAACTTAATGCTAATATGCAGATTTTTTCCATTGAGCCGGATTTTTAAAGAACCTTTCAGTCATTTTCAGGGTGAAATTAGTTGACGTTTGTCTTGGTCAAGTAAAAAATTATAATATAATTATTTCATATTTTGTATACTTAAGTATTAAAGTGCCCCTAGTATGCTTTTTCAGATATTACCTTTCATGAAGTGTGTAATATAACTATTTAAAGACAAAGTGCACAATAAATAAAGTTTTGTGTTTTATATTGTGTAGATCTCCGGCTAACTGGCTAACCCACATTATAACTGTCTTACAGAAATAGTTCTACTAATCAGCAGTGGGCCACTGTTAACTAAAACTGTGTCTATTAATGCAGATTGTCTGTTGTTCTTACTACTTTGAGTAAAGATGAAGGATGGCGCAATATTTGTTTTACAAACATTAAAGGAGTAATTCACTTTAAAATGAAAAGTAGCCCATGATTTACTCACCCTCAAGCCATCCTAGGTGTATATGACTTTCTTCTTTCTGATGAACACAATCAGAGATATATTAATAAATATCATGATGCTTCCAAGCTTTATAATGGCAGTGATGGGGGCCACACGGCTCGGGGGGGTTAATAAAGGCCTTCTGAAGCGAATCGATGGGTTTTGTAAGAAAAATATCCATATTTAAAACTTTATAAAGTAAAATATCTAGCTTCCGCCAGACCGCCTTCCGTATTCGCCTTCCGCCTTCCTTCAACTTACGGAAAAAGCGTAACTGGTGCGACTTATGACTAGGATGTAGCGTAAGCGTTTTGAACTGTGAGAGGCGTCACACAGGCGTTAAACTGCGTAGGTTGAATTGAGAAGGCGTTCTGCCGGAAGCTAGATATTTTACTGTATAAAGTTTTAAATATGGAGTTTTTTTCTTACAAAACCCATCGATTCGCTTCAGAAGGCCTTAATTGACCCCTCAGAGCTGTGTGAAGTACTTTTATAATGTATGGATGCACTTTTTTTGGCCTTCAAACTCGTGAACCCTGTTCACTGCCATTATAAAGCGTGGAATCGTCAGGATATTTATTGTATAACTCCGATTGTGTTCGTCAGAAAGAAGAAAGTCATACACACCAAGAATGGATTGAGGGTGAGTAAATCATGGCTAATTTTAATTTTAAAGTGAACTAATATTTTAATGTTACATCAGTCATTTACGTTAGTGCTGCGCTAACGTATGCGCTGTTATTGAGACACTAAGTATTTATTAGATACTAATTAATGTATCACTAAGTAAATTAGAAATAAACACATGGGTTTGTAGATGGACATACTCTTTATTAATGTTGATGGTGAGGAATTACACTTGCAACATCTCATAATCTTCGACAAACTGAGTAGCGTATGACTGAGAAATGTCCTGCTCAAGTCGTCCTTACGATGGAGGTTCGGGTTGAATAACTAGTTTTTACAATGTCTCATCATCAGCTCGTATTGATATGGTAAAATCAACGCCATCGTTACTGTCTTTACGGCGTTTACAATCGCTGAGGATTTAGGAAGCCTCCGCTGCTGAA
Organism: Gobio gobio; assembly: GCF_949357685.1. Lineage (NCBI taxonomy): Eukaryota > Metazoa > Chordata > Actinopteri > Cypriniformes > Gobionidae > Gobio > Gobio gobio. Next base: position 33,424,982 of record NC_137119.1, read on the forward strand.
GTTCAGTTAATGGGCATTTAGTTTCCAACACGTGCTGTAAGCGGAAGGCCAATCACAACAGACTGGGCTGTCTGATCAATCAGAGTAGAGTAGGTTCTGAGAAAGGAGGGGTTTAGAAATTAAAAGTCTTTTTTTTTTACTTTTGATCCATGTAAACCTGTTTTTAGCCTGACAAGCCAGACCCACATCAAGATGTTTGGTCTGGTAACTCACCATTAGCAGGGCTCAATCCGAGGGGCGGGATAAACGGTTGTCTGTCAAATTCCCTCTGCACGCAATTGGATAGCGCCACAACCAACTGAAGCGGAGCTAACGTTTAGTTGATAGATTAAACTCCGAATACATCTTCCTTTCTTACGAATGACTTTGCCGTTCTTTGTTCTTTCCTCAAAGAAAAGCTTAACTCCAAGTCTTCCAGAGTAGTGGCCTAAACCGATTTGAAAGACGCTGATCGTCAGCTTCTTTGTTTACCTGTAGTAGCACCAAGAACCTCAGCAACTGCGCTCCGTCAGTATGTTAAGCCCGCCCACCGACTCTATACACGATGTGATTGGCCTGACCAGAGTTTGGTTTTTCCAGCTCTGAGGTCTACCGAGAGTTGCAAGACTGCACTTGCGACAAAATAAATGTTCTGCCGCTAGGGTGCATCTAGATTTCTAGGCTAACCTGTTGTAGGAGACCACCAAAAAAAATTTGAAAACTTTAGAATAGCATAATGGGGCACTTTAAAATATTTATTCAGTATTTAAATTATGAATATATATATTAAATAATTATATATATATATATATATATATATATATATATATATATATATATATATATATATATATATATATATATATATATATACATGTAATTATGGTAATAATACCCCCCCCCCCAACTCCCCATAATGCTTACAATTTATTTAAAGATCTCCTCATAATGTCCTTTTTCTGTTAAATTCCAGTTAAATTATGCATTTTTTTCAGCTTGTGAGGCGTTGGATAAACACTCAGAAACCGAATTTTTTTTGGTTCATAATTTTAATAGACAATTTATTTTGTTACAGGATAAGGGCCTTTATTAAGTTTTTTGTTGTTGTTGGGACACCGTGATACTTCAATTGCTACTCAACGTGATTTTTTGCAATATACCTGTGAGTTCATGTCATTTGAAGCTTTTTGTGATCTAATAAGGATTCCTTACACGCACAGTTGCTTCAAGTTTGTTTTCTATCATAGCCGGTGCTCCAGAATCCATTTAAAAACCTGATCTGAAACCTGGTGGTGGTGTTTGAGTTGAGTGACCTAAAAACTGAATAGAAGTCAAAACGCACCACTAAGCCCTCAGAGACTTGAAACACGTTTGTTAAACCTCCATTCCTGAGGCACTACCGTCTGCATTTAGCACCCTAGCAGCCGTTATCCTCCACGGCAGAGAGTCAGACTTCGTGTTCAGCTTTTAATTAAGCCACAGGCCACCGCTGAGCCCCGTCAGACTGTAATTAAACTGCAAGTATGGCCCTTTAAACATTTATGTATCCATTTGTTTCATGGTCTTGCACGTAAGCAAACAAGAGAATAATTTAATCCCAGATTGCTGTCTTGATTTCCCCTCTGCAGAATATGAGGGAGTAAATGTTGTTCTTGTTTGCTTATTCAGCTGCAACAAACCATTTGGGTTCACATGTCAGTTCACAGATGGTTTATTGAAATGCAGCGAATGAATATGTAGGATATTGAGGGCTCTTTCCGCCAATAAAAATGCTAATCTTCAATTTCTTCTTTAGTCAAGGGTGCCGATTCAGAATAATTATTTGTGATATCAGTCCATCCATGTAGATGAAGTTTGGATGCAATAATGCCCCGTGGGGTTTCTGGGATGGAAAACGGATGATTCCACTTTGCTTTCTGCCGAAATATCCCCCAGACAGATTGCTGTCAGAAACCATAATGCTGTCGAAAGTGGGAGGACAAGGCGAGGAAAATCCACATCTCTGTTTTGTCTCTTCAAATCACAGAGACTGCGGGATCACAGCAAATATGACTGGAAGCAAGAAATAATTTGCTTGGGAAAATCCGCCCGCGTTCTCTGCCGAGGTCACAGTGTATATATCAGCGATATGACCTGCGGATCGCTTTTCTGTGATCGTTCTTCATGTTTGCTGAATCTCTGATGAACTCCCTCTATTTCCAGCTGTGTTATTTATGAATTTTCTGGCTCAATGTGTACTCTTAGCTATCACTCTAAATTCAGCTCCAGCAGAATCCCTTTCAACATCCATTTATATCTGCGTGAAACGTGTAAGAAACAGAACATTGCGTTTCAGAATAGAGTTTTAACTGGAGTCATACGCCCCAATGATCTGTCTTCTGGTTCTCGGGACTCATTTTCTTTCAGATTGGGCCCACAAACCGGGAGCATAAGGTTAAACAGAACCATTAGTGTTTGCTGTTACCTGGTCCCTGTGGTCAGCCTCATGCAGGGTTGCATATGCTCCCAAAATTATATCTGTGCAACCTCAAAATATATTTGGGAGCATTTGCGCGAGTGCAAGTAATTGTTTTTGGTGCGACCTGTTCACTAATTACTGCACACTGTGCCTGCTATGAGCGGATCCACCATTCTATCACACAACCAATTAAACTGCATCTTTACGCTTTTAACTTTAAAACAGCCGTCAATCACTCGTCACGTAACAGGGAGCTAACCAGCATGCAAATTGTTAATTTTTTTAATAATATATAATGTATAATGTACTGACGGTAACATGGTTGTTCGCTTGTTCGAGACAAATGAGCGCAGCACACACAGAAACTGTTAACACAAAATGTGGAGTTTAATAGCCTATTTTTTACATATTTAAAGCTGCTGTCCGTAACTTTTTTTGTGTTCAAGATTTACAAAAATGATATAATGAGAATGTACAACATGAATCCATTTTCCAAACCGTGTTTCTGTCTTACCCTGAATCATTAAAGGTACACTTATAATAAGTGTTTATATTGGGACTATTTCAGACCGGTCTGGTAGTAACCGCTGCGGAGGAGCACAGTCCCTGCGTGACTCAACATAGACATAAACAGAGAGAAGTAGCTCCAGCTGCAATGTTCTTCTGCAAGACGCATGCAGTTCTGTTTATAGAGCGCAAAAAGTTATGGACTACAGCTTTAAGATAAAGGATTAGTTCACTTTAAAAGGAAAATTCACAAGTTTGAAGCTCAAAAAAAGTTATATCCATCATAAACGTTCTCCACGTGGGTCTGGGGGTGTTAATAAAGGCCTTCTGAAGCGAATCGCTACCAGTGCTACCAAGTAAGAAGTAAGTAAGTTCAGGCCCTGCAGTAGTGCTGGGCGGTATACCGGTTCATACAGAATACCGGTATTTATTTTTGTTATGATATGCATTTTGATGATACCGCAATACCGGTATGTGCTGCTTAAACAACGTTCGGGACACGGCGCAGCGAGTCACTGTTCGAGGGGTCCCGTTTCACTGTTGCACTGTAGTGAGAGCACAGCTGAGATCGCATTACAGCCTATGGTAAGTCCGGAATCATCCCCTAAAGCCTCATTCACTATTATTCCCTACGTTATCCACTTATATTGTTCACTTTAAAGAGTGAATGAAAACGAGTGAGTGAATTCGGACAGCCGTTGTGTGTACATCGGCTGTACACTCGTTATTGTGGTGCAATGTGGGATTGAATGAGCACTCAATAACGTCCACTATGTAGTTCACCACTACAAATGGCTGTCCCCTCAAAACAAATAATGCCCTATTTGAGGTTATAGGGGGCGATTTCGGATTCAGCCCTTGATTACAGCGGAGAATTCAAACTACTGTTATATTTATTAATTTATCAACATAATTTGCCTTCAGTAAAATTTTCATGGCTTGTTAAAACCAAAGGAACATATACTGTTCAAAAGTTTGGGGTCAGAAAGATTTTTTGGTAACACTTTATTTCAATGGTACACTTTAGACTTTTTACTAACTATAAGTGACTTTGTAACTACATGTCAACTAGCAGTCATTAGAGTAATAGTAGACTGTCTGCTTAATATCTGCTAACACTTTATTTAGATGGTTCCCCAACAGACATTCTAATAAGTATAATTTTGCAGCTACAAGTCAACTTATTCTACTAACCCAACCTAACAGTCTATTAATACTCTAACAACAGTTAGTTGACATGTAGTAGCAAAGTTACTTATACTGTTACTGTCTGTTGGGGAACCATCAAAATAAAGTGTTCTCTGGAAGAAATTAATATTTTTCATCAGCAAGAATGCATTTAATAATCAAAGGTGACTGTAAAGACATTTAAAATGTTAAAAAAGATTTCTATTTTAAATAATTGCTGTTCTTTTTAACGTTCTGTTCAGAATTATGAAAAAATTCATCACGGTTTCCATAAAAACATTGAACGGTTTTTAACATTGATAATAATAAGAAATATTTCTTGAGCAGCAAATCAGCATATTAGAATGATTTCTTAAGGATCATGTGACACTGAAGACTGAAATTCAGCTTTTTATTAAATGCAAATAAACGCCTTGGTGAGCATAAGAGACTTCTATCAAAAACATTCAAATATTTCATCGACTCCAAACTAAAAAGAAAAATAAACATGAACACCTTTTTCTTTTCTTTCAATATATTTTTCTTGTTTTCCAGTAAAAATTTCTTAACGTCCTTAAGTAGTGAAATTGCTTCTCAAAAGATTTTGGGACTTTATTTTTCTTACCCCAGTGACAAATTTATTTCTTTTTGTGAGCATAAATGTAACAATTCTTATTGGAAAACAAGACAGATGTTTTTTGCAGTGTATTTAGGTACAGCGCTAAACAGCTGCCCCTAGTAGTCACGTGTGTGAAAAGTGTAAATGTCTTTCTCCTCAAACCTTGTGTGGAAACGGTTTCCATCTAAAAGAGTCTTTCCTCTTCCAAAGCAGATTTGATGTGTTTGATGTCCTCCGGTTTTTGCTGACGTCCTCCCTTCTGTCTAACTCTGTCAACAGAATCACATCGCCTTCGCTGAGATCACGTGACCTTGAGTCGGCGGTGTGGCAGACACACTGGACATCCACGCTGTTTACCGTCCAGTCCCGATAGTCACGGCTCATCGCTAACGCAGTGGTCCTATTCTCTTTGGTGTCGTTTTGGATCGCTCTGCCCTTGCTTTGTGTGTGTGGAAAACTTGGTCCTGTCTACTAATAATTGTTACCATCATGCAACTAATGACTGAAGCTTCACACTTCACATTTCCCAGACTGGCTCACATCCAGAGCTCAGAATATCTCAGTTGCTCACGTATATGGAGCCCGTGCGTGTCTGTGTTTAAGGGATTTATGGCAGGCTGATGCGAATACCTATGGAATTAAAAATGGTCTTAACTTGTATTTGTGGATATGTGTGTTTTCTTCGTCTGCATATATTCCAGAAAGTGTTTATTCCTATATGAATTTGTTTTTTTTTAGAGCTTGCATTGGATGAGTGCAAATATATGGAAGCATGTTTCTGCCTCAGAGTAAAAAAAAGGTAATTGTGACTTACTTTATTTCTTGGAATTATGACACTATATTTCACAATGTGACTTTTGGTAACAGACTATTTTGACAGTCCACTCTAGACATTTTTACTGACTATAAGTAACCTTGCAACTAGTATACAGAGTAATAGTATACTGTCTGCTTAATATCTGCTAACATTTTATTTTGATGGTTCCCCAACAGACATTCTACTGAGTATAAGTATAACCCTAAAGCCTGGATCTTACTCTGCATGTCCACACGAGTAAAGGTGCGTGCGGCAAAAATGAGTGGGCAGTCGTGTGTGTTGAGAGCGCAAGACCGCATTTCGTGTGGCGTTGTGCACAGCATTTTTAGTAACTTTCCACATGCTCCGCTTCCAAAGATGCGCGACTTCGAGGCGATGTCTGTACTGTCATCTTATCAGCATCCAGTTTGCGCTTGTCTAAATTAATTTCTGCTAGAATAGCAGAAATAAACCTTTTTAATGAAAATAAAGGTCCATGTTAAATAAAAATGTTCACAAAATTAAATTTAAATGTTTAATGAAATTAGAAAATATTCAAGAGATATTCTCTTTCCCCGCCATTGATGTAAAATTCCATAATTTATGAGGCAATGCTTCCCCAGCAAATTTCTGGCTTTCTGTGTTTTTTGACTGTTATACAGCAGGGGGCGCTATAACACATCTTCTAAAAAAGAACAGAATCTCTGGATCAAAACACAAGCGAAAAAGAAGCAGATACAAGCGATAGCACATGTAAGCAGATGCATATGTAAATTAACGCGATCATCAATAATAAACAGCAAATAAATCAAAAATTCTTAATATGTTACCGAATGAAATGTCGACTCAGGATGAGCTACAGGACTGTGCAAGCTTTAGGGGTGTTGATAGACTTGATCAGTCCTTTTGATCGTTCCAGACGTTGAACCCACATTCAAGTGTTAATAAAAAAAATGCAGCTAGACTAAACAGTTTTTTTGTTTAAAAGAAGATGCTCTGTTCTTTCTTTTGATACATTGCTTGTTCAGATATTCATACAATCAAATATTCTGTGAGCCTTGAAAGTTGTGAAAATGGTCATAAATGCTGGCTGCGGCTGGCAACTTTTTTTTAAAAACGCTGGCAGGGAAAGATTTAATTTAGATTTATACTAAAAATTGATGTTCTCATATCCATATATTTGGTTCTAATGTCACAAGTAATAATCTCAAGGTTTACTGGGTTTTACATGATTCTTTGGTTCTTTTGTATTGTGGGTTTGGTGAAGTGTTGTAAAAACAAACATCATTTCTTCTCACCGCCGCTTCCTGATGGGTTAAGAGGACAATTACTCTGAGTCGCCCCCTGTCGTTTCAAAGAATATTACAACGGCGAACACGTCAAGTATAAACGCCCTGTCTGTTTGGGGAAGTGCGTGCGCAGTCAGCGGAGGCTCATGGTGCGGAGCCAGGCGAAAGTATAAACAAGGCTTAAACACCTAACCCTTATCTAAAAGTATACTAATACTCTAATGAGAGTTAGTTGACATGGAGACTACATCATAATTGCAACTTTTACTCATATTTGTGATTTTATATCTCACTCACAATGAGCTTATTTCTCTTAATTGCAACTTAAAGGGTTAGTTCACCCAAAAATGAAAATTAGCCCATGATTTACTCAGCCTCAAGTCATCCTAGGTGTATACATGGATTTCTCGCCGACGTCATCACTGCTTGCGCACGCACCCGAGAGGCAGAAAGAAGAAACCTCTCGTGTTATAGGTTACTAGCGGCGTGTCTGTAAGTCAAAATGCCAAGGAGTTGCTGCGTGGTTAATTGTACCAACAGAGCCAGTGCTGGGTGCCTGATGTTTAACATACCTAGGGGGAAGCATGCGTTTGCCAAAAAATTATTTTTGTTATTACATGTATCACAGCAACACTGCAAAATTAAAGACAGACAAACAGATCCAACTAAAATCACGTTTTATTGAGTCAGCAGTTATATACAAACAATAAGGAAAGCTTCAATACTTAAGGTTGTTGCAGTAGCGGACCAGCTGAGCGATCTGTCTTTCTGCCTCCAGGATGCGCACGCACCCTGTAATGTTTGTAAACAGGAAACCCGTGTATATGACATTCTTCTTTCAGACGAATAAAATCTGAGTTTTATTAAAAAGTGTCCTGGCTCTTTTCTTTATAATGGCAGTGAATTTTTGCTCTATTTTTGAAGTCCATAAAAGTGCATCTATCCATCATATAACTGCTCCACACGTCTCCGGGGGGTTAATAAAACACCAGATCGGCTTCCGTTTTCAACTTACGGAAAAATTGTAGTGCATCTCGCTGTTCAAAATGCTTACGCTACGTCTGACAACATTGCACACCAGTTACGTTTTTTTCTGATCTGGAGGAAGCTAATTAACTTTATAAGGTTTTAAATATGGATATTTTTCTTACGCATCACATCGCTTCAGAAGGCCTTTATTAACCCCCCGGAGCCGTGTGGAGCAGTTATATGATGGATAGATGCACTTTTATGGACTTCAAAAACAGAGCAACAATTCACTGCCATTATACATTTTGGAAGAGCCAGGACACTTTTTAATTTAACTCCGATTTTATTTGTCTGAAAGCAGAATGTCATACACACCTAGGATGGCTTGAGGGTGAGTAAATCATGGGCTAATTTTCATTTTTGGGTGAACTAACCCTTTAATATCTTTTAATTGCATCTTTATTTCTCTTAATGGCTTTGACTTTATTTTTCAAATTGTGACTTTATTCTTGATAATTACCTCTTTTATTCTGAGGCAGAATTGTGCTTTCATACATGCATAAATACACTGTGTCCACAAAAATAAGGCAGAAAATAAGCTAAAAATACCTGTTGAAAGCTCACATTAAAAGAATACCAAAGCTCATATAAACTCAAGAACTCACCTACTGTACTAGCGGCAAAAAAACACTTCCAGATCCATTGGCTAGATCATTCATGAGCCAAGACTCAACTTTACCCAGTGGCCAATGGACATTCACAGTGAAGCTGTGTGCAAACCCTAATCACCCAGCTGTGAAAGACAGGTCATCTGCTAAGACAATCACCAGCCATCTCACTAGAATAATGAGTCGGTCCATTTAACCAGCGCTTGACATAATGATACTCGCGTAGGCATTTGTTTCACACTGTTTCAATGGCAAGCGTATCTTTCATAATGTTAAGGAAATTAGTCAGAAAGCCACCTCTTCTCCTGTGATCTTTAAAAACGAACCATGATACCTCATGTGTAAAGTTGTGGATATAAATTAGTCAACTACGTTATTTTATTTGAAAACAAGATGCAGTGCTGTGCTAATTTATATTTCAGATCTCCGGCCCTGTGTTTCAGTCTTGTCGTGGTGCCGTTTAAAGGAATATTCTGGGTTATCTTTATCTTAATGTGTATGTCTAGCATTGGTTTAATGCTATTTCAAGTTGTTTGTAAAAAAATGCACTTACAATGGAGGCCTAGTATGTATATGGGCTGAAAAAGAAATGTTTAGCTCATTTCTTGGATACGCCTATAAATTTGTCAGTAAAATGTGCTGTTTGAGCCGTAAAGTTATCTAAAAAGATTTTTTGGAGTGGGATATATTTTTTTTTAGGTTGAGGAACTGGTTTCTGACGTAATTGCTGTGTGCAGAAATGTGTGGTGCTAAGATTGCACTGTAAGTATATTAATGGAAATTATTACTTACTTAATTATTACATTAAATTATTCGATTTGGTAATCAACAACATGCCACATACACTACCGTTCAAAAGTTTGGGGTCAGATTGTATTATTTAATTTTTTTAAATAAATGTAAACTTTTATTCAGCAAGGATTAATTAAATTGTTAAAAAAGGACAGTAAAGACATTTATAATGTTACACAATATTTCTGTTTCAAATAAATACTGTATTTATTTTTTTTCATCCAAATTCATCCAAAAATCCTGGAGAAAAAAATGCATCACGGTTTCCTAAAAATATTAAGCGGCACAACATCCAACATTAGTAATAATAATTTCTTGAGGAGAAAATTAGTATATTAGAATGATTTTTGAAGGGTCATGTGACACTGAAATTCAGCATATCACAGGAATAAATCTATATTTGATAAAATATAAAATAATAAGAGTTAATATAAATGTATAAACATATTTTACAAAATAATTTATTTTTAGTGCTGTCAAATCGATTAATCGCGATTAATCACATCCAAAATAAAATATTGTGTTTTCCTAATATATGTGTGTGTACTGTCACTGTGTATAATTATTATGTATATATAAATACACACACATGCATGTATATATTTAAGAAAATTGTTATATTTATATATAATATAAATTATTTATATATAATATAAATTATTTATATATATATATATATATATATATATATATATATATATATATATATATATATATATATATATATATATATATATATACATATACATACAGTATATATATATATATATATACATACAGTACATACAAATATTTCTTAAATATATACATGTATGTATGTGTATTTATATATACATAATAATTATACACAGATTAATCGCGATTATTCGTTTGACAGCCCTATTGTAATAATATTTCACAATATCACAGTTTTACTGTATTTTTTAACAAATAAACGGCAAACTTTTGAACAGCGATTTATGTTATCCACAGGGCCGGATTATGGTCTCACAAGCCCATAAAGTAACCCAGAATATTCTTTTAAAGGTTTTGATTAAATATATGGTTCCCCTTGTCCTGCTGATGTGACCAATCCTTAAAAAGAGCAATAATGTGTTTCTCCTTATCTCATTAGAAAATTCCCATTTGGCTTCCCCTGAAATGGTATGTATTTTTTTATTGATTATATATATAATATATTGGTGTGATAAATGGTATATTATTGCTAAAGCACTTATCACAGAAGTCTGGGATAGCTGCACTTCAAAATGCAGAAAGAAAAAAATGCATAAAAAATGATGAATGAAAGCGATCAGAGCCTGCAGCAGTATTAAAATGAAACATGGTGTGTACAGTGTAAATGCACATGACTAATTTTTGTCAGAGATTATCGATGTTTATTTTCTTATGTTTGTGCTGTACATGTATGTGTGGCTGGGGGTTTGTGGGTGTACGATGGCATACTGTAAGTACATATTGTACTGTATTTGTCATTGATATTCTTTGGTCTTAGCTGTAGTATCACACTGGTTTACTGTGTACCAAATGGATGTTTTTTTTTAAATGTTTGTTTTTATTTAATGTTCTGTTTTATAGCTTGCACAGACGTTTCGGTTGTTCAAAGATGTTCTTTCGACCTCAAAAGCTTTTTTAACTTCTGATTCCTATATTTTCTTCTCCCATCCCACCGCGAAAATCATTCCTAAATGGATTATTTGGATACTCTAGATGGATTTCCTACTAAATCGATGTAAATCCATCTCTTTTAGTCCTTTTAGGGCTTTGAATTCATGACCTTTTACACTGTAGAGACGATGAAATTTAAAGTTTGAATAAAAAAATATAGTCTAAAGCCTGAGGTGTATTCTTTGGTCAGCACTCCACTGATGGACTATAAAGTGAAGGATGGCTCATATTGAACACACTCTCAGCAGCGTTTAAAGAGCCCTGTGGCATCTCTGGCCCCTGACCTCTGAAAAATTGCCTGGTTTGCTCTGGAGAGCCTGTAAAATATGAGAGAAAGTGACGTGGTGCGGAGTTGGAGGGGATTCGGTGATCTTCGGGCATCCTGACTGACACTGTATGTCCTGAGGAGCAACAAACAGACAAACAAGCAATCAGAAAAGATGGAGCGAATACACCAGCCCACATTTATTACTGTCACTCAACAGGGTCACTCTATTTCTCTTTCCTCCCTCCCCACATCACAAGGATTGATTCTTTTCCTACGGAAAACATTCTCCTGCACTGAGATTCCCTCCAGTCTGACTGCTGCTGAATTCTCCTGGTGACGGCGAACTGCCATGAAACGCCACCTGGGCTTTGGAAAGTCTTTTATCTTTTGAGAGCTTATTTTAAAAGTAAATCTAATGGTTAGCGAAAAATGGTTTAGCATTACTCACAATAAAGCATAGCCTGACAAGCCAGACCCACATCAAGATGTTGGGTCTGGGAACACACCATTGGCAGGGCTCAATCCGAGGCGCAGGATAATTCCCTCTGCACCCAATGATAGCGCTACAACCAACCAGAGCGCTATCAGTGGTGACAACAATCACAAGCGGGTTGTGGCTGAGTCCCATGTGTTTTCCCACCAGCGGAGCTAGTTGATAGATTAAACTTTTGCCGTATCCAGCCAGCAAAACTCCGAACAGATCTTCCTTTTTTAAGAATAACTTCAGTGCCGTAACGTTCTTTGTTAGCATGGAAGTAGCAGGGAATTCATGCGGAACCGTCACAACTCTGCCATAATTATGTTAAGCCCGCCCACCGACTCTATACACAATGGCCCTCATTTATCAATCTTGCGTACACCAATTTTCCAGCGTACACCTGGCGTACACCCAAAACCACGGTGACTTTGAGAATAATCAATATGGACGTTGGCGTACGGCACGCTCAAATCCTACACCAGCTCAGGAGGTGGTGTACGCACGTTTTGAGTTAGTGCGAAAATGCGCAAAAAAACAATTCCTAACACCACAAAACGCACTGACAAAGATATGCTATATTATGACCCACTGTAAAAAAAACAACAACAACAACAACAAATAAAGCCCTATTCGCACGGGATAAGTATTATCTGGGGACCTCGTGTGATTTAGAAATGACTCCCCCACATCTGAATTTTGCGTGGCGCATTCGCACAGGATAAGCTGTGATTTTACTCGAATTTACTGACTTATCTCCCGGATATGATGTTACTTGAAAATGTTTTTTCGTTATATAGCTGTATGAAATTATAAACAGTCGTATCGATATCATTTTGATTGTTTTATAGTAGGCCTAATACAAATAATTTCGTATAATAACAATATACGACGGAAGATTCAGTTTCAAAGCTAATGTAAAAGTGCCCATTTAAGCGAGTTGTCGTTGTACTGTTCTGTTTTTGTGTTTTTCATTAAGAATAATATTAAACACACCATTCAAGCAATTACTCCCAAATTGTGCTCATTCTAAAGTGAAAGTAGTAGCCTATAATCCGCGCGGCCGCACGGGAAGTCATAACGGTGCGCATTATATGCAGCCTAGCTCCATTCTTCGTGAAAGATAAAGATAGAAATGCGCACAGGACACAAAAACCTTGCAAAAATTATATACGATCCGCCTAATCCCGGCCAAATAGATGCCGATTCGCACGTGACTAATATTATCACAGGACCTCGGTATTTGGCGAAATATGGTAGGTCATTTGCGGGGGAATTTTTACTTTACATATTACAGACATGGCCGATTTGCACAGGATTAAGATCACAGACATTCTCTGCGATTATTAGCTACACATCACCAGAGGTCCCCACATATACTAGCCTAATCCCGTGCGAATAGGGAAGTAATTATAAACTTAAGTGTTTATTTTTGTGCAACATGGACTTCAATGTTTAATTTGTGTGACTTTACCAAAGCATTTGATATGTATTCCTCCAGTTACGATGTGCGCTTTACCTGACGTTGGTTAGGCCCGACAGCTGCGCACGGACTGGGACTGAACATAATTCAGACTGACAAAATAATAAAAATGACATTCTTCTTCTTTTAAATAATAATAAAATAAATAATAATAATAACGAAATTCTTCTTCTAAATAACAAAAAGCATCATTAATAATACAAATCATAATAATAATAAGAATCTAACAAATTGTCATGCAATTATAGTAATGTGAATGAATGGTACTCCACATCACATCATAATCACTATTGTACACCCCAATACATGTGATGTGATACGAAATTAAATGCTAATTATTTCAAAACACGTGCTGTAAAATAATTAATTGTGATAGGTAATTTCATCCAAACAGCTATTTAAACTGGATTTCCACCGTACACCGTACGTTTTTGTGGGCGCTTTTAATCCCACTCTTTAAACTCCCAAATAAAACAATTTTGTTTTTTTTCCACTTCCCTGGTGATGGTCTCGATCTCCACGTCAGAGAAGTTCCGCTTCTTTGCCGTCTTTCGAGTGTCCATGGCGTAAAATGTGGGCGTGGGGGAGGCAGAGACTTGAATATATAGGGGTGTGTTATTCTAATGACGATTGTTTTCAGCCGCAGCATTTATCAAGGGCAGGTATTGCGTACGCCTGGATTTCAGAGGTGCGCACAGCTTCATAAATCAGGCGGTGAGAGGAGTGTAAGCATAATCTTACGCCAATATATACGCCCGTTTCTACGCAAGATTGATAAATGAGGGCCAATGTGATTTGCCTGACTAGAGTTTGGTTTTTCAAGCTCGCAAGCCAAAGGAGAGTTGCTAGACGACCCTGGCTGCAAATCACATTTGCTGCCGCTATAGTGCGTCTAGATTTCTATGCTAAATAAAGCTGGGCATGAAAATCACACTATCCAAATAGCTTTTTAGGCTACTTTTTTAGGTAATGTAGGTAGTATTCAATTCCTTATGGGTAAAATTTACATTTACATTTACGCATTTGGCAGACGCTTTTATCCAAAGCGACTTACAGTGCCCTTATTACAGGGACAATCCCCCTGGAGCAACATGGAGTAAAGTGCCTTGCTCAAGGACACACTGGTGGTGACCGCTGGGATCGAACCAGCAACCTTCTGCGTGTCAGTTCCATGGTTTTACCCACTGGACCACCATTAAGTGAATGGCTCAAAAAATTAAGTTCTGTTCAACTTGGAAATGCTGTACACCACTTAATGGACTTAAAATGCATAACCAAATATTTAGTTATTGCAAAGGACAATTTCATTATTCTTATTTGAGCTGAAATGTGACCTAGACACATTTTTGTGAGAGTATTTGCCTTGACAATAGCTGTTTACATCCATCCACCTATTTTTAGGCACATTTTGGGATATCGCATAAAAAAACCCTGAATGGAAATGCCAAGATGCGCATAAAAATTCTAAAAAATGCTCATTAAACACTTATGCGGTCAATTGAGTCGGAACAAAAAAATGGATCTGATAAGAAAACGTGCATAAACTACAATGGAAACACATTTACCGAATAAATTCCTCAATGCGCATACGTTAGTATTTGGTTCCCTTTTTTTTTGTTTTTTTTGTTTTTTTTTTTGAGAATCAAATAATAGGTTCTAGGAATGTTCTTTTTAGGTTTTATTATTTTTTGCAACTATAAAAATAATGTTCAAGATTCAAGAGTTTTATTTGTCACATACACAGTTATATACACAATATACAACTGGCAGTGAAATGTAAACAGGTCCGCTCCATGGACAGTGCAAATAACAGTTACAAGAAATTAAAATAGAAATAGAATAAAATTAGAATAAAAAGTATTAACATAAGTAGAATTATAAATAAATCAAGTAAAAGATAAAAATAGGAAATAAGATAAAAATAAAAATATAAAAATTAAAATATAAAAATATAAAAAAAAATATATATATTTTTTCAGTTTCCAGAACATTGCAGGGTGGTTATTTTTAAATAACCCAAAAATAACTTATACATAATGTTCCTTAATGGTTTTTCTTTTAGGTTATAGGTTAGGTTAGGTTTTGCAACCATAAAATAACGTTCCCAGAATGTTGTAAGGTTGTTATTTTTAAATAACCTAAAAATAAATTATACATAACGTTCCCTTTTAGGTCATTAGTTAGCAACCATAAAATAACGTTCCCAGAACATTGGGGGTTGTTATTTTTTAATTAACCTAAAAATAACTTAAACAGAACGTTCTTTAATGGTTATTTTTCGGTTATTTTGCAACCATAAAATAATGTTCCGATAACGTTGCAGGGTTGTTATTTTATATAACCCCAAAATAACTTATACATAACGTTCCGTAATGTTTTTTTAGGTCATTATTTTGCTACCATAAAATAACGTTCCCAGAACGTTGCAGAGTTGTTATATTTAAATAACCTAAAAAAAATGTACAAAGAATGCTCCCTAATAGTTATTTTTAGGTTATTATTTAATAACCATGTAAAATATCCTTCCAGTTAAAACGTTGCAGATCTATACTTGAATGTGCCATATTTCTTATTGTTATTTATTGCCAGTGTATCAGGAAGTGACGATTTTGTTCTCTTCGGCTCACTGCATGGAAACAGTGTTTGATGCAGTATTCCCATATTGCGCACAAGTTAAATTCGTAACTTTGGAAGGAAACGTAGCAAATGATTTACAAAATAATACAATGCATCATGAAATCTAAAATTGTGGCATGTAGCTTTTCTCCAATTTTGTAATTACTTTAAAAAAGGTCATTTTTGATGGTTTTGTGAAGTCGGTTGCCCTCGATTATTGACACATTTGATCTTCTGCCTCTGTCCGGATTTGGTCTAGCCTATTTTTTTACAAGAAATTAATAGATTTTTTAGTATAGTAATTTTATTTCATTATTCAATTCTATAATAGATGCATTGAATTTTCATTGTCAGGCCAATGCATTGCAATACACTGATGCATTTTTAACAACATTACTACCTCCAAATACCAAGACCAGTGTAGGGCGCTTCATTTTTAGAGTCTAAATTGCTCTTGTAATACTTTGCAGCTAACAATAGCTATAAGTCTATGTTCCAGCATTCATCTGGAATCAAATAGAGGCTGATTGTGTAACAAAATCATTCATTTCTCTTTACCACGAAATGGGTCAATATCTTTCAAACAATCAATCCGCACTGCAGGTTTCTCAGTGTGAGCAAGCCGTCTTATTGTGGTTTCATACAGTTCGCACAATTATAAAATTTGGCCTTTGTGCTTTTAAAGGCGAGGTGTTCGAGTCAGGACATCGATCAACTGATGTGACTGAAAGAGGTGGACAGAAAACAAATTCGGGGAAAAATAGCAGCAAAATGGTCTTGTTGTTGATGTTTCAGAACATCAACACATAGACGTTCACATTTACCAGAATTATGAAATGACAAGTGTCGTCCTCTCAGCGGTTTCTATGGCAATATTATCAATGCAGAAATGAATCTGCAGCAGTCATGTGGTACAGTGGTCACATGATACAAGTGGGAGCTCTCAGAAAATTCCCAGTTTACAAGCTGTGAGTTCTACGAGGACATGAACGCCTTTTTTATCGTAATCTCATAATTACAATACTTACAACATGGCGTGAACGCACCTTTACATCTCACAATTCTGACTTTTTTTCTTAGAATTCTGTTTATATCTTGCAATTCTGTTTTTTTATATCTATAAAAACAAAAGGAATGGCAACTTTTTATCTCAAAATTAAAAAAAATTCTCACAATTGTACGTTTATATCTCACAATCCTGACTTTTTTTTTAAAGTTGCGAGTTAAAGTCCCCATGAAATCAAAGTTTTTCGGCATTTAGTATCAATATGTTAGTCTTACTGTTATCTATAAGCTAGTGTGCTCCAAAACAATCACAAAATTCATATTTTAGAAGATATAAGCTTTCAAAATGTACAGTCTCCCACTTCCGCCAATATGGATCAGTGATTTTGATGACATCACTCTGCACTTCAGCTTCTCATCAGATTTTCTGTTCAATCCTCTCTAGAATCTGAAGCGTCCCGCCCCATACATTATAAACAGACGCTGAAGCTGCGGCTAAAATCGGTCACTTGTTCGCACATTTACTATTTTCTACATGGTGAATGGCACATAGTATAGGTTTCACATTAGTGTCACACGAACCGCCGCTATGGTCCAAAGACACGATAGCACAGAGCGGATCATATGCGCAAGTCGGCGCAGACCAAAAAACATATGGGACCCTTTTGAATTCTGCACAGAATGCTATTTTAAAGCGATATGGAGGAGATTAGGAGGAGGAAACTGTGGCTTTACCGAGCTCAACAGCTCTGGCCGAACTTTGATATAAACTAAACGCTTTTGGATATTTTAAAAAGGGGGAGGAGCTGTTCGATATGTCCCGCCCTGTCTTCCTGTTTCAGTGGAAATTACATCAACACATTGAATAATGCTGCGCGTTTCAAGGCACTTAAGTGGGCCTTTAACATCTTGCAATTCTGATTTTTTTCTTAGAATTGCGAGATATGAATTGGAAAAAAAAAAGGTTTTATGTTTTTATTCCATGGTGGAAACAAGCTTCCATATCAATCTTACCCCAATCGCATCTGAAAACTCTCTCCGCTGTCCTCCCTCTTTCCTGTCAATGTTCTGTGTGGCGTCTCGCTGGTCTCCCACTGGACTGTGTCTTAACCGTGGTTGAAAAGGACAATAGAGGCATTCATACCGATTTTGTAGGGCTGACAGACTGTAGCTATTGTACAGGTCTTTATGATTTGTTAACGGTTTGAGTTTCCGTTCCCCATGGCTGCCCTGCATCTGAGTTCCTCTGTAACCTCTTACTTGTGCCACTCTCCGGATCACCACCCTGTGTCTGGCTGCGGTTGGCAGGCCATTGGAAGGCAATGATGACCCAAGGTGGGCCGCCTTAGCCAGGTGCCCATGGTTCCATTCGAGTTTTTGTCCAGATAACTCTTTCCGAAAAGCTTCAGGACTCTTTGTTTCATGGTTTGCCGCGACAAATCCGGCGCACCGCCAGGCTTTGGTTTCCACTGTCATTTGCTCGTGAGACGTTTCCGGAATCCACTCTATCATTGGCAGAATCCCGCTTACCTCTACAATATGTAGTTGCATTGAGTTCTCACTGACAATATTTTGTCTCTGGGTCTTTGAATCACTAGATACTCTGGGATTTATGGGTACACAGCTCGGGTCTGGTGCACTTGATCTCTCACTGGTAATGTTCACATCCAGGTTGGCAGATTTAGAAGGGACACGAGTGATTTGTGATGCTTTCCATCTTGAGTTTGCTCTGTCTGATGCATCATTTGCTTTAGATACACATGACCTGGGCTGAGCAAATAAATGAGGGGACAAAATGAAGTTCTTCTCATCCAAGTAACTGCATTTGTGCCTAACCTTTTGTTTAGCCTCCCGGTATCGATGAAATGCATCTGTTTAAAAATAAAAAGTGAAAAATATGTATTAAAAAACTATTTAAAAAATTTGGGGTTGATATGATCTTTAAAATGTTTTAGAAAGAAGTATTTTATGCTTTGTGGAAATCATGATAAAATAACTAAAGTATTGGGACACCCCTCCAAATCATTGAATTCAGATGTTCCGATCACTTCCATGGCCACAGGTGTATAAAATCAAGCACCCATGCAGACGCTTCTACAAACATTTGTGAAAGAATGGGTCGCTCTCAGGAGCTCAGAGAATTCAAGCGTGGTACCGTGATAGGTTGCCACCAGTGCAATAAGTCCATTCATGAAATTTCCTTACTACTAAATATTCCACGGTCATCTGTTAGTGGTATTATAACAAAGTGGAAGCAATTGGGAACAACAGCAACTCAGCCACGAAGTGGTAGGCCGCGTAAAATCACAGAGTGAGGTCAGCGCATGCTGAGGCAATTCTCTGTCTGGCAATCCGATGGATGAGTCTGGGTTTGGTGGTTGCCAGGAGAACGGTATTTGCCTGACTGCATTGTACCAAGTGTAAAGTTTGGTGGAGGGGGGGGGGGGTTATGGTATGGGGTTGTTTTTCAGGGGTTGGGCTTGGCCCCTTAGTTCCAGTGAACTCTTAATGCTTCAGCATTCCAAGACATTTTGGACAATTTCATGCTCCCAACTCAGCTTGGAGCGCCAAAGTCACGTGATTTCAGCAGTTTGGCGGTTTGACACACGATCTGAATCATGATTCAACACGCTGATTCATAACGCTCCGAAGCTTCATGAAGCAGTGTTTTAAAATCGGCCATCACTATGCAAGTCATTATTTAGTTTTTTTTGGCGCACTAAAAATATTCTTGTTGCTTTATGATATTAATATTGAACCACTGTACTCACATTACCTGATTTAAATATGTTTTTAGTACATTAATGGATCTTGAGAGAGGAAATGTCATTGCTGGCTATGCAGGCCTCACTGAGCCATCGGATTTCAACAAAAATATCTTAATTTGTGTTCCGAAGATGAACGGAGGTCTTACGGGTGTGGAACGGCAGAGGGTGAGTAATAAATGACATTATTTTCATTTTTGGGTGAACTAACCCTTTAAGGCTGGATCTAAACAGCGTCATATTGATTCCATACCTGCATTGAGAAAATGAAATGTTATGTCTGCTTTGAGAACAAGAATGCATCCTCACCGGACATTTGGGTAAATATAAATGTTATTGTTTAGTCTGTTTAACATGTTTATATCTCTAACATAAGTGTTAAACACGCCCTCTGTCTTGCTCTTTGGTCTTTGGACGTCCACAGGGCTGCATTACAAATGCTGTGAAGTCTGAGCCCTGTTAGGCCGATGATTAATCACAGGTCCGGTTTTTTAAATGTCAGGTCTGAGCCCAGCGTGGCCCGCCTCTGATCGATGTCCCACTCTACGGCTATCGTTCAGAAAGCTGCTCTGACGCTGTGGGACTCAGAATGACTCACCATTTGCTCCAGAGAAGGTGAGTGGTGAAGGGTTTAAATGCAAATGTGTTCAACTTCTGGAGAGCGGGGAGAGATATATTGAGGTCCATAATCTGAGAACACTAATGAAAAGCTTACATTTCCCATTCTTTTTTTCATTTTAATATGACATATTTAACATTACAAATTAAAACGCTGAATTTTTTTTAATGAATTTTAGTGTTTTAGTATTTGTTTTGTCCCTCTTTTGCTTTAATAGCACTTGAGCTCAATGAACTCCACAAGTTAAACCTGATGATCATCCAGCATGATTTGAAAATTATCCCCCAAAAATTGCCTGATTTTGCAGTGTCAGACGCATACCTGGGTGGGTCAGCATACTTTGTTGATCCTGGAATAATATTCCTGTCCGAAAATGTAATCCTAACCATATCCCTACCCCTAAACCTAGCCCCCACCCCACAAGTTATCCCTAAAATCAGAGGGAAAGGATAGGTGAAAAACTGATGTAGAACCCTGCTGTAAACTTGACAAAAACTGTAAACTCATCCCTCAAATCTGATTGGTTGATTGGAATGTTGATCCATGTTGATCAGGTTCTTTAACACTGGTTCTTTATTGACATGTATGATTCCACAAATAAACTTTAACATCCATATAACCTTTTACATGATTACACAAAAGGTTTAAACTAAGAAGAAAAAAATTGTTCTTTTTTAAGAACTCTTCACTAAAAGGTTCTTTGGGGGACCAAAAATGGTTCTTCTGTGGCATTCAATGCAAAAACTTTTGAAACCTTTATTTTTAAGTGATTGGAAGCAATAAATAAGGCTGACTCTGACATATTTCGTCTTTGTTTTATGTCATAGCTTTTTTTAAATAAAAACAAATGTAGTGAGACTGGAGTAAACAACATCTGGCTGATATTTTCTCCTTTGAGACCTATATGTAATATGAATATGATTTTTGTTTTTTTTTGCAGAAAATTTTTAGAAGATACCAAATATTGGAGTTTGGGAAAATATCCAAGATAAGCACTATTCTACGCTTAAATTTTCCTTATTGGCTGTTTTCACACACAAATCATGATTTATTAATAAGCCAAGTTAAATGAAATATTTTCAATGCAACAACACATGCAAAAATCACCCACACAGTAACCTTAGAAACAACTAATTTAAGCAGATTTATTTACTTGGAGAAGTAGAATTTGAATAGGTAAGTAATTATTTCTAATTAACAATAAAAAATGGCCTAAAATTGCATCCTGTTGGCTACACAGCTTGCAATTGATAAGAACACCGGCCTCACCTTAGGCTACGTTTAATCCGGATAGATTTAATCCTTCATGAATCCTGATAGATTTGAAAACTGAGTTTTCGTTTCAAAACGCTCTCCGTCCACACTAACATTTTCCAAAAGTTTCTCATCCACACTGAAACGTAAGTAAACGCCAAATTCCACTTACTGCGCATGTGTAAAACTTCATAGAAGCTCACTGAGATGATACAGACATCATAAAGTTATCACACAATTCTTCTGGCAGGATCATTTTATTTAGCAAAATATCTCACCATTCACTGATGCGTCCAGGTTGCATTCGGTCAACCATTAGTTGGGTCTAAAACGCAACTCCACTCGTGTTTTGCCACAGGACAACAAATGCAAGTACATTTTCTGTCGTCCTTGCAGGACTGTGATATAAAGGGAATGGGAGATGAGACTCTGATTGGTTTATTGCACGTAAAGCCCAAAACACATCCATAACTCATTAAAGGGTTAGTTCACCCAAAAATGAAAATTCTGTCATTAATTACTTACCCTCATGTCGTTCGACACCCGTAAGACCTCCGTTCATCTTCGGTACACAAATGAAGATATTTTAGTTTAAATCTGATGGCTCTGAAAGGCCTCCATTGGCACAATGCACGGTACACTCTCAAGACCCTTAAAAGGTACTAAAGACGTCGTTACAAAGTCCATCTCACTACAGTGGTTCTACAATAACTTTATGGAGTGACGAGAATAGTTTTTGTGCACAAAAAAACCCTAAATAACGACTTATATAGTGATGACGATTTCAAAACACGGCATCATGAAGCTTCGAAGCGTTATGAATCAGTGAGTCGATTCAGCGGTTTGAATCGCCAAATTTCAGCAGTTTGGCGGTTTGACACGCGATCCGAATCATGATTCGACTCACTGATTCATAACGCTTCGAAGCTTCATGAGGCCGTGTTTTGAAATCTGCTTGAAATCTGAAATCAATTCTTGAAATCTGGTGAACTAACCCTTTAAGAGAATAGGGACAATGCACCGGGGCGCCAACCATTTTTCCCATCGTTAAACTAGCAAAAGTGGATTCGGCCCTAAGTGCACATGCGCTTAGATTGTTAAAACAGGGCCCTTAGTTTTAGCATTTGGTAAAGCATGCTGGGTAATAGAAATCCCAGCCCGGTTTCAGTTAAATGGAAGTTTGTCTAAAATAAAAGAAACAAGTTCAACAAACTCAAAATAATGAAACAATTCAGATTATTTAAAATTAGGGCTGGGTATTGACACAAATTTCACAATTCAATTCGAAAGACATATTTCGTCTTTGTTTTATGTCATAGCTTTTTTTAAATAAAAACAAATGTAGTGAGACTGGAGTAAACAACATCTGGCTGATATTTTCTCCTTTGAGACCTATATGTAATATGAATATGATTTTTGTTTTTTTTTGCAGAAAATTTTTAGAAGATACCAAATATTGGAGTTTGGGAAAATATCCAAGATAAGCACTATTCTACGCTTAAATTTTCCTTATTGGCTGTTTTCACACACAAATCATGATTTATTAATAAGCCAAGTTAAATGAAATATTTTCAATGCAACAACACATGCAAAAATCACCCACACAGTAACCTTAGAAACAACTAATTTAAGCAGATTTATTTACTTGGAGAAGTAGAATTTGAATAGGTAAGTAATTATTTCTAATTAACAATAAAAAATGGCCTAAAATTGCATCCTGTTGGCTACACAGCTTGCAATTGATAAGAACACCGGCCTCACCTTAGGCTACGTTTAATCCGGATATATTTAATCCTTCATGAATCCTGATAGATTTGAAAAATGAGTTTTCGTTTCAAAAAGATATTTTAGTTTAAATCTGATGGCTCTGAAAGGCCTCCATTGGCACAATGCACGGTACACTCTCAAGACCCTTAAAAGGTACTAAAGACGTCGTTACAAAGTCCATCTCACTACAGTGGTTCTACAATAACTTTATGGAGTGACGAGAATAGTTTTTGTGCACAAAAAAACCCTAAATAACGACTTATATAGTGATGACGATTTCAAAACACGGCATCATGAAGCTTCGAAGCGTTATGAATCAGTGAGTCGATTCAGCGGTTTGAATCGCCAAATTTCAGCAGTTTGGCGGTTTGACACGCGATCCGAATCATGATTCGACTCACTGATTCATAACGCTTCGAAGCTTCATGAGGCCGTGTTTTGAAATCGTCATCACTATATAAGTCGTTATTTAGGGGTTTTTTTGCACACAAAAACTATTCTCGTCGCTTCATAAAGTTATTGTAGAACCCCTGTAGTGAGATGGACTATGTAACAACGTCTTTAGTACCTTTTAAGGGTCTTGAGAGTGTACCGTGCATTGTGCAATGGAGGCCTTTCAGAGCCATCAGATTTCAACTAAAATATCTTCATTTGTGTTCTGAAGATGAACGGTCTTACGGGTGTCGCACGACATGAGGGTAAGTAATTAATGACAGAATTTTCATTTTTGGGTGAACTAACCCTTTAAGAGAATAGGGACAATGCACCGGGGCGCCAACCATTTTTCCCATCGTTAAACTAGCAAAAGTGGATTCGGCCCTAAGTGCACATGCGCTTAGATTGTTAAAACAGGGCCCTTAGTTTTAGCATTTGGTAAAGCATGCTGGGTAAT
Source organism: Gobio gobio (assembly GCF_949357685.1). NCBI lineage: Eukaryota > Metazoa > Chordata > Actinopteri > Cypriniformes > Gobionidae > Gobio > Gobio gobio. The sequence goes on from NC_137119.1 coordinate 33,449,035, forward strand.
AGAAATCCCAGCCCGGTTTCAGTTAAATGGAAGTTTGTCTAAAATAAAAGAAACAAGTTCAACAAACTCAAAATAATGAAACAATTCAGATTATTTAAAATTAGGGCTGGGTATTGACACAAATTTCACAATTCAATTCGATTTCGATTCACAAGCTTTCGATTCGATTTTCGATTCAATATCGATTATTTTGGATGTATATCAGGTACAATACATGGCAAATTTTCTCAAGGAAAACAAATCTCTGAACTAATGTTGTAAACTATGGGAGTCAGTTGGTACTACATTAACCTACTAATATTGAAGGTAAAAATGAACTGATCCGTATACAAACACTTAAATTACACTCAATGATGTTTTTTTTTATAAAGTTATAATATGAACTTTACAATTACATAATTATATTTCTACTCCAATTCGTTTTTTTTTTTAATATAAACATTTAAATGGTGACTGTCATAAAAACTTGCCAGATTTATTCATACATAGCCATGCATTAAATAAGAACATTAAAAATGACAATGAATAGCCTATGTAATATGGTGCATAAAATCAGCAAAATGTTCATCTCTAGAGTTATTTTTCTTAGCTGACTAACGAGTTTATGGACTCTGGATGTTTTTTCTGAGGTAAATGTGACGTTACATGACATTGTTTACAAGTCGTTTTACTTGACACTGATTGAGCTATTCTATGTGACGATACGGATTTCGGGTATCTTTTAACACACTTTCAGATGCTCATTCATGTTTATTTCGCGCTGTTACTGCTTTTAAGGTGGAAGAGAAGATCAGTTCATGTGCGCTCCGCACTGCGGCTTCTCTTGAGCAGAGCTGTGGCAAAGCGATCTCGCGCCACAACGCCAAAACGGTATTTATTTTTTTGAATTTCGTAAAAAAAATGGACGTAATTTGAAATCCTAGACTTTGTTTCATATCAATAGTAATAAAGCACAAAGATTATTGTGATTTATTGGATCCAGTTCATTCATCAACTGAAACAGGATGACTAATCGATTCTTGGGATTTAAGAATCAATATTGTTTCGTAAAAGTGAGAATCGATTCAAATCGAGAAATCTATATTTTTTACCCAGCCCTACTTAAAATGTGTCAGTTTTGTTAACTCAAAATAAAAAGAAAGTTCTAAATACTCGTACAAGTTATTTGGATTGAACTCATTTGTTTAATTTAAGTTTACCCTACTTACACCAATGAATAATTTTGAGCATAAGGGTTCACAGTGAATGATGAACGATGACAGGATTCTGCACATGCGCACATTAGAAATTCAGTGTGAGAACCTCTTAAATATGCAAAATTATTAGTGAATAGGCATGGTACCATTAAAGTGGCACTCTTTTATTTTTGAAAGAAAAAAGATTAAAAAATTTTTTTTCAAAAGAGTTAATTGCAATGAGTTGGGTTGGTAATGGTATCAGTTACCATAATTGTATATGGTTTGAGCACATGTGACTCAATATCAGAGTGGTGTTGTGAGTGAAGGGCCATCTACAGTAATAGTCAGCGGCAGTCCTGACTCATATGGTTGAAATCTGACATGAGACTGCTTGAAGTTGCTCTGAAAAAATGTAATGCTTTGTTAATTTAAAATAATAGGGACAGGTGGAACAGAGAGCAGATGTAAAACTGTGAAATTGCTGTGGGTATGAAGCTGGTCCTAAAGTCACCATGAAATCAAAACTGATAATTTGATGGAATATTGCAGTAATGTTATAAATGATTTATCCATACACATTATTTTAATTGCCCTTGTAATGTTTAATCAAAATAACTTCCCCTCCCTCTTGCAGCGACATCTCTTCTCTGGCCCTGTCCCAAATGGTACCCTAAACCCTCACGGTCTTCCTCTGAGTCTGCACTTTCACGACGTAATGTCGCTTTGACTGCCGGGAAGAAGTCCGCTGCGTAGTCCGCACTAGTGCAGACTCGGCAGAAGTGTGCATCAAGGGCGCATATCGACCTCAAAGGGGGGGCTCGCGAGCACCCTTCTGAGACCTTAAATGACAAATGGGACTCTCTGCGGTCTCGTGGACTTAATGGACACAAGACCAAAAGTGCACATGAAGTGTGCCATTTGGGACAGGGCCTCTGATGACGTGTTTACTGGCTTAAGGGCGGGACAACATGTCAATCACATGAGATCAACCAATAGCAAACCAAAACCATCCAATCAATTTCCAATGAATAAAATTAATTCCCCATCTAGTTCTTGTACAAGAAACCGTTTCACTCGGATGTACAGTAAGGGCCCTATCATACACCCATCGCAATGCGGCACCAGGTGCGACACAAGTGTTTTTCGCTAGTTTCAGCCTGACAGTTATCATTTTTACGTCCTGCTCCACATAAATAGCAAATGCATTTGTGCCCATTGTTGGCGCGTTGCTATTTTGAGGCAACTGAAATAGACTACTATTTTTTTTGTTATTTAAAGATCACGTTAGTGCCTATAGGTGGGTGCACAATGTGCGCACACTCTGCTAATTACACACACAGGGATGCGCAGCAGCTCACAAACATTTTTAAATATGATTAAATTAAAAGATTAAAATGTAAAAGATTATTATTTTGTACATAAATATAAAAATGCCTACATGTCATAATGGCTAGTCATTGCATGTTTCAGAATTAGCCTACCTATTTGCAGTAATGACGAGCAAGCAGGTGTGGCGTCACTGGACAAGCAGGTCCGTTTCCTCACTAGAGAAGTGTTCATTCTTTCCGCTCGCAAATTCCACCATGTAAATAGCGAATCTGCCCTGATGCAAGCGGAACTGGCTTTTTAAAGGTCCTGTTCTTCGTGATCCCATTTTTCAAACTTTAGTTAGTGTGTAATGTTGCTGTTAGAGCATAAATAATACCTGTAAAATTATAAAGCTCAAAGTTCAATGCCAAGCAAGATATTTTATTTAACAGAAGTTCCCTTTCAAAGCCTACAGCGAACTGCCGGTTTGGTTTGGACTACATCTCTGTACATCCTGCTTTAATGACGTCAGTAGAGCAGTTGGTTGACTAACCTCCGCCCACAAGAATACGCAAAAAAGGGGGCGTGGTCTTGTTGCTCCCGCGTGGAGAAGAGGAAGTGTTGCGTTTGTATAGTTTGTTTGTCGCCATGTCGTCGAGACGCTGTTATTTTCATCCCTGAGTCAAATCACCTTTGTTTGGCTTTCCCAGGGACGCTGTACTTAGAGATCATTGAGCGCATGCATCTCCGTTATGGTAAGAGGTGTGACCTTTCCGGGCAACATGCGCTAAGCTGCTGTCGAATCACAACACGGGAACCGCTGGCACAATCAGAACTCGTTACGTATTTCTGAATGAGGGACTTCAGGCCGTTTTTAGGACAGTGAAAACAGCGGTATACAGATAAGTAAATTGTGTGAAAAATACTGTTTTTTTACACGCGAAACATGAGCACATGTTATATTGCACACTGTAAACACAATCAAAGCTTCAAAAAAACACAAAAAACGGGACCTTTAAGGGAATGGGACTCTGATTGGTTTATTGCACGTTGTGCCCAAAACACATCCATGACTAGGGCTGCACAATATATCGAAATTATCGAAATATCGCAAATGTACATATCGCAATATGCATATCGCAACGGCACACAATATCTGAATGATTTTAATAAAAAATCAACATTGTGAAAAGAGTACGTTTTAGGTCGACGCATATAGCAGGGAATAGAGACGGAATAGATACGACTGTTACTTACGTGATTTGCTTGACCGAATGCGTGTCAATAGGATCCTTGCATTAGGTCTTAAAGTGACAGCCTGCTAATACAGTAAACCTGTCGCTGTCTGTCAAACAACAACAAAAAAAGAGAGAAAATCACTCAGTGCTCTTGGCTGAATAACCTTAAATAGCTTTATTATGTATCAGTGTGTATATTTAATTCATGTGAAGACTACTGTTTTTAGTTAAGTTTTACGTTGATATAACTATATATAATAACTATATATTACCAAGTCAAAGACTTTTTGGTATTTAAATATTGGCATTACATTTTTTTAATTATGATTGTCAGATTTGTGACATAAATTTTTGCTAAAACGCTGCTGGTCACTTTCAGAAGTTGTAGCGATGCTTTCTTTTCCCAGAAATAATGTGAAATACATAAATGGTATCAATCTCAGTTTTTAAATAATTTTTTTATATAATTTAAATAGATTTTACACACTTAAAGCAATATCGTATCGCATATCGAATATTGCATTATTTAACAAGGTATTGCATATCGCATTTTTCTTCAATATCGCAATGCCCCCCATGACTCATTAAGAGAACAGGAACTCTTTTAGACCATTTGCCTAACTAGCAAAAGTGGATTCGGACATCTCGTGCGCTTTATACCATGCGCTCAGATCGTTAAAATAGGGCCCTACTTCACAAAAGGGAAGAAAAGACTATCGCAACTTCAGCTTCATACCGACTTTATTAAGTGCAGTCAAATACCAGAAAATCTGACCATTTAGGATTTTTAGGATACATCTTTCTTTCAGCAGGGAAATTGAGCTGTGTGTCTGATAGCTGTTCTATTGCTTTTGTTATACATAATGTGGAATCCTGCTAGTATTCTCTTTTTATTATGTTTTTTTTTTTTTATGTAACCAGATGAAGTTACATTAATTTTGTATCTGATTGCGAAATGCCACGTCTGCTTTAGCAACTAGTAAATTCTCATCTTCCACTCAAACAAACAGAAATAACCAGTCAAAACATTTGCAAATTAAGCATCTGGCCTCATGTCTCTATGTGTAGAGAAACCTCTACATGCTGAGTGATTGGCAGGAAGTCGCTCTTTTCAGTCTCGATACACACTGTGAGGTGATTTTGAGGCACGCTGGGTAGCAAGCTAGACTCGGTGGCAAACAAATGTTTGCGCCACACATAATAGATGCCTCCAGATCCCCGCAAGGAATTTCCCATAGCAGCAGGTGAAAGCAACAGTGTAATTAGACAGAGGTTGCACAAGGCTGCAAACATTCGCCCATTATTTCCTCTCCTCTCCTGTTGCTTGAACTAAACCATGTTTAAGGGAACTCTGTGGGACTGTCACTCAAGACTCTGATTAGCCATTTCAGAGAGTGTATTGATTTTTCTTTGGCAGCATTTTACTCCTACCAACCAGATTCATTACGATGCAAGCCATAAATCGCTCACTAAGGGGGCTTTAACACAACACGGTTTTCTACTAAAAACTGAAAACTTAAGTTTTGTAGGGCTGGGTTTTGGCACAAATTTCACAATTCGATTCGATTTCGGTTCAATTCGATTCTTTAGTGATTGTTTTGAATGTATACCACATGGAAGCAGGCCCACTACATTACTATAATGTTGAAGGTGGCTCAAATTAACTGATTTGTATACAAACACTTAATTAACACTCAAGGAAGTTTTATAATAATAAAGTTATAATACTAACTTTACAATTAGCCTACATGATTATATTTCTACTCCAATTCTGGTTTTTTTTAACATTTAAATGGTGGTTGTCAACTTGAGGGCTTTATTCAAACATGCATTATACATTGAAGAACATTATATTATAAATATTATATATACAAATTATATTGAATATGTAATGTGCATATATTTATATGCTCCTCTCTAGAGTAAATTTTTCTAGCTGACTAACGAGTTGGTTAGGATTAGGGTTATATTTTCTGAGGTAAATGTGACGTTACAAGACATTGTTTACAAGCTGTTTTATTGACGTCTTTCCGCGCTTGAAACGAGAGATTACACGTTTTTGTACTCTATCTTTTAACATACCTTCAGTTCAGATGTTCATTCATGTTTATTTTGAGCTGTTACTGGTATTAAAGCGGAGGAGATGATCAGTTCACGTGCGCCTTCGCGCTGCCGCTTCTCTTGAACTATCTTTCACGACAGCGCCAAAGCGGTATTTATTTTTTGAATTTCGTAGTAAAATTTTAATTTGAGATTTTGTGTCATATCAAAAGTAATAAGGCACAAAGCTTATTGCGATTTATTGGATGGGAGGCATGCTACAATGTTCCATTCATTCATCAACTGAAAACTAGACTAATCATTTCTTGGGACTTAAGAGAATCAATTCGAGAAATCTATATTTTTACCCAGCCCTAGCATTTTGGCTATTCATTTTTGGGGACTGAAAACACAAACTTTTGAAAACGGGTTTTTAAATCTATCTTTTTTAAAAGTAAAAAAAAAACGATACGTTATAGTCTCTGTGTAAACTATACTGTAAAATTGTTAATTAGTTAGACTTACTTAAAAAAAAGCATGCAAACCAATTGTCTTGAAAAAACCAAGTAAAGTGAAATAGGAATAGTATGTTGTGCCAACAAAAGCTTAGTTCGTATAGTTCACTTACACAAGAGTTCCAGTAACTGTAGAGAGTATTTGATCTTTTACTTTAGATTTACTCTTGACTTGGTATAGCTACCATTGTTGTTACCATTGTTGTGTTTTGTATGCTGAATGTTGAAGTCTGTGTGTGACTCAAGCTTGATCAACTGCGAGATGTTTGTTACAAACATAGAGGGATTATATCAAGCCAATTAAAAGTTTCACAGGTGTTTATGACGTAAGTGTTAGCACTAAAATTGTAAACGATCATTATACGACAAAGGGAAATATTATAGGTTTATTTTAAAAGGAGACCTAATTTCAGACTAAATCATTAACTATAGTTAATAGTAAGGTCAACTTTTAGAAGCAACCCATTTATTACTTTGCTTTCTTTGAAACCAAATAACTGATTTCTTGTTGCATCACTGCATCAATAGGAACAGAGTTATATGAATGTTCCAAGTTCCCAACCAAAGTGAACACTGATCACCATAATGGTGAGGGTGTTTTTTTTGGCTTGACAAAATGCCACTCAAACCAATCAATTAATCTTAACTTGGGTTTTCTGAGTAAACAAGGAATAGTATGTGAATAGTACAGATTACTAGATTTTTACAATTAAGAAATTAAGTAAAGTTAACTAAAAAGTGTTAGTTAGAATCATTGTTGGATTTTACAGTGTACAAAAATGTGAATTTGTAAAAACAGTGAGTGACGTCATGCGAATGCGTATGACGTGTTCAGTCTATAAACGCTTAGTGTTTCTTTACAAAGTCACATCACCAACTATTGGCCTGGCACCGTAATTTTTTGTCGTTTTCGCGTTGCCGTCTGCATGCAAAAAAACGCAAAGGAAAAACGTTTTAATTTTTAGTACATCGTTGTCATGTAAACATACCCTGAATATGAATGGGTTTAATTGCTTACCGTTGATTCCGCTATCCGTAACGGAACATTCCCAAGCACAGCACAGATTCCACTTCTCATCTTTTCTGTGGAAACATTGTCAATGAAATGCATAAAAGACCAGAATTTTATAAATACGCCTTTTAAATGTGTTTTTATGTTGAAAATACACTTGTTGAAAAACTTTGAAAATCTAAAGATTGAAGTACAATTTCTCTAATAATCACATTCGACCAATAAACATTTGGAGATTGTAAAACTTCTGTAAATTAGTAACTGAGAATGTTATGACAGACACAACATTATACATAATTACATATAATATACTGTATATACATATATAAAGTTACTAAGTTAATATGATATTCTATTAAATAATTTATTTTAATAATTTAAATATAATTTGAATATATAATTCCTGTTGTATGATATGATAACATCAAATTCATCTAAAACAAACTCATCCAAGTTATACTATTCACAGTCATTTATATCTCATTAATGACAGTTATTACTGGGCAAAAGCTACTAAAACGCTATCTTTTAGCATTAAAATGTGATTTTTTTTTTAGATTTGCTAACTGAACTGAACTGAGTGAAGTCAGAAATGAAACTTTATTTCCACAGAAAGGACTGACAGGACACAACAGCAACTGTGTTGTATTCAACATAATAGTTGGTGTTGAATTGCTTCTGATGTGATGGAAACAGGCAAAACAATAGAAGCTCTTTACTATTGCAAACAACATGAGTTCCTGCTAGTAAGTAGTCAAATGAATCAAGCATACAATGCTAACAGATTGGCTGTGAATGTCCCTGCAGCTCATCAAATCTCTCATCTTATAGCCCAGGACCAATGAGTCATGGAAGTCTATAATTATTCCTGGCTATTGTTTTCCATTACCGACACCTCATATCAGCCCTACTCACAACACAAGCCACCTTTAACATCTCTAAAGCACACTTTTTGTGAAAGCGTAATGCACAAGCGGGATAAAGTAGTCATTTTCTCTGTTATAGCCCTGCTCAATGCAGCATACAAAACTGAAATGGCTTGTTTTGATGGTGTGAAAACTCTTAATTCCTCTAGTAGATTGTATTGTACAGAGGCACTGAGAGAGCCAATACAGCTGCTTCCATCCCAGAGTAAAAGACAAAAAAAAAAGGTGAGCATGAGATATAGATAGATAGATAGATAGATAGATAGATAGATAGATAGATAGATAGATAGATAGATAGATAGATAGATAGATAGATAGATAGATAGATAGATAGATAGATAGATAGATAGATAGATAGATAGATAGATAGATAGATAGATAGATAGATAGATAGATAGATAGATAGATAGATAGATAGATAGATAGATAGATAGATAGATAGAAGTCTTCTGAAGTCATAGAGGTTTGGAATGACATATGGATGATTAAATGATGGCAGAATTATAGTTTTTGTCTGAACCATCCATTTATATTATTCAACATGCTAACCAAATTAAGTAATTAAAAAGTTTAATATGTAGAAAGCATTATAGTCGAATCAAACTAATAACTGTACCTTTTACTCTTCTGTTTATTTTCCGTGAGCTGCATATTGCCGCACGTTTGTCTTGTGGTCTCTTCTGAATGGGTTCACACCCAATGCTATAATTACACACAAGAGACGCAACAGTAACCAGGAACTCGGACACACTTCAGTAAGTGGTCAAGCTGACGTACTGTATGACAGCAGCTCGGGCTGAAATCTTCCCTCTGCCAAACACAAACGAGATGTTTATCTAAAGTCATTTTTGCTTGTTATTGGTATGGTGGAATTGGATCATCGAAGGTGAGCAGCAAAGACATTGGTTAATAAAGTGAGATTAAATGCATAAGTATATTTGTGTAATTTAATTGTTGCAGGTTTGCGTAATATTATTTAATATTTATTATGTTTGCATGTCACTGTTTTTATTCATTTTGAGGAATACTAAATCTACGGAAGCTTGTTTCTGCGATTCTGACTTTTTAACACACAATTGCGAGATATAAAGTCCAAATCTGAGAAAGTCCGAATTATGAGTTATAAAGTCAGAATTGCAAAAGAGTCAGATTTGGGAGTTTATACAATAGACAGACAGACAGACAGACAGACAGACAGACAGACAGACAGACAGACAGACAGACAGACAGACAGACAGACAGATAGATAGATAGATAGATAGATAGATAGATAGATAGATAGATAGATAGATAGATAGATAGATAGATAGATAGATAGATAGATAGATAGATAGATAGATAGATAGATAGATAGATAGATCGACAGATCGACAGATCGACAGATAGATAGATAGATTGACAGACAGACAGATAGATAGACAGATCGACAGATAGACAGACAGACAGACAGACAGATCGATCAATCGATAGACAGATAGACATATAGACTGACAGATCGACAGATAGATAGATCGACAGATAGATAGATAGATAGATAGATAGATAGATAGATAGATAGATAGATAGATAGATAGATAGATAGATAGATAGATAGATAGATAGATAGATAGATAGATAGATAGATGAGTAATTTGTTCATAAACCAGGCTTACCAAACTAAAACTACTACAGTATATAGCTACTCTTAAATACACTATATTGCTTAAAGTATTGGGACACTCCTCCAAATCATTGGATTCAGGTGTTCCAATCCCTTCCATGGCCACAGGACAGGCGTATAAAATCAAGCACCTAGGCATGCAGACTGTAGCTGTGTCTCATTTCATTTAATTTTGAAGGCTGCATCCTCTGGAGGACACATCCTATGAAGGATGCGGTATACGGAGAGTCCTTAATCAGAATTAAACGAGACGTCCTCCGTAGGACACACAGGCAGGAAGTATCACGTTGCTATGCCAACACGTTCACCGTGGAGTTGCGCTCTCACACCAGTTATATGAATGAAAATTATTTATAACTTGAAAATGACTATGAAATGTTTTGCCTTGACAGCAAAGTACTGTTCTAAACGTTTAAAAAAAAAAAATCACAACACTTGTAATCCTGTTTACCACAACTATCTATTTGAGGTATATATACAGCTTAAAAACAAAAACAAGCTTTAAACTACTTAAGTTTAAACACCACATCTTCGCTTACATGTATATCTGCCGGCGGCGCCATTTTTTCAAATAATATTTAAAAAACATGACGGTTGTTAATGGCGATGCAAAGAATTGTGGGTTATCTGCAGCAACGAAGGATACATCTCATGCACACTCCGAATTCCTGAAAAGAAGGGCGCATTTGAAGGTCGCTTTCGGAGTATCCTACTTACTTTTTTGAAATGAGACAGCCTTCAGACGCATGCAGCCTTCAAATGCGACCTCGGAGGATGCAGCCTTTCGAAATGAGACACAGCTTGTGTCATTAAAGTTCAAGTGCATGTAAAGCCAGGCGTCCCAAAACTTTTGGCAATATAGGCTAGTGTATAATACAGAGCTGCCAACTCTCACGCATTGGCCGTGAGACACACGCATTTGAATGGTTTCACACGCCACACCCCTGATTTCTCACGCTGAAGTGTCAACCTGGTCGGTCAAATGCCTGAAAGATGAGTTTATAGATCTACCAGTTACCAGCTACTCGTTATCGACTATGGTAGTTATGCTTTCAGTTTGGGGGTTCAAGATAAATGTGCAAATAAATAGGCTACGGCGGCGTAGTGCGACCAAAAGCCACATTCCGGAAGCGGTGCGGTATGACACCTCAGCTCAAATCTCACGGCTCAAGCGAATGCTCCACTCATTGCTGCGCGCTCACCAGTTCGCTCAAATCCAGTTCTGACATGAAATTTGCCTGTATTTGTTGTAGCTATTAAATGTAGCTATTTTGTTTAATATTTATGTTTAAATATTAACCAGTGCTATTTTAAATTTCATCTAGGCTATTAAGAAAAGCGCATAGACAAAGTCAAAGACATAGGGTCAGAAATGATTTTTAATTTATTTAAAGTTAATTTCGTTTTGTATAAATTGTAGCCTATCTTAATTTTAATCAGTGTTCACTTTGCAGATGAACTAGAGCGCGTCTCAAATAAACCCAAACTCAGCAGCTAGCCTACTTGCCTCACAGACATGAGAAGTAGGCCTATAGAAAGCTTGAAATGTTACAATTTGTCCTAAACTAACATGACACATATTTTATATTGAGGGCTTCAAAATAACTGGTAAGATGTTTCACATAAAGCAGCATGCCCTTTCAGATGCTCTGAGAGATAGGCTATCTTTACAAATAGCCTATTTGCGGTGTTTGTGGTGACATGTGGTGCCTTCCTCAGTGCATAACTTACATTTCACATTATATTCTCCATCTGTAAATGTTAGAAAGTCGTGCAAATATGTCAATTTTGCTGTCTGGAGAGGACGAGCTTCTGCAAGTGAATCTCCGCTAAAATTCAAGATTCCGTGATCGAGCGCCGCCGCCTGCAAATAGCTCAATAATTCTGACTAAAATATACACAATTCTAAAATATTTGTTGTTGGACAGTAAATGTACCATATGTGGAATTTTAAACCCACAAGTAGGCTAAATATATTTTTATGAAAGTGACCATTATGGGGTAATCAAGTAGGCTATTCTAATGCTTTTTCAAAATTATTAATTTTGTTTTTGGCCACCGTTTAAGCCCCCTTTTTGCACAATGTATTGCATAGACTACATTACATTCACTGTATTTCAATAGCAACATTGCTTTTAGGACATCAGTGGGCAGGATGTGAAATAAAATTATTAAAATAAGTACAGATTTATTTTTTCCAAATAGAAAAACTTTGCCATTGAAATGACTGGGAAAAAAGTGTCCCAATAACCCTGAAAAAAAAAATTGCTTTGTACAGCGACAAAATGTTGGTTGGCCCCACCAAATCTCACTCCAAGATTTTGCGAAAAGTTGGCAGCTCTGATAATATAATGTATTTTATTTCTTCTAAAGAATTTGAGGAGAAACATCTGAGGCACATGAGAACTCCAAATTCGTTTTAGCTTTGAAATGGCCATATTTGACATCTTTCCCTAGCAGTTTCTCTTTAATCATGCTGAATTAAGTCTTGTACCGGAAGATACTGAAAGGAAGAGAGAAGCATGGCGAATGTGGGCTTCCCTGAGGCTGTTTGATCCATCTGGTCACTCAGGGTTTCATGTACTTCCCTTCTCCAAGTCTCCATGAGGAAAGCCCAGAGCAGGCCTGCTTTCTGCCAGCCAGGCCCATGCTTGAGTCAGAGAACAGCTGCTGCTGATGGCAGGGAGAAATGATGGCGCCGCGGCATACACTTCATTTGCTTTTACGTTTGTAGTGCACTTACTTTCAAACCAAATTGCAAATTAATATTGCTATGGAGACACTTACATATACGGCTCTGCCAAAGAATAAAGTGATTAACTCAGAAGTTCAGAGCACGTTTGATAAGAGTGTTTTGTGTTGTACTGACTATCTTGGATTGTGAAAAGTCTGGGCTTGGTTTTCCTCTTCCCATTCCAGGCTTCTGGAGTATTTAGTCCACATGGACAGGCATCAGTGGTCCAAGGAGAGGGATCTAAAGAAGGAACTGGCTTCACAGCAAAGAATGGACTTGAAAAATGTGAGCTATTTATCTTTTATCAGGCACTAATGAAGTAAAGCCAAGCAAAAGTTGTGCTGAGGCCAATATTCATCAGGTCACCAGCTTCAATGCATGTTAAGTGCTCGAGCATACAACACAAATACAAAATAAGTCAAAATTTCACTATACAAAAACATCCTCCATTTCTTTGTGCTTTTCTGAAATGAGACCGCCTCAATGACATATGGAGCCAACAAACGCAACACCCGGAGAGAACAGCCTTCACATTCAGACACATCTAATGTTTTTGTTTCACTAAAAAGAAATGCTTTTGATTAATTAAAACAAATCTGTTCACATGATTAATTTGTTTGTGAATCAGGCTAAATTGGTTGAGCTGTATGTTTTTGATTCACTAAAAAGAACCGATTCATATGAATCTTTTGTTTGTGAATCAAACTACACTAATTCCACTATAATGTATTTGCTTCACTAAAAAGAACTGGTTCATTAGAGTCATTTGCTCACAAATCAAACTACACTAATTCCACTATAATGTATTTGCTTCACTAAAAAGAACTGGTTCATTAGAGTAATTTGCTCACAAATCAAACTACACTAATTCCACTATAAGATATTTGTTTCACTAAAAAGAACTGGTTCATTAGAGTCATTTGTTTATGAATCAAGCTACACTAATTCCGCTATATTGTATTTGATTCACTAAAAAGAACTGGTTCATTAGTCATTTGTTTGTGAATCAAACTACACTAATTCCACTATATTGTATTTGATTCACTAAAAAGAACTGGTTCATTAGAGTCATTTGTTTGTGAATCAAGCTACACTACGGTAATTTCACTATAATGTATTTGATTCACTAAAACAACTGGTTCATTAGAGTCATTTGTTTGTGAATCAGGCTAAATTGGTTGCGCTGTATGATTTTGATTCACTAAAAAGAGCTGGTTCATTAGAGTCATTTGTTTGTGAATCAAACTACACTAATTCCGCTATATTGTATTTGATTCACTAAAAAGAACTGGTTCATTAGTCATTTGTTTGTGAATCAAACTACACTAATTCCACTATATTGTATTTGATTCACTAAAAAGAACTGGTTTATTAGAGTCATTTGTTTGTGAATCAAGCTACACTAATTCTGCTATATTGTATTTGATTCACTAAAAAGAACTGGTTCATTAGTCATTTGTTTGTGAATCAAACTACACTAATTCCACTATATTGTATTTGATTCACTAAAAAGAACTGGTTCATTAGAGTCATTTGTTTGTGAATCAAGCTACACTACGGTAATTTCACTATAATGTATTTGATTCACTAAAACAACTGGTTCATTAGAGTCATTTGGTTGTGAATCGGGCTAAATTGGTTGCGCTGTATGATTTTGATTCACTAAAAAGAGCTGGTTCATTAGAGTCATTTGTTTGTGAATCAAACTACACTAATTCCACTATATTGTATTTGATTCACTAAAAAGAACTGGTTCATTAGAGTCATTTGTTTGTGAATCAAACTACACCAATTCCACTATAATGTATTTGCTTCACTAAAAACAACTGATTCATTAGAGTCATTTGTTTGTGAATCGGGCTAAATTGGTTGCGCTGTATGATTTTGACTTAATTCCTATAACATTAAATTCGGGCTGCAAACATGGGTGACATCTTATTTTGCAGCAGGACTGTAAAAGCGGTAAAGGAAACAGTACTGACATGAAAGATCGATCTTGGCTTTATTATTTAAAGAGCTTTTTAATGTTTCATGTGATCAAGCTGTGATTGTAACCTAGTTTAGGATCCCACATGCCGTTCTCTTTGCACACTTTCTCTTGAGAGAGAATAAAAACACAACACAAAACATCTTTTCAGCTACACCAAGAATACATAGACAATTCAAAGACATTAATTTCACTAATGATCTGTAAAAGCCGTTTTAAACCAGTCAATTTATTACACGTTATGATATTAGTGCACCGCATTCAAATCATAGTATCTAAAACAATACACTCATTACATATTCAAAGGCAACAGTTCAATTCTTTTGATTTATGAATTCAATATCATGTAAACAATTCTGGAATGTCAGCATCTTCTTCAATATATGACGTTTGCATAAAGATGTTGCTTCAGTAACCTGAATAGCACAATGATGAATTCAGTCCAATGCAAGAAAAGCATCCATTCAGAGTGCATTTATATTTATTTATATACTAATCGAATGTTTTTTTGCAGCAAGGCAACTCTGATAAGAGGTAAACTGCATTTGCATTGATCTGCAAAAGGGCAGGACATATGAATCTCAAACATATGGATAAAATTCTCACTAGAAAGGTCAGACGGTGCAATAAAGCCATTATGTGTGCATTTTCATTTTCCAGAAATTGCATTATTTTTCTCATCCCATGTGTTGTACTTGTATAAACAAAAAAGGAAAAATAGGTCTCAGTATAAAAGATTTGGCAATATAATTTCTCCCCGCTATGAAAAGAAACCAAATGTGATTTGGAGCAAATGTAGCGATGACAGGAAAATATACTTCCATTGTGGTTCTCTCTGGGTCAGTTGCTGAATGCTGGGAGACGTTGGATTGGGGCGACTGTCTTTCTCTTTGGTGTTTCAGTCTCTAAATATAAATCTTGTTGGTGTCTGCAGGAATAAAAGCGTCTTGGGTGGTCCCGTATACCTAAAAGCACCATGGGAGATTAGGAACAGTCATCCTTTCCATTTCCTTCAGCCTCTGTCCTTTGAGAATGCAAGAACGACTCCCATACAGCCAAACACTGCAAGAAAACACACACACACACACTTATATTAAAGCAACAAGCCATGGGAAGCAGTGTAATAAACTGATTTAGACACGTCAGACACCACAACAAACGTTTCCAAAGACTTTAGATGTACAAAGACGGTGCACTCATATTACTTATGCCACATGCAATATGGCGTCTTGTCCCGCCTTCTAAATGAAAGAGCCAATCACTGTTTGGTAAAGGCATCGCATCACTGCAGTTGCAATAGTCAAGTGTTTTGAGACGCACACTAGGACTGCAAATGCACATTGGCGAATCTAGCCTGAAAAACTAGATTCGCCACTAATTCCACTAAAAGGTATTTGTTTCACTAAAAGGAACAGGTTCAGGAGTCATTTGGTTGTGAATCGGGCTAAATTGGTTGAGCTGTATGTTTTTGATTCACTAAAAAGAACTGGTTCATTAGAGTCATTTGTTTGTGAATCAAACTACACTAACTCCACTATAATGTATTTTATTCACTAAAAGGAACTGGTTCATTAGAGTCATTTGTTTGTGAATCAAACTACACTAACTCCACTATAATGTATTTTATTCACTAAAAGGAACTGGTTCATTAGAGTCATTTGTTTGTGAATCAAACTACACTAACTCCACTATAATGTATTTTATTCACTAAAAGGAACTGGTTCATTAGAGTCATGGGATATGTCAGATTGTGTTGCTGATTTGAAATATGTTTTAATTGTGAGTTCGACAAGCAGTTTTTGAGATTTCAGAATTCCCCTATTCAAGTAGATAGGACGTGGTCTTATGCTGCCTTCACATGCTATTAGAATTATCGTAAATATGAGTTTCCTAGATAAAAATTGCACATGAATGTGTGTTTACCACTGGGAAGTTCGGAAATAATTTTGATACCCAAATTCCTGAGATGGGCGTGCCATAAACTTTAAACATTGTAGAAGGGGGAACTATTGCTGGGACAGGTATGATGGCATATTTACATATGAGTAATCAGTTGAAGCTTATTGTATGTTTTATACTTAAAGATTTAAGGCAGCATAAGATGCCCGAAATAGTTGCCCAGAAGTGTTGCAAATATGCAAATATAGACTTTACTGCTTTTAGAAACAACACTTACAGCAATAAGTTCAATAAATAAAATGATTAATAATTCTTTATATGTATTTATATTTTAAAATCTATTATAGAATCATATAATTTATATTAATTAAAAAAATGTAATTAATTAAATGTACTTTTGGCCAGTGCTGATTATCAATGTTGGAAATAGCTTATATAATAATATTAATACTATTTTATAACCCTTTTTTTTAGGATTCATTGATTAATAAAAAGATAAAAAGAACAGCATTTATTTAAAGCTACACTGTGTGATATTTTCCCCCATCTAGCGGTGAAAAGGTATATGACCATCCAGTGAATATTAGTTTCTGTTCCTCTCAATTCCGATTTCGTTTTAACTCCTACGGTGGCCGATTTAGTCCAAGATTAACATGGCTTCCAGTTCGACCTCGTCCACATTCGACACGGTGCCATCGAGTGTTAAAACGCTAGAGGCGAAGCTTGAATTTACGGGTATGTCCCTTTTTGGCTAATGTACTTTCAAGATGGAGGGGCAACATGGCGACCGGCATTCAAACCCCTTACCCGTATGTATTTTCAATGGCATATTATAAACTTACGAGAATACTTTATTACTTGAAAGAAGTAAATATACATTAATGAGCACAAATATTTTTGAAAGAACTAAGTGTTTTTAGCTAAGAATAAACTAAAAAAGTTACACAGTGTAGCTTTAAAATTGAAATCTTTTGTAACGATATACACTGCCGTTCAAAAGATTGGGATCAGTTATTTTTATCTTTCTTTTTTTGAAAGAAATGAATACTTGTATTTAGCAAGGATGTGTTAAATAAATAAAGTGATAAAGTGAAAGATTTATATCGTTTTGAATATTTTGAATAAATGCTGTTCTTTTTAACTTTTTATTCATCAATGAATCCTGAAAAAAGTTCCAACAGTGATAATAATTGATAAGTATCAAATCAGCATATTAAAATGATTTTGCATCACAGAAACAAATTATATTTTAAAGTATAGTAAAATAGAAAACCATTATTTTAAATTGTAATAATATTAGTGTTTTATTTCTGTATTTTTGATCAAATAAATGCAGGCTTGATGAGCATAAGAGACTTTCAAAAACATTCAAAATAGTAATGTTTCCAAACTTTATATATAAAAATATAACTCAATAGAAATTTTCCAAAGGAAATGTGAGTGGTGCAACACTATCCTTATGCATCGATATACATTCTCACATCAGTAAAATCTCTCTGACTGCACTGAAATAGATGGATGTGTAAACACCACTAACTGTGAGGCCTGACAAGTGGCTGCCATTTGGTTTTCAATTTCATTCAAAGCTGCGGTCGCTGCTCATCCCGAGTGCCATTTAGGTGTCACTTTCTAAGCCCTTGATAAATGTCTTCACAGGGACTCGTCAACCGCCGCCCAAGCCCTGAAACACCTCAACACACCTCGGCCCAAACCTCTCAGATGCCACTTGCAAGCGTGTTTCATAGCAGAATCTCTGGAGGCGCGTTGGCCGCGGCCGACTGACTGTCAAAAGCAGTAAATCAATGTACTCCATCACCACAGGATTCAGACGTGACGTGACCTTGGTAAACGACTTTAGACAGGCCATGTGTGAGGGCGCTGAACCACAGTCACCCTCCGAATCACACTAGGACACGGCTATATTTGTCTCAATACCAAGGAGCTCAGTTTAAAGAAGGCAAACGTCTGTATAACTCTGGTTCAAGATATTGATTAAGGACAGCAAATAAAACTGCATGCCAAAGCTGAACAGGACAGATGTGATTGGGACTGGCACCAACGAATCTCGACAGCGGGGTAAAAGGGCGATCACTCAAGACTTTAGTGCGCCATTCACTTGCAGGAGATTGATACGATATCGAGCATATACCGAATTGTCATATTATTGAGAACTCTGACAGGAAAAGACAACTGAAGGCACACATTACAAGATAATCAGGCCGATTTTGGGCCCAATTCTCCCCTTCAAAAAATCCTAGGTAAAGTCGCGATTATCTTGATGGTTCTACAGATCATCTCATTCAGATTTTCCTGTGGTGTGATGTGTGCAAAAAGATTAAATCTGCTTGAAAGAATGTCAGGGCCGCACCGATCTCAAATCGTAAATATCCCACATGTTAAATATTTACGATCAGAAATGCTGTTTTGTGGGGGGAAACCCAAGGACAAATGCGTCACGTGGAACGAAACAATACCGAATCAGAAAGCGAGCTGATGATCGTGGGAGATTTTGTGAGATTTCTCGTGTTCACAGTCTGGACTCTAATTGTTTGTGAATAGAATCTGTTAGTGTTACTTTTAAATCTGTTTCTTTTTTTTATCGTCATGTTTCTGATAAGATTTAAAAAATCTTTTAGCGTGGGCCAGCCTTGACCAACAAAGAATAAAATAATGCTGAATGCTGCAAATAATAGTGATTTTTATAGCGACGCAAAGTGTTTTTGCTTTTAAAATGGCAGCAACAACAGATAACTATGGAAGCTTCTTTCCGCCACAGAATAAAACATGTTAAAAGATAATTGTGACTTTTTCATCTAACAATTGTGCTTACATCTCGCAATTCTGACTTTTTTTCTTAGAATTACGAGTTCTAAAGTCAGAATTGCGAGTTATGAAGTCAGAATTACGAGTTCTAAAGTCAGAATTGCGAGTTCTAAAGTCAGAATTGCGAGTTCTAAAGTCAGAATTGCGAGTTATGAAGTCAGAATTGAGAGTTATAAAGTCAGAATTGAGAGTTATAAAGTCAGAATTGAGTTCTAAAGTCAGAATTGCGAGTTCTAAAGTCAGAATTGCGAGTTCTAAAGTCAGAATTGCGAGTTCTAAAGTCAGAATTACGAGTTCTAAAGTCAGAATTGCGAGTTATGAATTCAGAATTACGATTTCTAAAGTCAGAATTGCGAGTTCTAAAGTCAGAATTGCGAGTTCTAAAGTCAGAATTGCGAGTTCTAAAGTCAGAATTGCGAGTTCTAAAGTCAGAATTACGAGTTCTAAAGTCAGAATTGCGAGTTATGAAGTCAGAATTACGAGTTCTAAAGTCAGAATTGCGAGTTCTAAAGTCAGAATTGCGAGTTCTAAAGTCAGAATTGCGAGTTATGAAGTCAGAATTGAGAGTTATAAAGTCAGAATTGAGAGTTATAAAGTCAGAATTGAGTTCTAAAGTCAGAATTGCGAGTTCTAAAGTCAAAATTACGAGTTCTAAAGTCAGAATTGCGAGTTCTAAAGTCAGAATTGCGAGTTCTAAAGTCAGAATTGCGAGTTCTAAAGTCAGAATTGCGAGTTATGAAGTCAGAATTGAGAGTTATAAAGTCAGAATTGAGAGTTATAAAGTCAGAATTGAGTTCTAAAGTCAGAATTGCGAGTTCTAAAGTCAAAATTACGAGTTCTAAAGTCAGAATTGCGAGTTCTAAAGTCAGAATTGCGAGTTCTAAAGTCAGAATTGCGAGTTCTAAAGTCAGAATTACGAGTTCTAAAGTCAGAATTGCGAGTTATGAAGTCAGAATTACGATTTCTAAAGTCAGAATTGCGAGTTCTAAAGTCAGAATTGCGAGTTCTAAAGTCAGAATTACGAGTTCTAAAGTCAGAATTACGAGTTCTAAAGTCATAATTGCGAGTTCTAAAGTCAGAATTACGAGTTCTAAAGTCAGAATTGCGAGTTATGAAGTCAGAATTACGAGTTCTAAAGTCAGAATTGCGAGTTCTAAAGTCAGAATTGCGAGTTCTAAAGTCAGAATTGCGAGTTATGAAGTCAGAATTGAGAGTTATAAAGTCAGAATTGAGAGTTATAAAGTCAGAATTGAGTTCTAAAGTCAGAATTGCGAGTTCTAAAGTCAAAATTACGAGTTCTAAAGTCAGAATTGCGAGTTCTAAAGTCAGAATTGCGAG
The DNA here is from genome assembly GCF_949357685.1 of Gobio gobio. NCBI lineage: Eukaryota > Metazoa > Chordata > Actinopteri > Cypriniformes > Gobionidae > Gobio > Gobio gobio. The sequence goes on from NC_137119.1 coordinate 33,469,693, forward strand.
TTCTAAAGTCAGAATTGCGAGTTCTAAAGTCAGAATTGCGAGTTCTAAAGTCAGAATTACGAGTTCTAAAGTCAGAATTGCGAGTTATGAAGTCAGAATTATGATTTCTAAAGTCAGAATTGCGAGTTCTAAAGTCAGAATTGCGAGTTCTAAAGTCAGAATTACGAGTTCTAAAGTCAGAATTACGAGTTCTAAAGTCAGAATTGCGAGTTCTAAAGTCAGAATTACGAGTTCTAAAGTCAGAATTGCGAGTTCTAAAGTCAGAATTGAGTTCTAAAGTCAGAATTGCGAGTTATAAAGTCAGAATTGAGTTCTAAAGTCAGAATTGCGAGTTATAAAGTCAGAATTGCGAGTTCTAAAGTCAGAATTGCGAGTTCTAAAGTCAGAAATGCGAGTTATAAAGTCAGAATTGCGAGTTATAAAGTCAGAGTTGCGAGTTATAAAGTCAGAATTGCGAGTTATAAAGTCAGAATTGAGTTCTAAAGTCAGAATTGCGAGTTATAAAGTCAGAATTGAGTTCTAAAGTCAGAATTGCGAGTTATAAAGTCAGAATTGAGTTCTAAAGTCAGAATTGCGAGTTCTAAAGTCAGAATTGCGAGTTCTAAAGTCAGAATTGCGAGTTATAAAGTCAGAATTGCGAGTTATAAAGTCAGAGTTGCGAGTTATAAAGTCAGAATTGCGAGTTATAAAGTCAGAATTGAGTTCTAAAGTCAGAATTGCGAGTTCTAAAGTCAGAATTGAGTTCTAAAGTCAGAATTGCGAGTTATAAAGTCAGAATTGAGTTCTAAAGTCAGAATTGCGAGTTCTAAAGTCAGAATTGCGAGTTCTAAAGTCAGAATTGCGAGTTCTAAAGTCAGAAATGCGAGTTATAAAGTCAGAATTGCGAGTTATAAAGTCAGAGTTGCGAGTTATAAAGTCAGAATTGCGAGTTATAAAGTCAGAATTGAGTTCTAAAGTCAGAAATGCGAGTTATAAAGTCAGAATTGCGAGTTATAAAGTCAGAATTGCGAGTTATAAAGTCAGAATTGAGTTCTAAAGTCAGAATTGCGAGTTCTAAAGTCAGAATTGCGAGTTATAAAGTCAGAATTGCGAGACAAAGTCAGAATTGCTAGTTCTAAAGTCAGAATTACGAGTTCTAAAGTCAGAATTGCGAGTTCTAAAGTCAGAATTGCAAGTTCTAAAGTCAGAATTGCGAGTTCTAAAGTCAGAATTGCAAGTTCTAAAGTCAGAATTGCGAGTTCTAAAGTCAGAATTGCGAGTTCTAAAGTCAGAAATGCGAGTTATAAAGTCAGAATTGCGAGTTCTAAAGTCAGAATTACGAGTTCTAAAGTCAGAATTGCGAGTTATGAAGTCAGAATTACGATTTCTAAAGTCAGAATTGCGAGTTCTAAAGTCAGAATTGCGAGTTCTAAAGTCAGAATTACGAGTTCTAAAGTCAGAATTGCGAGTTATGAAGTCAGAATTGAGAGTTATAAAGTCAGAATTGCGAGTTCTAAAGTCAGAATTACGAGTTCTAAAGTCAGAATTGCGAGTTATGAAGTCAGAATTACGATTTCTAAAGTCAGAATTGCGAGTTCTAAAGTCAGAATTGCGAGTTCTAAAGTCAGAATTACGAGTTCTAAAGTCAGAATTGCGAGTTCTAAAGTCAGAATTACGAGTTCTAAAGTCAGAATTGCGAGTTCTAAAGTCAGAATTGAGTTCTAAAGTCAGAATTGCGAGTTATAAAGTCAGAATTGAGTTCTAAAGTCAGAATTGCGAGTTATAAAGTCAGAATTGCGAGTTATAAAGTCAGAATTGCGAGTTCTAAAGTCAGAAATGCGAGTTATAAAGTCAGAATTGCGAGTTATAAAGTCAGAGTTGCGAGTTATAAAGTCAGAATTGCGAGTTATAAAGTCAGAATTGAGTTCTAAAGTCAGAAATGCGAGTTATAAAGTCAGAATTGCGAGTTATAAAGTCAGAATTGCGAGTTATAAAGTCAGAATTGAGTTCTAAAGTCAGAATTGCGAGTTCTAAAGTCAGAATTGCGAGTTATAAAGTCAGAATTGCGAGACAAAGTCAGAATTGCTAGTTCTAAAGTCAGAATTACGAGTTCTAAAGTCAGAATTGCGAGTTCTAAAGTCAGAATTGCAAGTTCTAAAGTCAGAATTGCGAGTTCTAAAGTCAGAATTGCAAGTTCTAAAGTCAGAATTGCGAGTTCTAAAGTCAGAATTGCGAGTTCTAAAGTCAGAAATGCGAGTTATAAAGTCAGAATTGCGAGTTCTAAAGTCAGAATTACGAGTTCTAAAGTCAGAATTGCGAGTTATGAAGTCAGAATTACGATTTCTAAAGTCAGAATTGCGAGTTCTAAAGTCAGAATTGCGAGTTCTAAAGTCAGAATTACGAGTTCTAAAGTCAGAATTGCGAGTTATGAAGTCAGAATTGAGAGTTATAAAGTCAGAATTGCGAGTTCTAAAGTCAGAATTGCGAGTTCTAAAGTCAGAATTGCGAGTTCTAAAGTCAGAATTACGAGTTCTAAAGTCAGAATTGCGAGTTATGAAGTCAGAATTACGATTTCTAAAGTCAGAATTGCGAGTTCTAAAGTCAGAATTGCGAGTTCTAAAGTCAGAATTACGAGTTCTAAAGTCAGAATTGCGAGTTCTAAAGTCAGAATTACGAGTTCTAAAGTCAGAATTGCGAGTTCTAAAGTCAGAATTGAGTTCTAAAGTCAGAATTGCGAGTTATAAAGTCAGAATTGAGTTCTAAAGTCAGAATTGCGAGTTATAAAGTCAGAATTGCGAGTTATAAAGTCAGAATTGCGAGTTCTAAAGTCAGAAATGCGAGTTATAAAGTCAGAATTGCGAGTTATAAAGTCAGAGTTGCGAGTTATAAAGTCAGAATTGCGAGTTATAAAGTCAGAATTGCGAGTTCTAAAGTCAGAAATGCGAGTTATAAAGTCAGAATTGCGAGTTATAAAGTCAGAGTTGCGAGTTATAAAGTCAGAATTGCGAGTTATAAAGTCAGAATTGAGTTCTAAAGTCAGAATTGCGAGTTCTAAAGTCAGAATTGAGTTCTAAAGTCAGAATTGCGAGTTATAAAGTCAGAATTGAGTTCTAAAGTCAGAATTGCGAGTTCTAAAGTCAGAATTGCGAGTTCTAAAGTCAGAATTGCGAGTTATAAAGTCAGAATTGCGAGTTATAAAGTCAGAGTTGCGAGTTATAAAGTCAGAATTGCGAGTTATAAAGTCAGAATTGAGTTCTAAAGTCAGAATTGCGAGTTCTAAAGTCAGAATTGAGTTATAAAGTCAGAATTGCGAGTTATAAAGTCAGAATTGAGTTCTAAAGTCAGAATTGCGAGTTCTAAAGTCAGAATTGCGAGTTCTAAAGTCAGAATTGCGAGTTCTAAAGTCAGAAATGCGAGTTATAAAGTCAGAATTGCGAGTTATAAAGTCAGAATTGCGAGTTATAAAGTCAGAATTGAGTTCTAAAGTCAGAATTGCGAGTTATAAAGTCAGAATTGCGAGTTCTAAAGTCAGAATTGCGAGTTCTAAAGTCAGAATTGCGAGACAAAGTCAGAATTGCTAGTTCTAAAGTCAGAATTACGAGTTCTAAAGTCAGAAATGCGAGTTATAAAGTCAGAATTGCGAGTTATAAAGTCAGAGTTGCGAGTTATAAAGTCAGAATTGCGAGTTATAAAGTCAGAATTGCGAGTTCTAAAGTCAGAAATGCGAGTTATAAAGTCAGAATTGCGAGTTATAAAGTCAGAGTTGCGAGTTATAAAGTCAGAATTGCGAGTTATAAAGTCAGAATTGAGTTCTAAAGTCAGAATTGCGAGTTCTAAAGTCAGAATTGAGTTCTAAAGTCAGAATTGCGAGTTATAAAGTCAGAATTGAGTTCTAAAGTCAGAATTGCGAGTTCTAAAGTCAGAATTGCGAGTTCTAAAGTCAGAAATGCGAGTTATAAAGTCAGAATTGCGAGTTATAAAGTCAGAGTTGCGAGTTATAAAGTCAGAATTGCGAGTTATAAAGTCAGAATTGAGTTCTAAAGTCAGAATTGCGAGTTCTAAAGTCAGAATTGAGTTATAAAGTCAGAATTGCGAGTTATAAAGTCAGAATTGAGTTCTAAAGTCAGAATTGCGAGTTCTAAAGTCAGAATTGCGAGTTCTAAAGTCAGAATTGCGAGTTCTAAAGTCAGAAATGCGAGTTATAAAGTCAGAATTGCGAGTTATAAAGTCAGAGTTGCGAGTTATAAAGTCAGAATTGCGAGTTATAAAGTCAGAATTGAGTTCTAAAGTCAGAAATGCGAGTTATAAAGTCAGAATTGCGAGTTATAAAGTCAGAATTGCGAGTTATAAAGTCAGAATTGAGTTCTAAAGTCAGAATTTCGAGTTATAAAGTCAGAATTGCGAGTTCTAAAGTCAGAATTGCGAGTTCTAAAGTCAGAATTGCGAGACAAAGTCAGAATTGCTAGTTCTAAAGTCAGAATTACGAGTTCTAAAGTCAGAATTGCGAGTTCTAAAGTCAGAATTGCAAGTTCTAAAGTCAGAATTGCGAGTTCTAAAGTCAGAATTGCGAGTTATGAAGTCAGAATTGAGAGTTATAAAGTCAGAATTGCGAGTTCTAAAGTCAGAATTGCGAGTTCTAAAGTCAGAATTGCGAGTTCTAAAGTCAGAATTACGAGTTCTAAAGTCAGAATTGCGAGTTATGAAGTCAGAATTACGATTTCTAAAGTCAGAATTGCGAGTTCTAAAGTCAGAATTGCGAGTTCTAAAGTCAGAATTACGAGTTCTAAAGTCAGAATTGCGAGTTCTAAAGTCAGAATTACGAGTTCTAAAGTCAGAATTGCGAGTTCTAAAGTCAGAATTGAGTTCTAAAGTCAGAATTGCGAGTTATAAAGTCAGAATTGAGTTCTAAAGTCAGAATTGCGAGTTATAAAGTCAGAATTGCGAGTTCTAAAGTCAGAATTGCGAGTTCTAAAGTCAGAAATGCGAGTTATAAAGTCAGAATTGCGAGTTATAAAGTCAGAGTTGCGAGTTATAAAGTCAGAATTGCGAGTTATAAAGTCAGAATTGCGAGTTCTAAAGTCAGAAATGCGAGTTATAAAGTCAGAATTGCGAGTTATAAAGTCAGAGTTGCGAGTTATAAAGTCAGAATTGCGAGTTATAAAGTCAGAATTGAGTTCTAAAGTCAGAATTGCGAGTTCTAAAGTCAGAATTGAGTTCTAAAGTCAGAATTGCGAGTTATAAAGTCAGAATTGAGTTCTAAAGTCAGAATTGCGAGTTCTAAAGTCAGAATTGCGAGTTCTAAAGTCAGAATTGCGAGTTATAAAGTCAGAATTGCGAGTTATAAAGTCAGAGTTGCGAGTTATAAAGTCAGAATTGAGTTCTAAAGTCAGAATTGCGAGTTCTAAAGTCAGAATTGAGTTATAAAGTCAGAATTGCGAGTTATAAAGTCAGAATTGAGTTCTAAAGTCAGAATTGCGAGTTCTAAAGTCAGAATTGCGAGTTCTAAAGTCAGAAATGCGAGTTATAAAGTCAGAATTGCGAGTTATAAAGTCAGAGTTGCGAGTTATAAAGTCAGAATTGCGAGTTATAAAGTCAGAATTGAGTTCTAAAGTCAGAAATGCGAGTTATAAAGTCAGAATTGCGAGTTATAAAGTCAGAATTGCGAGTTATAAAGTCAGAATTGAGTTCTAAAGTCAGAATTGCGAGTTATAAAGTCAGAATTGCGAGTTCTAAAGTCAGAATTGCGAGTTCTAAAGTCAGAATTGCGAGACAAAGTCAGAATTGCTAGTTCTAAAGTCAGAATTACGAGTTCTAAAGTCAGAATTGCGAGTTCTAAAGTCAGAATTGCAAGTTCTAAAGTCAGAATTGCGAGTTCTAAAGTCAGAATTGCAAGTTCTAAAGTCAGAATTGCGAGTTCTAAAGTCAGAATTGCGAGTTCTAAAGTCAGAAATGCGAGTTATAAAGTCAGAATTGCGAGTTCTAAAGTCAGAATTACGAGTTCTAAAGTCAGAATTGCGAGTTATAAAGTCAGAATTGAGTTCTAAAGTCAGAATTGCGAGTTCTAAAGTCAAAATTACGAGTTCTAAAGTCAGAATTGCGAGTTCTAAAGTCAGAATTGCGAGTTCTAAAGTCAGAATTGCGAGTTCTAAAGTCAGAATTACGAGTTCTAAAGTCAGAATTGCGAGTTATGAAGTCAGAATTACGATTTCTAAAGTCAGAATTGCGAGTTCTAAAGTCAGAATTGCGAGTTCTAAAGTCAGAATTACGAGTTCTAAAGTCAGAATTGCGAGTTCTAAAGTCAGAATTACGAGTTCTAAAGTCAGAATTGCGAGTTCTAAAGTCAGAATTGAGTTCTAAAGTCAGAATTGCGAGTTATAAAGTCAGAATTGAGTTCTAAAGTCAGAATTGCGAGTTATAAAGTCAGAATTGCGAGTTATAAAGTCAGAATTGCGAGTTATAAAGTCAGAGTTGCGAGTTATAAAGTCAGAATTGCGAGTTATAAAGTCAGAATTGAGTTCTAAAGTCAGAATTGCGAGTTCTAAAGTCAGAATTGCGAGTTATAAAGTCAGAATTGCGAGTTATAAAGTCAGAATTGAGTTCTAAAGTCAGAATTGCGAGTTCTAAAGTCAGAATTGCGAGTTCTAAAGTCAGAATTGCGAGTTCTAAAGTCAGAAATGCGAGTTATAAAGTCAGAATTGCGAGTTATAAAGTCAGAGTTGCGAGTTATAAAGTCAGAATTGCGAGTTATAAAGTCAGAATTGAGTTCTAAAGTCAGAAATGCGAGTTCTAAAGTCAGAATTGAGTTCTAAAGTCAGAATTGCGAGTTATAAAGTCAGAATTGAGTTCTAAAGTCAGAATTGCGAGTTCTAAAGTCAGAATTGCGAGTTCTAAAGTCAGAATTGCGAGTTCTAAAGTCAGAAATGCGAGTTATAAAGTCAGAATTGTGAGTTATAAAGTCAGAGTTGCGAGTTATAAAGTCAGAATTGCGAGTTATAAAGTCAGAATTGAGTTCTAAAGTCAGAATTGCGAGTTATAAAGTCAGAATTGCGAGTTCTAAAGTCAGAATTGCGAGTTCTAAAGTCAGAATTGCGAGACAAAGTCAGAATTGCTAGTTCTAAAGTCAGAATTACGAGTTCTAAAGTCAGAATTGCGAGTTCTAAAGTCAGAATTGCAAGTTCTAAAGTCAGAATTGCGAGTTCTAAAGTCAGAATTGCAAGTTCTAAAGTCAGAATTGCGAGTTCTAAAGTCAGAATTGCGAGTTCTAAAGTCAGAATTGCGAGTTCTAAAGTCAGAATTGCGAGTTCTAAAGTCAGAATTACGAGTTCTAAAGTCAGAATTGCGAGTTATGAATTCAGAATTACGATTTCTAAAGTCAGAATTGCGAGTTCTAAAGTCAGAATTGCGAGTTCTAAAGTCAGAATTACGAGTTCTAAAGTCAGAATTGCGAGTTCTAAAGTCAGAATTACGAGTTCTAAAGTCAGAATTGCGAGTTATGACGTCAGAATTACGAGTTCTAAAGTCAGAATTGCGAGTTCTAAAGTCAGAATTGCGAGTTCTAAAGTCAGAATTGCGAGTTATGAAGTCAGAATTGAGAGTTATAAAGTCAGAATTGAGAGTTATAAAGTCAGAATTGAGTTCTAAAGTCAGAATTGCGAGTTCTAAAGTCAAAATTACGAGTTCTAAAGTCAGAATTGCGAGTTCTAAAGTCAGAATTGCGAGTTCTAAAGTCAGAATTACGAGTTCTAAAGTCAGAATTGCGAGTTATGAAGTCAGAATTACGATTTCTGAAGTCAGAATTGCGAGTTCTAAAGTCAGAATTGCGAGTTCTAAAGTCAGAATTACGAGTTCTAAAGTCAGAATTACGAGTTCTAAAGTCAGAATTGCGAGTTCTAAAGTCAGAATTGAGTTCTAAAGTCAGAATTGCGAGTTATAAAGTCAGAATTGAGTTCTAAAGTCAGAATTGCGAGTTATAAAGTCAGAATTGCGAGTTCTAAAGTCAGAATTGCGAGTTCTAAAGTCAGAAATGCGAGTTATAAAGTCAGAATTGCGAGTTATAAAGTCAGAGTTGCGAGTTATAAAGTCAGAATTGCGAGTTATAAAGTCAGAATTGAGTTCTAAAGTCAGAATTGCGAGTTATAAAGTCAGAATTGAGTTCTAAAGTCAGAATTGCGAGTTATAAAGTCAGAATTGAGTTCTAAAGTCAGAATTGCGAGTTCTAAAGTCAGAATTGCGAGTTCTAAAGTCAGAATTGCGAGTTATAAAGTCAGAATTGCGAGTTATAAAGTCAGAGTTGCGAGTTATAAAGTCAGAATTGCGAGTTATAAAGTCAGAATTGAGTTCTAAAGTCAGAATTGCGAGTTCTAAAGTCAGAATTGAGTTCTAAAGTCAGAATTGCGAGTTATAAAGTCAGAATTGAGTTCTAAAGTCAGAATTGCGAGTTCTAAAGTCAGAATTGCGAGTTCTAAAGTCAGAATTGCGAGTTCTAAAGTCAGAAATGCGAGTTATAAAGTCAGAATTGCGAGTTATAAAGTCAGAGTTGCGAGTTATAAAGTCAGAATTGCGAGTTATAAAGTCAGAATTGAGTTCTAAAGTCAGAAATGCGAGTTATAAAGTCAGAATTGCGAGTTATAAAGTCAGAATTGCGAGTTATAAAGTCAGAATTGAGTTCTAAAGTCAGAATTGCGAGTTATAAAGTCAGAATTGCGAGTTCTAAAGTCAGAATTGCGAGTTCTAAAGTCAGAATTGCGAGACAAAGTCAGAATTGCTAGTTCTAAAGTCAGAATTACGAGTTCTAAAGTCAGAATTGCGAGTTCTAAAGTCAGAATTGCAAGTTCTAAAGTCAGAATTGCGAGTTCTAAAGTCAGAATTGCGAGTTCTAAAGTCAGAATTGCGAGTTCTAAAGTCAGAAATGCGAGTTATAAAGTCAGAATTGCGAGTTCTAAAGTCAGAATTACGAGTTCTAAAGTCAGAATTGCGAGTTATGAAGTCAGAATTACGATTTCTAAAGTCAGAATTGCGAGTTCTAAAGTCAGAATTGCGAGTTCTAAAGTCAGAATTACGAGTTCTAAAGTCAGAATTACGAGTTCTAAAGTCATAATTGCGAGTTCTAAAGTCAGAATTACGAGTTCTAAAGTCAGAATTGCGAGTTATGAAGTCAGAATTACGAGTTCTAAAGTCAGAATTGCGAGTTCTAAAGTCAGAATTGCGAGTTCTAAAGTCAGAATTGCGAGTTATGAAGTCAGAATTGAGAGTTATAAAGTCAGAATTGAGAGTTATAAAGTCAGAATTGAGTTCTAAAGTCAGAATTGCGAGTTCTAAAGTCAAAATTACGAGTTCTAAAGTCAGAATTGCGAGTTCTAAAGTCAGAATTGCGAGTTCTAAAGTCAGAATTGCGAGTTCTAAAGTCAGAATTACGAGTTCTAAAGTCAGAATTGCGAGTTATGAAGTCAGAATTACGATTTCTAAAGTCAGAATTGCGAGTTCTAAAGTCAGAATTGCGAGTTCTAAAGTCAGAATTACGAGTTCTAAAGTCAGAATTGCGAGTTCTAAAGTCAGAATTACGAGTTCTAAAGTCAGAATTGCGAGTTCTAAAGTCAGAATTGAGTTCTAAAGTCAGAATTGCGAGTTATAAAGTCAGAATTGAGTTCTAAAGTCAGAATTGCGAGTTATAAAGTCAGAATTGCGAGTTCTAAAGTCAGAATTGCGAGTTCTAAAGTCAGAAATGCGAGTTATAAAGTCAGAATTGCGAGTTATAAAGTCAGAGTTGCGAGTTATAAAGTCAGAATTGCGAGTTCTAAAGTCAGAAATGCGAGTTATAAAGTCAGAATTGCGAGTTATAAAGTCAGAGTTGCGAGTTATAAAGTCAGAGTTGCGAGTTATAAAGTCAGAATTGCGAGTTATAAAGTCAGAATTGAGTTCTAAAGTCAGAATTGCGAGTTCTAAAGTCAGAATTGAGTTCTAAAGTCAGAATTGCGAGTTATAAAGTCAGAATTGAGTTCTAAAGTCAGAATTGCGAGTTATAAAGTCAGAATTGCGAGTTCTAAAGTCAGAATTACGAGTTCTAAAGTCAGAATTGCGAGTTATGAAGTCAGAATTACGATTTCTAAAGTCAGAATTGCGAGTTCTAAAGTCAGAATTGCGAGTTCTAAAGTCAGAATTACGAGTTATGAAGTCAGAATTACGAGTTCTAAAGTCAGAATTGCGAGTTCTAAAGTCAGAATTGCGAGTTCTAAAGTCAGAATTGCGAGTTATGAAGTCAGAATTGAGAGTTATAAAGTCAGAATTTAGAGTTATAAAGTCAGAATTGAGTTCTAAAGTCAGAATTGCGAGTTCTAAAGTCAAAATTACGAGTTCTAAAGTCAGAATTGCGAGTTCTAAAGTCAGAATTGCGAGTTCTAAAGTCAGAATTGCGAGTTCTAAAGTCAGAATTACGAGTTCTAAAGTCAGAATTGCGAGTTATGAAGTCAGAATTACGATTTCTAAAGTCAGAATTGCGAGTTCTAAAGTCAGAATTGCGAGTTCTAAAGTCAGAATTACGAGTTCTAAAGTCAGAATTGCGAGACAAAGTCAGAATTGCTAGTTCTAAAGTCAGAATTACGAGTTCTAAAGTCAGAATTGCGAGTTCTAAAGTCAGAATTGCAAGTTCTAAAGTCAGAATTGCGAGTTCTAAAGTCAGAATTGCGAGTTCTAAAGTCAGAAATGCGAGTTATAAAGTCAGAATTGCGAGTTCTAAAGTCAGAATTACGAGTTCTAAAGTCAGAATTGCGAGTTATGAAGTCAGAATTACGATTTCTAAAGTCAGAATTGCGAGTTCTAAAGTCAGAATTGCGAGTTCTAAAGTCAGAATTACGAGTTCTAAAGTCAGAATTACGAGTTCTAAAGTCATAATTGCGAGTTCTAAAGTCAGAATTACGAGTTCTAAAGTCAGAATTGCGAGTTATGAAGTCAGAATTACGAGTTCTAAAGTCAGAATTGCGAGTTCTAAAGTCAGAATTGCGAGTTCTAAAGTCAGAATTGCGAGTTATGAAGTCAGAATTGAGAGTTATAAAGTCAGAATTGAGAGTTATAAAGTCAGAATTGAGTTCTAAAGTCAGAATTGCGAGTTCTAAAGTCAAAATTACGAGTTCTAAAGTCAGAATTGCGAGTTCTAAAGTCAGAATTGCGAGTTCTAAAGTCAGAATTGCGAGTTCTAAAGTCAGAATTACGAGTTCTAAAGTCAGAATTGCGAGTTATGAAGTCAGAATTACGATTTCTAAAGTCAGAATTGCGAGTTCTAAAGTCAGAATTGCGAGTTCTAAAGTCAGAATTACGAGTTCTAAAGTCAGAATTGCGAGTTCTAAAGTCAGAATTACGAGTTCTAAAGTCAGAATTGCGAGTTCTAAAGTCAGAATTGAGTTCTAAAGTCAGAATTGCGCGTTATAAAGTCAGAATTGAGTTCTAAAGTCAGAATTGCGAGTTATAAAGTCAGAATTGCGAGTTCTAAAGTCAGAATTGCGAGTTCTAAAGTCAGAAATGCGAGTTATAAAGTCAGAATTGCGAGTTATAAAGTCAGAGTTGCGAGTTATAAAGTCAGAATTGCGAGTTATAAAGTCAGAATTGCGAGTTCTAAAGTCAGAAATGCGAGTTATAAAGTCAGAATTGCGAGTTATAAAGTCAGAGTTGCGAGTTATAAAGTCAGAATTGCGAGTTATAAAGTCAGAATTGAGTTCTAAAGTCAGAATTGCGAGTTCTAAAGTCAGAATTGAGTTCTAAAGTCAGAATTGCGAGTTCTAAAGTCAGAATTGAGTTCTAAAGTCAGAATTGCGAGTTATAAAGTCAGAATTGCGAGTTCTAAAGTCAGAATTACGAGTTCTAAAGTCAGAATTGCGAGTTATGAAGTCAGAATTACGATTTCTAAAGTCAGAATTGCGAGTTCTAAAGTCAGAATTGCGAGTTCTAAAGTCAGAATTACGAGTTCTAAAGTCAGAATTACGAGTTCTAAAGTCATAATTGCGAGTTCTAAAGTCAGAATTACGAGTTCTAAAGTCAGAATTGCGAGTTATGAAGTCAGAATTACGAGTTCTAAAGTCAGAATTGCGAGTTCTAAAGTCAGAATTGCGAGTTCTAAAGTCAGAATTGCGAGTTATGAAGTCAGAATTGAGAGTTATAAAGTCAGAATTGAGAGTTATAAAGTCAGAATTGAGTTCTAAAGTCAGAATTGCGAGTTCTAAAGTCAAAATTACGAGTTCTAAAGTCAGAATTGCGAGTTCTAAAGTCAGAATTGCGAGTTCTAAAGTCAGAATTGCGAGTTCTAAAGTCAGAATTACGAGTTCTAAAGTCAGAATTGCGAGTTATGAAGTCAGAATTACGATTTCTAAAGTCAGAATTGCGAGTTCTAAAGTCAGAATTGCGAGTTCTAAAGTCAGAATTACGAGTTCTAAAGTCAGAATTGCGAGACAAAGTCAGAATTGCTAGTTCTAAAGTCAGAATTACGAGTTCTAAAGTCAGAATTGCGAGTTCTAAAGTCAGAATTGCGAGTTCTAAAGTCAGAATTGAGTTCTAAAGTCAGAATTGCGAGTTATAAAGTCAGAATTGAGTTCTAAAGTCAGAATTGCGAGTTCTAAAGTCAGAATTGCGAGTTCTAAAGTCAGAATTGCGAGTTCTAAAGTCAGAAATGCGAGTTATAAAGTCAGAATTGCGAGTTATAAAGTCAGAGTTGCGAGTTATAAAGTCAGAATTGCGAGTTATAAAGTCAGAATTGAGTTCTAAAGTCAGAAATGCGAGTTATAAAGTCAGAATTGCGAGTTATAAAGTCAGAATTGCGAGTTATAAAGTCAGAATTGAGTTCTAAAGTCAGAATTGCGAGTTATAAAGTCAGAATTGCGAGTTCTAAAGTCAGAATTGCGAGTTCTAAAGTCAGAATTGCGAGACAAAGTCAGAATTGCTAGTTCTAAAGTCAGAATTACGAGTTCTAAAGTCAGAATTGCGAGTTCTAAAGTCAGAATTGCAAGTTCTAAAGTCAGAATTGCGAGTTCTAAAGTCAGAATTGCAAGTTCTAAAGTCAGAATTGCGAGTTCTAAAGTCAGAATTGCGAGTTCTAAAGTCAGAAATGCGAGTTATAAAGTCAGAATTGCGAGTTCTAAAGTCAGAATTACGAGTTCTAAAGTCAGAATTGCGAGTTATGAAGTCAGAATTACGATTTCTAAAGTCAGAATTGCGAGTTCTAAAGTCAGAATTGCGAGTTCTAAAGTCAGAATTACGAGTTCTAAAGTCAGAATTACGAGTTCTAAAGTTATAATTGCGAGTTCTAAAGTCAGAATTACGAGTTCTAAAGTCAGAATTGCGAGTTATGAAGTCAGAATTACGAGTTCTAAAGTCAGAATTGCGAGTTCTAAAGTCAGAATTGCGAGTTCTAAAGTCAGAATTGCGAGTTATGAAGTCAGAATTGAGAGTTATAAAGTCAGAATTGAGAGTTATAAAGTCAGAATTGAGTTCTAAAGTCAGAATTGCGAGTTCTAAAGTCAAAATTACGAGTTCTAAAGTCAGAATTGCGAGTTCTAAAGTCAGAATTGCGAGTTCTAAAGTCAGAATTGCGAGTTCTAAAGTCAGAATTACGAGTTCTAAAGTCAGAATTGCGAGTTATGAAGTCAGAATTACGATTTCTAAAGTCAGAATTGCGAGTTCTAAAGTCAGAATTGCGAGTTCTAAAGTCAGAATTACGAGTTCTAAAGTCAGAATTGCGAGTTCTAAAGTCAGAATTACGAGTTCTAAAGTCAGAATTGCGAGTTCTAAAGTCAGAATTGAGTTCTAAAGTCAGAATTGTGAGTTATAAAGTCAGAATTGAGTTCTAAAGTCAGAATTGCGAGTTATAAAGTCAGAATTGCGAGTTCTAAAGTCAGAATTGCGAGTTCTAAAGTCAGAATTGCGAGTTATAAAGTCAGAATTGCGAGTTATAAAGTCAGAGTTGCGAGTTATAAAGTCAGAATTGCGAGTTATAAAGTCAGAATTGAGTTCTAAAGTCAGAATTGCGAGTTCTAAAGTCAGAATTGAGTTCTAAAGTCAGAATTGCGAGTTATAAAGTCAGAATTGAGTTCTAAAGTCAGAATTGCGAGTTCTAAAGTCAGAATTGCGAGTTCTAAAGTCAGAATTGCGAGTTCTAAAGTCAGAAATGCGAGTTATAAAGTCAGAATTGCGAGTTATAAAGTCAGAGTTGCGAGTTATAAAGTCAGAATTGCGAGTTATAAAGTCAGAATTGAGTTCTAAAGTCAGAATTGCGAGTTCTAAAGTCAGAATTGCGAGTTCTAAAGTCAGAATTGCGAGTTCTAAAGTCAGAATTGCGAGTTCTAAAGTCAGAAATGCGAGTTATAAAGTCAGAATTGCGAGTTATAAAGTCAGAGTTGCGAGTTATAAAGTCAGAATTGCGAGTTATAAAGTCAGAATTGAGTTCTAAAGTCAGAATTGCGAGTTATAAAGTCAGAATTGCGAGTTCTAAAGTCAGAATTGCGAGTTCTAAAGTCAGAATTGCGAGACAAAGTCAGAATTGCTAGTTCTAAAGTCAGAATTACGAGTTCTAAAGTCAGAATTGCGAGTTCTAAAGTCAGAATTGCAAGTTCTAAAGTCAGAATTGCGAGTTCTAAAGTCAGAATTGCAAGTTCTAAAGTCAGAATTGCGAGTTCTAAAGTCAGAATTGCGAGTTCTAAAGTCAGAATTGCGAGTTCTAAAGTCAGAATTGCGAGTTCTAAAGTCAGAATTACGAGTTCTAAAGTCAGAATTGCGAGTTATGAATTCAGAATTACGATTTCTAAAGTCAGAATTGCGAGTTCTAAAGTCAGAATTGCGAGTTCTAAAGTCAGAATTACGAGTTCTAAAGTCAGAATTGCGAGTTCTAAAGTCAGAATTACGAGTTCTAAAGTCAGAATTGCGAGTTATGAAGTCAGAATTACGAGTTCTAAAGTCAGAATTGCGAGTTCTAAAGTCAGAATTGCGAGTTATGAAGTCAGAATTGAGAGTTATAAAGTCAGAATTGAGAGTTATAAAGTCAGAATTGAGTTCTAAAGTCAGAATTGCGAGTTCTAAAGTCAAAATTACGAGTTCTAAAGTCAGAATTGCGAGTTCTAAAGTCAGAATTGCGAGTTCTAAAGTCAGAATTGCGAGTTCTAAAGTCAGAATTGCGAGTTATGAAGTCAGAATTGAGAGTTATAAAGTCAGAATTGAGAGTTATAAAGTCAGAATTGAGTTCTAAAGTCAGAATTGCGAGTTCTAAAGTCAAAATTACGAGTTCTAAAGTCAGAATTGCGAGTTCTAAAGTCAGAATTGCGAGTTCTAAAGTCAGAATTGCGAGTTCTAAAGTCAGAATTACGAGTTCTAAAGTCAGAATTGCGAGTTATGAAGTCAGAATTACGATTTCTAAAGTCAGAATTGCGAGTTCTAAAGTCAGAATTGCGAGTTCTAAAGTCAGAATTACGAGTTCTAAAGTCATAATTGCGAGTTCTAAAGTCAGAATTACGAGTTCTAAAGTCAGAATTGCGAGTTATGAAGTCAGAATTACGAGTTCTAAAGTCAGAATTGCGAGTTCTAAAGTCAGAATTGCGAGTTCTAAAGTCAGAATTGCGAGTTATGAAGTCAGAATTGAGAGTTATAAAGTCAGAATTGAGAGTTATAAAGTCAGAATTGAGTTCTAAAGTCAGAATTGCGAGTTCTAAAGTCAGAATTGCGAGTTCTAAAGTCAGAATTGCGAGTTCTAAAGTCAGAATTGCGAGTTCTAAAGTCAGAATTACGAGTTCTAAAGTCAGAATTGCGAGTTATGAAGTCAGAATTACGAGTTATGAAGTCAGAATTACGATTTCTAAAGTCAGAATTGCGAGTTCTAAAGTCAGAATTACGAGTTCTAAAGTCAGAATTGCGAGTTCTAAAGTCAGAATTACGAGTTCTAAAGTCAGAATTGCGAGTTCTAAAGTCAGAATTGAGTTCTAAAGTCAGAATTGCGAGTTATAAAGTCAGAATTGAGTTCTAAAGTCAGAATTGCGAGTTATAAAGTCAGAATTGCGAGTTCTAAAGTCAGAATTGCGAGTTCTAAAGTCAGAAATGCGAGTTATAAAGTCAGAATTGCGAGTTATAAAGTCAGAGTTGCGAGTTATAAAGTCAGAATTGCGAGTTATAAAGTCAGAATTGAGTTCTAAAGTCAGAATTGCGAGTTCTAAAGTCAGAATTGCGAGTTATAAAGTCAGAATTGCGAGTTATAAAGTCAGAATTGAGTTCTAAAGTCAGAATTGCGAGTTCTAAAGTCAGAATTGCGAGTTCTAAAGTCAGAATTGCGAGTTATAAAGTCAGAATTGCGAGTTATAAAGTCAGAGTTGCGAGTTATAAAGTCAGAATTGCGAGTTATAAAGTCAGAATTGAGTTCTAAAGTCAGAATTGCGAGTTCTAAAGTCAGAATTGAGTTCTAAAGTCAGAATTGCGAGTTATAAAGTCAGAATTGAGTTCTAAAGTCAGAATTGCGAGTTCTAAAGTCAGAATTGCGAGTTCTAAAGTCAGAATTGCGAGTTCTAAAGTCAGAAATGCGAGTTATAAAGTCAGAATTGCGAGTTATAAAGTCAGAGTTGCGAGTTATAAAGTCAGAATTGCGAGTTATAAAGTCAGAATTGAGTTCTAAAGTCAGAAATGCGAGTTATAAAGTCAGAATTGCGAGTTATAAAGTCAGAATTGCGAGTTATAAAGTCAGAATTGAGTTCTAAAGTCAGAATTGCGAGTTCTAAAGTCAGAATTGCGAGTTCTAAAGTCAGAATTGCGAGTTCTAAAGTCAGAATTGCGAGACAAAGTCAGAATTGCTAGTTCTAAAGTCAGAATTACGAGTTCTAAAGTCAGAATTGCGAGTTCTAAAGTCAGAATTGCAAGTTCTAAAGTCAGAATTGCGAGTTCTAAAGTCAGAATTGCGAGTTCTAAAGTCAGAATTGCGAGTTCTAAAGTCAGAAATGCGAGTTATAAAGTCAGAATTGCGAGTTCTAAAGTCAGAATTACGAGTTCTAAAGTCAGAATTGCGAGTTCTAAAGTCAGAATTGCGAGTTCTAAAGTCAGAATTGCGAGTTCTAAAGTCAGAATTACGAGTTCTAAAGTCAGAATTGCGAGTTATGAAGTCAGAATTGCGAGTTATAAAGTCAGAATTGCGAGTTCTAAAGTCAGAATTGCGAGTTCTAAAGTCAGAAATGCGAGTTATAAAGTCAGAATTGCGAGTTATAAAGTCAGAGTTGCGAGTTATAAAGTCAGAATTGCGAGTTATAAAGTCAGAATTGCGAGTTCTAAAGTCAGAAATGCGAGTTATAAAGTCAGAATTGCGAGTTATAAAGTCAGAGTTGCGAGTTATAAAGTCAGAATTGCGAGTTATAAAGTCAGAATTGCGAGTTCTAAAGTCAGAATTGCGAGTTCTAAAGTCAGAATTGCGAGTTATAAAGTCAGAATTGAGTTCTAAAGTCAGAATTGCGAGTTATAAAGTCAGAATTGCGAGTTCTAAAGTCAGAATTGCGAGTTCTAAAGTCAGAATTACGAGTTCTAAAGTCAGAATTGCGAGTTATGAAGTCAGAATTACGAGTTCTAAAGTCAGAATTGCGAGTTCTAAAGTCAGAATTCCGAGTTCTAAAGTCAGAATTGCGAGTTATGAAGTCAGAATTGAGAGTTATAAAGTCAGAATTGAGAGTTCTAAAGTCAGAATTGAGTTCTAAAGTCAGAATTGCGAGTTCTAAAGTCAAAATTACGAGTTCTAAAGTCAGAATTGCGAGTTCTAAAGTCAGAATTGCGAGTTCTAAAGTCAGAATTGCGAGTTCTAAAGTCAGAATTACGAGTTCTAAAGTCAGAATTGCGAGTTATGAAGTCAGAATTACGATTTCTAAAGTCAGAATTGCGAGTTCTAAAGTCAGAATTGCGAGTTCTAAAGTCAGAATTACGAGTTCTAAAGTCAGAATTGCGAGACAAAGTCAGAATTGCTAGTTCTAAAGTCAGAATTACGAGTTCTAAAGTCAGAATTGCGAGTTCTAAAGTCAGAATTGCAAGTTCTAAAGTCAGAATTGCGAGTTCTAAAGTCAGAATTGCGAGTTCTAAAGTCAGAATTGCGAGTTCTAAAGTCAGAAATGCGAGTTATAAAGTCAGAATTGCGAGTTCTAAAGTCAGAATTACGAGTTCTAAAGTCAGAATTGCGAGTTATGAAGTCAGAATTACGATTTCTAAAGTCAGAATTGCGAGTTCTAAAGTCAGAATTGCGAGTTCTAAAGTCAGAATTGCAAGTTCTAAAGTCAGAATTGCGAGTTCTAAAGTCAGAATTGCGAGTTCTAAAGTCAGAATTGCGAGTTCTAAAGTCAGAAATGCGAGTTATAAAGTCAGAATTGCGAGTTCTAAAGTCAGAATTACGAGTTCTAAAGTCAGAATTGCGAGTTATGAAGTCAGAATTACGATTTCTAAAGTCAGAATTGCGAGTTCTAAAGTCAGAATTGCGAGTTCTAAAGTCAGAATTACGAGTTATGAAGTCAGAATTACGATTTCTAAAGTCAGAATTGCGAGTTCTAAAGTCAGAATTGCGAGTTCTAAAGTCAGAATTGCGAGTTCTAAAGTCAGAATTGCGAGTTCTAAAGTCAGAATTACGAGTTCTAAAGTCAGAATTGCGAGTTCTAAAGTCAGAATTGAGTTCTAAAGTCAGAATTGCGCGTTATAAAGTCAGAATTGAGTTCTAAAGTCAGAATTGCGAGTTATAAAGTCAGAATTGCGAGTTCTAAAGTCAGAATTACGAGTTCTAAAGTCAGAATTGCGAGTTATGAAGTCAGAACTACGATTTCTAAAGTCAGAATTGCGAGTTCTAAAGTCAGAATTGCGAGTTCTAAAGTCAGAATTACGAGTTCTAAAGTCAGAATTGCGAGTTCTAAAGTCAGAATTACGAGTTCTAAAGTCAGAATTGCGAGTTCTAAAGTCAGAATTGAGTTCTAAAGTCAGAATTGCGAGTTATAAAGTCAGAATTGAGTTCTAAAGTCAGAATTGCGAGTTATAAAGTCAGAATTGCGAGTTCTAAAGTCAGAATTGCGAGTTCTAAAGTCAGAATTACGAGTTCTAAAGTTAGAATTGCGAGTTATGAAGTCAGAATTACGATTTCTAAAGTCAGAATTGCGAGTTCTAAAGTCAGAATTGCGAGTTCTAAAGTCAGAATTACGAGTTCTAAAGTCAGAATTACGAGTTCTAAAGTCATAATTGCGAGTTCTAAAGTCAGAATTACGAGTTCTAAAGTCAGAATTGCGAGTTATGAAGTCAGAATTACGAGTTCTAAAGTCAGAATTGCGAGTTCTAAAGTCAGAATTGCGAGTTCTAAAGTCAGAATTGCGAGTTATGAAGTCAGAATTGAGAGTTATAAAGTCAGAATTGAGAGTTATAAAGTCAGAATTGAGTTCTAAAGTCAGAATTGCGAGTTCTAAAGTCAAAATTACGAGTTCTAAAGTCAGAATTGCGAGTTCTAAAGTCAGAATTGCGAGTTCTAAAGTCAGAATTGCGAGTTCTAAAGTCAGAATTACGAGTTCTAAAGTCAGAATTGCGAGTTATGAAGTCAGAATTACGATTTCTAAAGTCAGAATTGCGAGTTCTAAAGTCAGAATTGCGAGTTCTAAAGTCAGAATTACGAGTTCTAAAGTCAGAATTGCGAGACAAAGTCAGAATTGCTAGTTCTAAAGTCAGAATTACGAGTTCTAAAGTCAGAATTGCGAGACAAAGTCAGAATTGCAAGTTCTAAAGTCAGAATTGCGAGTTCTAAAGTCAGAATTGCGAGTTCTAAAGTCAGAATTGCGAGTTCTAAAGTCAGAAATGCGAGTTATAAAGTCAGAATTGCGAGTTCTAAAGTCAGAATTACGAGTTCTAAAGTCAGAATTGCGAGTTATGAAGTCAGAATTACGATTTCTAAAGTCAGAATTGCGAGTTCTAAAGTCAGAATTGCGAGTTCTAAAGTCAGAATTACGAGTTCTAAAGTCAGAATTACGAGTTCTAAAGTCATAATTGCGAGTTCTAAAGTCAGAATTACGAGTTCTAAAGTCAGAATTGCGAGTTATGAAGTCAGAATTACGAGTTCTAAAGTCAGAATTGCGAGTTCTAAAGTCAGAATTGCGAGTTCTAAAGTCAGAATTGCGAGTTATGAAGTCAGAATTGAGAGTTATAAAGTCAGAATTGAGAGTTATAAAGTCAGAATTGAGTTCTAAAGTCAGAATTGCGAGTTCTAAAGTCAAAATTACGAGTTCTAAAGTCAGAATTGCGAGTTCTAAAGTCAGAATTGCGAGTTCTAAAGTCAGAATTGCGAGTTCTAAAGTCAGAATTACGAGTTCTAAAGTCAGAATTGCGAGTTATGAAGTCAGAATTACGATTTCTAAAGTCAGAATTGCGAGTTCTAAAGTCAGAATTGCGAGTTCTAAAGTCAGAATTACGAGTTCTAAAGTCAGAATTGCGAGTTCTAAAGTCAGAATTACGAGTTCTAAAGTCAGAATTGCGAGTTCTAAAGTCAGAATTGAGTTCTAAAGTCAGAATTGCGAGTTATAAAGTCAGAATTGAGTTCTAAAGTCAGAATTGCGAGTTATAAAGTCAGAATTGCGAGTTCTAAAGTCAGAATTGCGAGTTCTAAAGTCAGAAATGCGAGTTATAAAGTCAGAATTGCGAGTTATAAAGTCAGAGTTGCGAGTTATAAAGTCAGAATTGCGAGTTATAAAGTCAGAATTGCGAGTTCTAAAGTCAGAAATGCGAGTTATAAAGTCAGAATTGCGAGTTATAAAGTCAGAGTTGCGAGTTATAAAGTCAGAATTGCGAGTTATAAAGTCAGAATTGAGTTCTAAAGTCAGAATTGCGAGTTCTAAAGTCAGAATTGAGTTCTAAAGTCAGAATTGCGAGTTATAAAGTCAGAATTGAGTTCTAAAGTCAGAATTGCGAGTTATAAAGTCAGAATTGCGAGTTCTAAAGTCAGAATTACGAGTTCTAAAGTCAGAATTGCGAGTTATGAAGTCAGAATTACGATTTCTAAAGTCAGAATTGCGAGTTCTAAAGTCAGAATTGCGAGTTCTAAAGTCAGAATTACGAGTTCTAAAGTCAGAATTACGAGTTCTAAAGTCATAATTGCGAGTTCTAAAGTCAGAATTACGAGTTCTAAAGTCAGAATTGCGAGTTATGAAGTCAGAATTACGAGTTCTAAAGTCAGAATTGCGAGTTCTAAAGTCAGAATTGCGAGTTCTAAAGTCAGAATTGCGAGTTATGAAGTCAGAATTGAGAGTTATAAAGTCAGAATTGAGAGTTATAAAGTCAGAATTGAGTTCTAAAGTCAGAATTGCGAGTTCTAAAGTCAAAATTACGAGTTCTAAAGTCAGAATTGCGAGTTCTAAAGTCAGAATTGCGAGTTCTAAAGTCAGAATTGCGAGTTCTAAAGTCAGAATTACGAGTTCTAAAGTCAGAATTGCGAGTTATGAAGTCAGAATTACGATTTCTAAAGTCAGAATTGCGAGTTCTAAAGTCAGAATTGCGAGTTCTAAAGTCAGAATTACGAGTTCTAAAGTCAGAATTGCGAGTTCTAAAGTCAGAATTACGAGTTCTAAAGTCAGAATTGAGTTCTAAAGTCAGAATTGCGAGTTATAAAGTCAGAATTGAGTTCTAAAGTCAGAATTGCGAGTTCTAAAGTCAGAATTGCGAGTTCTAAAGTCAGAAATGCGAGTTCTAAAGTCAGAATTGCGAGTTATAAAGTCAGAGTTGCGAGTTATAAAGTCAGAATTGCGAGTTATAAAGTCAGAATTGCGAGTTCTAAAGTCAGAAATGCGAGTTATAAAGTCAGAATTGCGAGTTATAAAGTCAGAGTTGCGAGTTATAAAGTCAGAATTGCGAGTTATAAAGTCAGAATTGAGTTCTAAAGTCAGAATTGCGAGTTCTAAAGTCAGAATTGAGTTCTAAAGTCAGAATTGCGAGTTATAAAGTCAGAATTGAGTTCTAAAGTCAGAATTGCGAGTTCTAAAGTCAGAATTGCGAGTTCTAAAGTCAGAATTGCGAGTTATAAAGTCAGAATTGCGAGTTATAAAGTCAGAGTTGCGAGTTATAAAGTCAGAATTGCGAGTTATAAAGTCAGAATTGAGTTCTAAAGTCAGAATTGCGAGTTCTAAAGTCAGAATTGAGTTATAAAGTCAGAATTGCGAGTTATAAAGTCAGAATTGAGTTCTAAAGTCAGAATTGCGAGTTCTAAAGTCAGAATTGCGAGTTCTAAAGTCAGAATTAAGAGTTCTAAAGTCAGAAATGCGAGTTATAAAGTCAGAATTGCGAGTTATAAAGTCAGAGTTGCGAGTTATAAAGTCAGAATTGCGAGTTATAAAGTCAGAATTGAGTTCTAAAGTCAGAAATGCGAGTTATAAAGTCAGAATTGCGAGTTATAAAGTCAGAATTGCGAGTTATAAAGTCAGAATTGAATTCTAAAGTCAGAATTGCGAGTTATAAAGTCAGAATTGCGAGTTCTAAAGTCAGAATTGAGTTATAAAGTCAGAATTGAGTTCTAAAGTCAGAAATGCGAGTTATAAAGTCAGAATTGCGAGTTATAAAGTCAGAATTGCGAGTTATAAAGTCAGAATTGAGTTCTAAAGTCAGAATTGCGAGTTATAAAGTCAGAATTGCGAGTTCTAAAGTCAGAATTGCGAGTTCTAAAGTCAGAATTGCGAGACAAAGTCAGAATTGCTAGTTCTAAAGTCAGAATTACGAGTTCTAAAGTCAGAATTGCGAGTTCTAAAGTCAGAATTGCAAGTTCTAAAGTCAGAATTGCGAGTTCTAAAGTCAGAATTGCGAGTTCTAAAGTCAGAATTGCGAGTTCTAAAGTCAGAAATGCGAGTTATAAAGTCAGAATTGCGAGTTCTAAAGTCAGAATTACGAGTTCTAAAGTCAGAATTGCGAGTTATGAAGTCAGAATTACGATTTCTAAAGTCAGAATTGCGAGTTCTAAAGTCAGAATTGCGAGTTCTAAAGTCAGAATTACGAGTTCTAAAGTCAGAATTACGAGTTCTAAAGTCATAATTGCGAGTTCTAAAGTCAGAATTACGAGTTCTAAAGTCAGAATTGCGAGTTATGAAGTCAGAATTACGAGTTCTAAAGTCAGAATTGCGAGTTCTAAAGTCAGAATTGCGAGTTCTAAAGTCAGAATTGCGAGTTCTAAAGTCAGAAATGCGAGTTATAAAGTCAGAATTGCGAGTTATAAAGTCAGAGTTGCGAGTTATAAAGTCAGAATTGCGAGTTATAAAGTCAGAATTGAGTTCTAAAGTCAGAAATGCGAGTTATAAAGTCAGAATTGCGAGTTATAAAGTCAGAATTGCGAGTTATAAAGTCAGAATTGAGTTCTAAAGTCAGAATTGCGAGTTCTAAAGTCAGAATTGCGAGTTCTAAAGTCAGAATTGCGAGTTCTAAAGTCAGAATTGCGAGACAAAGTCAGAATTGCTAGTTCTAAAGTCAGAATTACGAGTTCTAAAGTCAGAATTGCGAGTTCTAAAGTCAGAATTGCAAGTTCTAAAGTCAGAATTGCGAGTTCTAAAGTCAGAATTGCGAGTTCTAAAGTCAGAATTGCGAGTTCTAAAGTCAGAAATGCGAGTTATAAAGTCAGAATTGCGAGTTCTAAAGTCAGAATTACGAGTTCTAAAGTCAGAATTGCGAGTTCTAAAGTCAGAATTGCGAGTTCTAAAGTCAGAATTGCGAGTTCTAAAGTCAGAATTACGAGTTCTAAAGTCAGAATTGCGAGTTATGAAGTCAGAATTGCGAGTTATAAAGTCAGAATTGCGAGTTCTAAAGTCAGAATTGCGAGTTCTAAAGTCAGAAATGCGAGTTATAAAGTCAGAATTGCGAGTTATAAAGTCAGAGTTGCGAGTTATAAAGTCAGAATTGCGAGTTATAAAGTCAGAATTGCGAGTTCTAAAGTCAGAAATGCGAGTTATAAAGTCAGAATTGCGAGTTATAAAGTCAGAGTTGCGAGTTATAAAGTCAGAATTGCGAGTTATAAAGTCAGAATTGAGTTCTAAAGTCAGAATTGCGAGTTCTAAAGTCAGAATTGAGTTCTAAAGTCAGAATTGCGAGTTATAAAGTCAGAATTGAGTTCTAAAGTCAGAATTGCGAGTTATAAAGTCAGAATTGCGAGTTCTAAAGTCAGAATTACGAGTTCTAAAGTCAGAATTGCGAGTTATGAAGTCAGAATTACGAGTTCTAAAGTCAGAATTGCGAGTTCTAAAGTCAGAATTGCGAGTTCTAAAGTCAGAATTGCGAGTTATGAAGTCAGAATTGAGAGTTATAAAGTCAGAATTGAGAGTTATAAAGTCAGAATTGAGTTCTAAAGTCAGAATTGCGAGTTCTAAAGTCAAAATTACGAGTTCTAAAGTCAGAATTGCGAGTTCTAAAGTCAGAATTGCGAGTTCTAAAGTCAGAATTGCGAGTTCTAAAGTCAGAATTACGAGTTCTAAAGTCAGAATTGCGAGTTATGAAGTCAGAATTACGATTTCTAAAGTCAGAATTGCGAGTTCTAAAGTCAGAATTGCGAGTTCTAAAGTCAGAATTACGAGTTCTAAAGTCAAAATTGCGAGACAAAGTCAGAATTGCTAGTTCTAAAGTCAGAATTACGAGTTCTAAAGTCAGAATTGCGAGTTCTAAAGTCAGAATTGCAAGTTCTAAAGTCAGAATTGCGAGTTCTAAAGTCAGAATTGCGAGTTCTAAAGTCAGAATTGCGAGTTCTAAAGTCAGAAATGCGAGTTATAAAGTCAGAATTGCGAGTTCTAAAGTCAGAATTACGAGTTCTAAAGTCAGAATTGCGAGTTATGAAGTCAGAATTACGATTTCTAAAGTCAGAATTGCGAGTTCTAAAGTCAGAATTGCGAGTTCTAAAGTCAGAATTGCAAGTTCTAAAGTCAGAATTGCGAGTTCTAAAGTCAGAATTGCGAGTTCTAAAGTCAGAATTGCGAGTTCTAAAGTCAGAAATGCGAGTTATAAAGTCAGAATTGCGAGTTCTAAAGTCAGAATTGCGAGTTCTAAAGTCAGAATTGCGAGTTATGAAGTCAGAATTACGATTTCTAAAGTCAGAATTGCGAGTTCTAAAGTCAGAATTGCGAGTTCTAAAGTCAGAATTACGAGTTATGAAGTCAGAATTACGATTTCTAAAGTCAGAATTGCGAGTTCTAAAGTCAGAATTGCGAGTTCTAAAGTCAGAATTACGAGTTCTAAAGTCAGAATTGCGAGTTCTAAAGTCAGAATTACGAGTTCTAAAGTCAGAATTGCGAGTTCTAAAGTCAGAATTGAGTTCTAAAGTCAGAATTGCGCGTTATAAAGTCAGAATTGAGTTCTAAAGTCAGAATTGCGAGTTATAAAGTCAGAATTGCGAGTTCTAAAGTCAGAATTACGAGTTCTAAAGTCAGAATTGCGAGTTATGAAGTCAGAATTACGATTTCTAAAGTCAGAATTGCGAGTTCTAAAGTCAGAATTGCGAGTTCTAAAGTCAGAATTACGAGTTCTAAAGTCAGAATTGCGAGTTCTAAAGTCAGAATTACGAGTTCTAAAGTCAGAATTGCGAGTTCTAAAGTCAGAATTGAGTTCTAAAGTCAGAATTGCGAGTTATAAAGTCAGAATTGAGTTCTAAAGTCAGAATTGCGAGTTATAAAGTCAGAATTGCGAGTTCTAAAGTCAGAATTGCGAGTTCTAAAGTCAGAATTACGAGTTCTAAAGTTAGAATTGCGAGTTATGAAGTCAGAATTACGATTTCTAAAGTCAGAATTGCGAGTTCTAAAGTCAGAATTGCGAGTTCTAAAGTCAGAATTACGAGTTCTAAAGTCAGAATTACGAGTTCTAAAGTCATAATTGCGAGTTCTAAAGTCAGAATTACGAGTTCTAAAGTCAGAATTGCGAGTTATGAAGTCAGAATTACGAGTTCTAAAGTCAGAATTGCGAGTTCTAAAGTCAGAATTGCGAGTTATGAAGTCAGAATTGAGAGTTATAAAGTCAGAATTGAGAGTTATAAAGTCAGAATTGAGTTCTAAAGTCAGAATTGCGAGTTCTAAAGTCAAAATTACGAGTTCTAAAGTCAGAATTGCGAGTTCTAAAGTCAGAATTGCGAGTTCTAAAGTCAGAATTGCGAGTTCTAAAGTCAGAATTACGAGTTCTAAAGTCAGAATTGCGAGTTATGAAGTCAGAATTACGATTTCTAAAGTCAGAATTGCGAGTTCTAAAGTCAGAATTGCGAGTTCTAAAGTCAGAATTACGAGTTCTAAAGTCAGAATTGCGAGACAAAGTCAGAATTGCTAGTTCTAAAGTCAGAATTACGAGTTCTAAAGTCAGAATTGCGAGTTCTAAAGTCAGAATTGCGAGTTCTAAAGTCAGAATTGCGAGTTCTAAAGTCA
Organism: Gobio gobio; assembly: GCF_949357685.1. Classification (NCBI taxonomy): domain Eukaryota; kingdom Metazoa; phylum Chordata; class Actinopteri; order Cypriniformes; family Gobionidae; genus Gobio; species Gobio gobio. The sequence continues at coordinate 33,496,041 of NC_137119.1, forward strand.
GAATTGCGAGTTCTAAAGTCAGAATTGCGAGTTCTAAAGTCAGAAATGCGAGTTATAAAGTCAGAATTGCGAGTTCTAAAGTCAGAATTGCGAGTTATGAAGTCAGAATTACGATTTCTAAAGTCAGAATTGCGAGTTCTAAAGTCAGAATTGCGAGTTCTAAAGTCAGAATTACGAGTTCTAAAGTCAGAATTACGAGTTCTAAAGTCATAATTGCGAGTTCTAAAGTCAGAATTACGAGTTCTAAAGTCAGAATTACGAGTTCTAAAGTCAGAATTGCGAGTTATGAAGTCAGAATTACGAGTTCTAAAGTCAGAATTGCGAGTTCTAAAGTCAGAATTGCGAGTTCTAAAGTCAGAATTGCGAGTTCTAAAGTCAGAATTGCGAGTTATGAAGTCAGAATTGAGAGTTATAAAGTCAGAATTGAGAGTTATAAAGTCAGAATTGAGTTCTAAAGTCAGAATTGCGAGTTCTAAAGTCAAAATTACGAGTTCTAAAGTCAGAATTGCGAGTTCTAAAGTCAGAATTGCGAGTTCTAAAGTCAGAATTGCGAGTTCTAAAGTCAGAATTACGAGTTCTAAAGTCAGAATTGCGAGTTATGAAGTCAGAATTACGATTTCTAAAGTCAGAATTGCGAGTTCTAAAGTCAGAATTGCGAGTTCTAAAGTCAGAATTACGAGTTCTAAAGTCAGAATTGCGAGTTCTAAAGTCAGAATTACGAGTTCTAAAGTCAGAATTGCGAGTTCTAAAGTCAGAATTGAGTTCTAAAGTCAGAATTGCGAGTTATAAAGTCAGAATTGAGTTCTAAAGTCAGAATTGCGAGTTATAAAGTCAGAATTGCGAGTTCTAAAGTCAGAATTGCGAGTTCTAAAGTCAGAAATGCGAGTTATAAAGTCAGAATTGCGAGTTATAAAGTCAGAGTTGCGAGTTATAAAGTCAGAATTGCGAGTTATAAAGTCAGAATTGCGAGTTCTAAAGTCAGAAATGCGAGTTATAAAGTCAGAATTGCGAGTTATAAAGTCAGAGTTGCGAGTTATAAAGTCAGAATTGCGAGTTATAAAGTCAGAATTGAGTTCTAAAGTCAGAATTGCGAGTTCTAAAGTCAGAATTGAGTTCTAAAGTCAGAATTGCGAGTTATAAAGTCAGAATTGAGTTCTAAAGTCAGAATTGCGAGTTATAAAGTCAGAATTGCGAGTTCTAAAGTCAGAATTACGAGTTCTAAAGTCAGAATTGCGAGTTATGAAGTCAGAATTACGATTTCTAAAGTCAGAATTGCGAGTTCTAAAGTCAGAATTGCGAGTTCTAAAGTCAGAATTACGAGTTCTAAAGTCAGAATTACGAGTTCTAAAGTCATAATTGCGAGTTCTAAAGTCAGAATTACGAGTTCTAAAGTCAGAATTGCGAGTTATGAAGTCAGAATTACGAGTTCTAAAGTCAGAATTGCGAGTTCTAAAGTCAGAATTGCGAGTTCTAAAGTCAGAATTGCGAGTTATGAAGTCAGAATTGAGAGTTATAAAGTCAGAATTGAGTTCTAAAGTCAGAATTGCGAGTTCTAAAGTCAAAATTACGAGTTCTAAAGTCAGAATTGCGAGTTCTAAAGTCAGAATTGCGAGTTCTAAAGTCAGAATTGCGAGTTCTAAAGTCAGAATTACGAGTTCTAAAGTCAGAATTGCGAGTTATGAAGTCAGAATTACGATTTCTAAAGTCAGAATTGCGAGTTCTAAAGTCAGAATTGCGAGTTCTAAAGTCAGAATTACGAGTTCTAAAGTCAGAATTGCGAGTTCTAAAGTCAGAATTACGAGTTCTAAAGTCAGAATTGCGAGTTCTAAAGTCAGAATTGAGTTCTAAAGTCAGAATTGCGAGTTATAAAGTCAGAATTGAGTTCTAAAGTCAGAATTGCGAGTTATAAAGTCAGAATTGCGAGTTCTAAAGTCAGAATTGCGAGTTCTAAAGTCAGAAATGCGAGTTATAAAGTCAGAATTGCGAGTTATAAAGTCAGAGTTGCGAGTTATAAAGTCAGAATTGCGAGTTATAAAGTCAGAATTGCGAGTTCTAAAGTCAGAAATGCGAGTTATAAAGTCAGAATTGCGAGTTATAAAGTCAGAGTTGCGAGTTATAAAGTCAGAATTGCGAGTTCTAAAGTCAGAATTGAGTTCTAAAGTCAGAATTGCGAGTTCTAAAGTCAGAATTGAGTTCTAAAGTCAGAATTGCGAGTTATAAAGTCAGAATTGAGTTCTAAAGTCAGAATTGCGAGTTCTAAAGTCAGAATTGCGAGTTCTAAAGTCAGAATTGCGAGTTATAAAGTCAGAATTGCGAGTTATAAAGTCAGAGTTGCGAGTTATAAAGTCAGAATTGCGAGTTATAAAGTCAGAATTGAGTTCTAAAATCAGAATTGCGAGTTCTAAAGTCAGAATTGAGTTATAAAGTCAGAATTGCGAGTTATAAAGTCAGAATTGAGTTCTAAAGTCAGAATTGCGAGTTCTAAAGTCAGAATTGCGAGTTCTAAAGTCAGAATTGCGAGTTCTAAAGTCAGAAATGCGAGTTATAAAGTCAGAATTGCGAGTTATAAAGTCAGAGTTGCGAGTTATAAAGTCAGAATTGCGAGTTATAAAGTCAGAATTGAGTTCTAAAGTCAGAAATGCGAGTTATAAAGTCAGAATTGCGAGTTATAAAGTCAGAATTGCGAGTTATAAAGTCAGAATTGAATTCTAAAGTCAGAATTGCGAGTTATAAAGTCAGAATTGCGAGTTCTAAAGTCAGAATTGAGAGTTATAAAGTCAGAATTGAGTTCTAAAGTCAGAATTGCGAGTTATAAAGTCAGAATTGAGTTCTAAAGTCAGAATTGCGAGTTCTAAAGTCAGAATTGCGAGTTCTAAAGTCAGAATTGCGAGTTCTAAAGTCAGAAATGCGAGTTATAAAGTCAGAATTGCGAGTTATAAAGTCAGAGTTGCGAGTTATAAAGTCAGAATTGCGAGTTATAAAGTCAGAATTGAGTTCTAAAGTCAGAAATGCGAGTTATAAAGTCAGAATTGCGAGTTATAAAGTCAGAATTGCGAGTTATAAAGTCAGAATTGAATTCTAAAGTCAGAATTGCGAGTTATAAAGTCAGAATTGCGAGTTCTAAAGTCAGAATTGAGAGTTATAAAGTCAGAATTGAGTTCTAAAGTCAGAATTGCGAGTTCTAAAGTCAAAATTACGAGTTCTAAAGTCAGAATTGCGAGTTCTAAAGTCAGAATTGCGAGTTCTAAAGTCAGAATTGCGAGTTCTAAAGTCAGAATTACGAGTTCTAAAGTCAGAATTGCGAGTTATGAAGTCAGAATTACGATTTCTAAAGTCAGAATTGCGAGTTCTAAAGTCAGAATTGCGAGTTCTAAAGTCAGAATTACGAGTTCTAAAGTCAGAATTGCGAGTTCTAAAGTCAGAATTACGAGTTCTAAAGTCAGAATTGCGAGTTCTAAAGTCAGAATTGAGTTCTAAAGTCAGAATTGCGAGTTATAAAGTCAGAATTGAGTTCTAAAGTCAGAATTGCGAGTTATAAAGTCAGAATTGCGAGTTCTAAAGTCAGAATTGCGAGTTCTAAAGTCAGAAATGCGAGTTATAAAGTCAGAATTGCGAGTTATAAAGTCAGAGTTGCGAGTTATAAAGTCAGAATTACGAGTTCTAAAGTCAGAATTGCGAGTTATGAAGTCAGAATTACGATTTCTAAAGTCAGAATTGCGAGTTCTAAAGTCAGAATTGCGAGTTCTAAAGTCAGAATTACGAGTTCTAAAGTCAGAATTACGAGTTCTAAAGTCATAATTGCGAGTTCTAAAGTCAGAATTACGAGTTCTAAAGTCAGAATTGCGAGTTATGAAGTCAGAATTACGAGTTCTAAAGTCAGAATTGCGAGTTCTAAAGTCAGAATTGCGAGTTCTAAAGTCAGAATTGCGAGTTATGAAGTCAGAATTGAGAGTTATAAAGTCAGAATTGAGAGTTATAAAGTCAGAATTGAGTTCTAAAGTCAGAATTGCGAGTTCTAAAGTCAAAATTACGAGTTCTAAAGTCAGAATTGCGAGTTCTAAAGTCAGAATTGCGAGTTCTAAAGTCAGAATTGCGAGTTCTAAAGTCAGAATTACGAGTTCTAAAGTCAGAATTGCGAGTTATGAAGTCAGAATTACGATTTCTAAAGTCAGAATTGCGAGTTCTAAAGTCAGAATTGCGAGTTCTAAAGTCAGAATTACGAGTTCTAAAGTCAGAATTGCGAGTTCTAAAGTCAGAATTGAGTTCTAAAGTCAGAATTGCGAGTTATAAAGTCAGAATTGAGTTCTAAAGTCAGAATTGCGAGTTATAAAGTCAGAATTGCGAGTTCTAAAGTCAGAATTGCGAGTTCTAAAGTCAGAAATGCGAGTTATAAAGTCAGAATTGCGAGTTATAAAGTCAGAGTTGCGAGTTATAAAGTCAGAATTGCGAGTTATAAAGTCAGAATTGCGAGTTCTAAAGTCAGAAATGCGAGTTATAAAGTCAGAATTGCGAGTTATAAAGTCAGAGTTGCGAGTTATAAAGTCAGAATTGCGAGTTATAAAGTCAGAATTGAGTTCTAAAGTCAGAATTGCGAGTTCTAAAGTCAGAATTGAGTTCTAAAGTCAGAATTGCGAGTTATAAAGTCAGAATTGAGTTCTAAAGTCAGAATTGCGAGTTCTAAAGTCAGAATTGCGAGTTCTAAAGTCAGAATTGCGAGTTATAAAGTCAGAATTGCGAGTTATAAAGTCAGAGTTGCGAGTTATAAAGTCAGAATTGCGAGTTATAAAGTCAGAATTGAATTCTAAAGTCAGAATTGCGAGTTCTAAAGTCAGAATTGAGTTATAAAGTCAGAATTGCGAGTTATAAAGTCAGAATTGAGTTCTAAAGTCAGAATTGCGAGTTCTAAAGTCAGAATTGCGAGTTCTAAAGTCAGAATTGCGAGTTCTAAAGTCAGAAATGCGAGTTATAAAGTCAGAATTGCGAGTTATAAAGTCAGAGTTGCGAGTTATAAAGTCAGAATTGCGAGTTATAAAGTCAGAATTGAGTTCTAAAGTCAGAAATGCGAGTTATAAAGTCAGAATTGCGAGTTATAAAGTCAGAATTGCGAGTTATAAAGTCAGAATTGAATTCTAAAGTCAGAATTGCGAGTTATAAAGTCAGAATTGCGAGTTCTAAAGTCAGAATTGCGAGTTCTAAAGTCAGAATTGCGAGACAAAGTCAGAATTGCTAGTTCTAAAGTCAGAATTACGAGTTCTAAAGTCAGAATTGCGAGTTCTAAAGTCAGAATTGCAAGTTCTAAAGTCAGAATTGCAAGTTCTAAAGTCAGAATTGCGAGTTCTAAAGTCAGAATTGCGAGTTCTAAAGTCAGAAATGCGAGTTATAAAGTCAGAATTGCGAGTTCTAAAGTCAGAATTACGAGTTCTAAAGTCAGAATTGCGAGTTATGAAGTCAGAATTACGATTTCTAAAGTCAGAATTGCGAGTTCTAAAGTCAGAATTGCGAGTTCTAAAGTCAGAATTACGAGTTCTAAAGTCAGAATTACGAGTTCTAAAGTCATAATTGCGAGTTATGAAGTCAGAATTACGAGTTCTAAAGTCAGAATTGCGAGTTCTAAAGTCAGAATTGCGAGTTCTAAAGTCAGAATTGCGAGTTATGAAGTCAGAATTGAGAGTTATAAAGTCAGAATTGAGAGTTATAAAGTCAGAATTGAGTTCTAAAGTCAGAATTGCGAGTTCTAAAGTCAAAATTACGAGTTCTAAAGTCAGAATTGCGAGTTCTAAAGTCAGAATTGCGAGTTCTAAAGTCAGAATTGCGAGTTCTAAAGTCAGAATTACGAGTTCTAAAGTCAGAATTGCGAGTTATGAAGTCAGAATTACGATTTCTAAAGTCAGAATTGCGAGTTCTAAAGTCAGAATTGCGAGTTCTAAAGTCAGAATTACGAGTTCTAAAGTCAGAATTGCGAGTTCTAAAGTCAGAATTACGAGTTCTAAAGTCAGAATTGCGAGTTCTAAAGTCAGAATTGAGTTCTAAAGTCAGAATTGCGAGTTATAAAGTCAGAATTGAGTTCTAAAGTCAGAATTGCGAGTTCTAAAGTCAGAATTGCGAGTTCTAAAGTCAGAATTGCGAGTTCTAAAGTCAGAATTACGAGTTCTAAAGTCAGAATTGCGAGTTCTAAAGTCAGAATTGAGTTCTAAAGTCAGAATTGCGAGTTATAAAGTCAGAATTGAGTTCTAAAGTCAGAATTGAGTTATAAAGTCAGAATTGCGAGTTCTAAAGTCAGAATTGAGTTCTAAAGTCAGAATTGCGAGTTATAAAGTCAGAATTGCGAGTTCTAAAGTCAGAATTGCGAGTTCTAAAGTCAGAAATGCGAGTTATAAAGTCAGAATTGCGAGTTATAAAGTCAGAGTTGCGAGTTATAAAGTCAGAATTACGAGTTCTAAAGTCAGAATTGCGAGTTATGAAGTCAGAATTACGATTTCTAAAGTCAGAATTGCGAGTTCTAAAGTCAGAATTGCGAGTTCTAAAGTCAGAATTACGAGTTCTAAAGTCAGAATTACGAGTTCTAAAGTCATAATTGCGAGTTCTAAAGTCAGAATTACGAGTTCTAAAGTCAGAATTGCGAGTTATGAAGTCAGAATTACGAGTTCTAAAGTCAGAATTGCGAGTTCTAAAGTCAGAATTGCGAGTTCTAAAGTCAGAATTGCGAGTTATGAAGTCAGAATTGAGAGTTATAAAGTCAGAATTGAGAGTTATAAAGTCAGAATTGAGTTCTAAAGTCAGAATTGCGAGTTCTAAAGTCAAAATTACGAGTTCTAAAGTCAGAATTGCGAGTTCTAAAGTCAGAATTGCGAGTTCTAAAGTCAGAATTGCGAGTTCTAAAGTCAGAATTACGAGTTCTAAAGTCAGAATTGCGAGTTATGAAGTCAGAATTACGATTTCTAAAGTCAGAATTGCGAGTTCTAAAGTCAGAATTGCGAGTTCTAAAGTCAGAATTACGAGTTCTAAAGTCAGAATTGCGAGTTCTAAAGTCAGAATTGAGTTCTAAAGTCAGAATTGCGAGTTATAAAGTCAGAATTGAGTTCTAAAGTCAGAATTGCGAGTTATAAAGTCAGAATTGCGAGTTCTAAAGTCAGAATTGCGAGTTCTAAAGTCAGAAATGCGAGTTATAAAGTCAGAATTGCGAGTTATAAAGTCAGAGTTGCGAGTTATAAAGTCAGAATTGCGAGTTATAAAGTCAGAATTGAGTTCTAAAGTCAGAATTGCGAGTTCTAAAGTCAGAATTGAGTTCTAAAGTCAGAATTGCGAGTTATAAAGTCAGAATTGAGTTCTAAAGTCAGAATTGCGAGTTCTAAAGTCAGAATTGCGAGTTCTAAAGTCAGAATTGCGAGTTATAAAGTCAGAATTGCGAGTTATAAAGTCAGAGTTGCGAGTTATAAAGTCAGAATTGCGAGTTATAAAGTCAGAATTGAATTCTAAAGTCAGAATTGCGAGTTCTAAAGTCAGAATTGAGTTATAAAGTCAGAATTGCGAGTTATAAAGTCAGAATTGAGTTCTAAAGTCAGAATTGCGAGTTCTAAAGTCAGAATTGCGAGTTCTAAAGTCAGAATTGCGAGTTCTAAAGTCAGAAATGCGAGTTATAAAGTCAGAATTGCGAGTTATAAAGTCAGAGTTGCGAGTTATAAAGTCAGAATTGCGAGTTATAAAGTCAGAATTGAGTTCTAAAGTCAGAAATGCGAGTTATAAAGTCAGAATTGCGAGTTATAAAGTCAGAATTGCGAGTTATAAAGTCAGAATTGAATTCTAAAGTCAGAATTGCGAGTTATAAAGTCAGAATTGCGAGTTCTAAAGTCAGAATTGCGAGTTCTAAAGTCAGAATTGCGAGACAAAGTCAGAATTGCTAGTTCTAAAGTCAGAATTACGAGTTCTAAAGTCAGAATTGCGAGTTCTAAAGTCAGAATTGCAAGTTCTAAAGTCAGAATTGCGAGTTCTAAAGTCAGAATTGCAAGTTCTAAAGTCAGAATTGCGAGTTCTAAAGTCAGAATTGCGAGTTCTAAAGTCAGAAATGCGAGTTATAAAGTCAGAATTGCGAGTTCTAAAGTCAGAATTACGAGTTCTAAAGTCAGAATTGCGAGTTATGAAGTCAGAATTACGATTTCTAAAGTCAGAATTGCGAGTTCTAAAGTCAGAATTGCGAGTTCTAAAGTCAGAATTACGAGTTCTAAAGTCAGAATTACGAGTTCTAAAGTCATAATTGCGAGTTATGAAGTCAGAATTACGAGTTCTAAAGTCAGAATTGCGAGTTCTAAAGTCAGAATTGCGAGTTCTAAAGTCAGAATTGCGAGTTATGAAGTCAGAATTGAGAGTTATAAAGTCAGAATTGAGAGTTATAAAGTCAGAATTGAGTTCTAAAGTCAGAATTGCGAGTTCTAAAGTCAAAATTACGAGTTCTAAAGTCAGAATTGCGAGTTCTAAAGTCAGAATTGCGAGTTCTAAAGTCAGAATTGCGAGTTCTAAAGTCAGAATTACGAGTTCTAAAGTCAGAATTGCGAGTTATGAAGTCAGAATTACGATTTCTAAAGTCAGAATTGCGAGTTCTAAAGTCAGAATTGCGAGTTCTAAAGTCAGAATTACGAGTTCTAAAGTCAGAATTGCGAGTTCTAAAGTCAGAATTACGAGTTCTAAAGTCAGAATTGCGAGTTCTAAAGTCAGAATTGAGTTCTAAAGTCAGAATTGCGAGTTATAAAGTCAGAATTGAGTTCTAAAGTCAGAATTGCGAGTTCTAAAGTCAGAATTGCGAGTTCTAAAGTCAGAATTGCGAGTTCTAAAGTCAGAAATGCGAGTTATAAAGTCAGAATTGCGAGTTATAAAGTCAGAGTTGCGAGTTATAAAGTCAGAATTGCGAGTTATAAAGTCAGAATTGAGTTCTAAAGTCAGAATTGCGAGTTCTAAAGTCAGAATTGAGTTATAAAGTCAGAATTGCGAGTTATAAAGTCAGAATTGAGTTCTAAAGTCAGAATTGCGAGTTCTAAAGTCAGAATTGCGAGTTCTAAAGTCAGAAATGCGAGTTATAAAGTCAGAATTGCGAGTTATAAAGTCAGAGTTGCGAGTTATAAAGTCAGAATTGCGAGTTATAAAGTCAGAATTGAGTTCTAAAGTCAGAATTGCGAGTTATAAAGTCAGAATTGCGAGTTCTAAAGTCAGAATTGCGAGACAAAGTCAGAATTGCTAGTTCTAAAGTCAGAATTACGAGTTCTAAAGTCAGAATTGCGAGTTCTAAAGTCAGAATTGCAAGTTCTAAAGTCAGAATTGCGAGTTCTAAAGTCAGAATTGCAAGTTCTAAAGTCAGAATTGCGAGTTCTAAAGTCAGAATTGCGAGTTCTAAAGTCAGAAATGCGAGTTATAAAGTCAGAATTGCGAGTTATAAAGTCAGAATTGAGTTCTAAAGTCAGAAATGCGAGTTATAAAGTCAGAATTGCGAGTTCTAAAGTCAGAATTACGAGTTCTAAAGTCAGAATTGCGAGACAAAGTCAGAATTGCTAGTTCTAAAGTCAGAATTACGAGTTCTAAAGTCAGAATTGCGAGTTCTAAAGTCAGAATTGCGAGTTATGAAGTCAGAATTACGATTTCTAAAGTCAGAATTGCGAGTTCTAAAGTCAGAATTGCGAGTTCTAAAGTCAGAATTACGAGTTCTAAAGTCAGAATTGCGAGACAAAGTCAGAATTGCTAGTTCTAAAGTCAGAATTACGAGTTCTAAAGTCAGAATTGCGAGTTCTAAAGTCAGAATTGCAAGTTCTAAAGTCAGAATTGCGAGTTCTAAAGTCAGAATTGCGAGTTCTAAAGTCAGAATTGCGAGTTCTAAAGTCAGAAATGCGAGTTATAAAGTCAGAATTGCGAGTTCTAAAGTCAGAATTACGAGTTCTAAAGTCAGAATTGCGAGTTATGAAGTCAGAATTACGATTTCTAAAGTCAGAATTGCGAGTTCTAAAGTCAGAATTGCGAGTTCTAAAGTCAGAATTACGAGTTCTAAAGTCAGAATTACGAGTTCTAAAGTCATAATTGCGAGTTCTAAAGTCAGAATTACGAGTTCTAAAGTCAGAATTGCGAGTTATGAAGTCAGAATTACGAGTTCTAAAGTCAGAATTGCGAGTTCTAAAGTCAGAATTGCGAGTTCTAAAGTCAGAATTGCGAGTTATGAAGTCAGAATTGAGAGTTATAAAGTCAGAATTGAGAGTTATAAAGTCAGAATTGAGTTCTAAAGTCAGAATTGCGAGTTCTAAAGTCAAAATTACGAGTTCTAAAGTCAGAATTGCGAGTTCTAAAGTCAGAATTGCGAGTTCTAAAGTCAGAATTGCGAGTTCTAAAGTCAGAATTACGAGTTCTAAAGTCAGAATTGCGAGTTATGAAGTCAGAATTACGATTTCTAAAGTCAGAATTGCGAGTTCTAAAGTCAGAATTGCGAGTTCTAAAGTCAGAATTACGAGTTCTAAAGTCAGAATTGCGAGTTCTAAAGTCAGAATTACGAGTTCTAAAGTCAGAATTGCGAGTTCTAAAGTCAGAATTGAGTTCTAAAGTCAGAATTGCGAGTTATAAAGTCAGAATTGAGTTCTAAAGTCAGAATTGCGAGTTATAAAGTCAGAATTGCGAGTTCTAAAGTCAGAATTGCGAGTTCTAAAGTCAGAAATGCGAGTTATAAAGTCAGAATTGCGAGTTATAAAGTCAGAGTTGCGAGTTATAAAGTCAGAATTGCGAGTTATAAAGTCAGAATTGCGAGTTCTAAAGTCAGAAATGCGAGTTATAAAGTCAGAATTGCGAGTTATAAAGTCAGAGTTGCGAGTTATAAAGTCAGAATTGCGAGTTATAAAGTCAGAATTGAGTTCTAAAGTCAGAATTGCGAGTTCTAAAGTCAGAATTGAGTTCTAAAGTCAGAATTGCGAGTTATAAAGTCAGAATTGAGTTCTAAAGTCAGAATTGCGAGTTATAAAGTCAGAATTGCGAGTTCTAAAGTCAGAATTACGAGTTCTAAAGTCAGAATTGCGAGTTATGAAGTCAGAATTACGATTTCTAAAGTCAGAATTGCGAGTTCTAAAGTCAGAATTGCGAGTTCTAAAGTCAGAATTACGAGTTCTAAAGTCAGAATTACGAGTTCTAAAGTCATAATTGCGAGTTCTAAAGTCAGAATTACGAGTTCTAAAGTCAGAATTGCGAGTTATGAAGTCAGAATTACGAGTTCTAAAGTCAGAATTGCGAGTTCTAAAGTCAGAATTGCGAGTTCTAAAGTCAGAATTGCGAGTTATGAAGTCAGAATTGAGAGTTATAAAGTCAGAATTGAGAGTTATAAAGTCAGAATTGAGTTCTAAAGTCAGAATTGCGAGTTCTAAAGTCAAAATTACGAGTTCTAAAGTCAGAATTGCGAGTTCTAAAGTCAGAATTGCGAGTTCTAAAGTCAGAATTGCGAGTTCTAAAGTCAGAATTACGAGTTCTAAAGTCAGAATTGCGAGTTATGAAGTCAGAATTACGATTTCTAAAGTCAGAATTGCGAGTTCTAAAGTCAGAATTGCGAGTTCTAAAGTCAGAATTACGAGTTCTAAAGTCAGAATTGCGAGTTCTAAAGTCAGAATTACGAGTTCTAAAGTCAGAATTGCGAGTTCTAAAGTCAGAATTGAGTTCTAAAGTCAGAATTGCGAGTTATAAAGTCAGAATTGAGTTCTAAAGTCAGAATTGCGAGTTATAAAGTCAGAATTGCGAGTTCTAAAGTCAGAATTGCGAGTTCTAAAGTCAGAAATGCGAGTTATAAAGTCAGAATTGCGAGTTATAAAGTCAGAGTTGCGAGTTATAAAGTCAGAATTGCGAGTTATAAAGTCAGAATTGCGAGTTCTAAAGTCAGAAATGCGAGTTATAAAGTCAGAATTGCGAGTTATAAAGTCAGAGTTGCGATTTATAAAGTCAGAATTGCGAGTTCTAAAGTCAGAATTGAGTTCTAAAGTCAGAATTGCGAGTTCTAAAGTCAGAATTGAGTTCTAAAGTCAGAATTGCGAGTTATAAAGTCAGAATTGAGTTCTAAAGTCAGAATTGCGAGTTCTAAAGTCAGAATTGCGAGTTCTAAAGTCAGAATTGCGAGTTATAAAGTCAGAATTGCGAGTTATAAAGTCAGAGTTGCGAGTTATAAAGTCAGAATTGCGAGTTATAAAGTCAGAATTGAGTTCTAAAGTCAGAATTGCGAGTTCTAAAGTCAGAATTGAGTTATAAAGTCAGAATTGCGAGTTATAAAGTCAGAATTGAGTTCTAAAGTCAGAATTGCGAGTTCTAAAGTCAGAATTGCGAGTTCTAAAGTCAGAATTGCGAGTTCTAAAGTCAGAAATGCGAGTTATAAAGTCAGAATTGCGAGTTATAAAGTCAGAGTTGCGAGTTATAAAGTCAGAATTGCGAGTTATAAAGTCAGAATTGAGTTCTAAAGTCAGAAATGCGAGTTATAAAGTCAGAATTGCGAGTTATAAAGTCAGAATTGCGAGTTATAAAGTCAGAATTGAATTCTAAAGTCAGAATTGCGAGTTATAAAGTCAGAATTGCGAGTTCTAAAGTCAGAATTGAGAGTTATAAAGTCAGAATTGAGTTCTAAAGTCAGAATTGCGAGTTATAAAGTCAGAATTGAGTTCTAAAGTCAGAATTGCGAGTTCTAAAGTCAGAATTGCGAGTTCTAAAGTCAGAATTGCGAGTTCTAAAGTCAGAAATGCGAGTTATAAAGTCAGAATTGCGAGTTATAAAGTCAGAGTTGCGAGTTATAAAGTCAGAATTGCGAGTTATAAAGTCAGAATTGAGTTCTAAAGTCAGAAATGCGAGTTATAAAGTCAGAATTGCGAGTTATAAAGTCAGAATTGCGAGTTATAAAGTCAGAATTGAATTCTAAAGTCAGAATTGCGAGTTATAAAGTCAGAATTGCGAGTTCTAAAGTCAGAATTGAGAGTTATAAAGTCAGAATTGAGTTCTAAAGTCAGAATTGCGAGTTCTAAAGTCAAAATTACGAGTTCTAAAGTCAGAATTGCGAGTTCTAAAGTCAGAATTGCGAGTTCTAAAGTCAGAATTGAGAGTTCTAAAGTCAGAATTACGAGTTCTAAAGTCAGAATTGCGAGTTATGAAGTCAGAATTACGATTTCTAAAGTCAGAATTGCGAGTTCTAAAGTCAGAATTGCGAGTTCTAAAGTCAGAATTACGAGTTCTAAAGTCAGAATTGCGAGTTCTAAAGTCAGAATTACGAGTTCTAAAGTCAGAATTGCGAGTTCTAAAGTCAGAATTGAGTTCTAAAGTCAGAATTGCGAGTTATAAAGTCAGAATTGAGTTCTAAAGTCAGAATTGCGAGTTATAAAGTCAGAATTGCGAGTTCTAAAGTCAGAATTGCGAGTTCTAAAGTCAGAAATGCGAGTTATAAAGTCAGAATTGCGAGTTATAAAGTCAGAGTTGCGAGTTATAAAGTCAGAATTACGAGTTCTAAAGTCAGAATTGCGAGTTATGAAGTCAGAATTACGATTTCTAAAGTCAGAATTGCGAGTTCTAAAGTCAGAATTGCGAGTTCTAAAGTCAGAATTACGAGTTCTAAAGTCAGAATTACGAGTTCTAAAGTCATAATTGCGAGTTCTAAAGTCAGAATTACGAGTTCTAAAGTCAGAATTGCGAGTTATGAAGTCAGAATTACGAGTTCTAAAGTCAGAATTGCGAGTTCTAAAGTCAGAATTGCGAGTTCTAAAGTCAGAATTGCGAGTTATGAAGTCAGAATTGAGAGTTATAAAGTCAGAATTGAGAGTTATAAAGTCAGAATTGAGTTCTAAAGTCAGAATTGCGAGTTCTAAAGTCAAAATTACGAGTTCTAAAGTCAGAATTGCGAGTTCTAAAGTCAGAATTGCGAGTTCTAAAGTCAGAATTGCGAGTTCTAAAGTCAGAATTACGAGTTCTAAAGTCAGAATTGCGAGTTATGAAGTCAGAATTACGATTTCTAAAGTCAGAATTGCGAGTTCTAAAGTCAGAATTGCGAGTTCTAAAGTCAGAATTACGAGTTCTAAAGTCAGAATTGCGAGTTCTAAAGTCAGAATTGAGTTCTAAAGTCAGAATTGCGAGTTATAAAGTCAGAATTGAGTTCTAAAGTCAGAATTGCGAGTTATAAAGTCAGAATTGCGAGTTCTAAAGTCAGAATTGCGAGTTCTAAAGTCAGAAATGCGAGTTATAAAGTCAGAATTGCGAGTTATAAAGTCAGAGTTGCGAGTTATAAAGTCAGAATTGCGAGTTATAAAGTCAGAATTGCGAGTTCTAAAGTCAGAAATGCGAGTTATAAAGTCAGAATTGCGAGTTATAAAGTCAGAGTTGCGAGTTATAAAGTCAGAATTGCGAGTTATAAAGTCAGAATTGAGTTCTAAAGTCAGAATTGCGAGTTCTAAAGTCAGAATTGAGTTCTAAAGTCAGAATTGCGAGTTATAAAGTCAGAATTGAGTTCTAAAGTCAGAATTGCGAGTTCTAAAGTCAGAATTGCGAGTTCTAAAGTCAGAATTGCGAGTTATAAAGTCAGAATTGCGAGTTATAAAGTCAGAGTTGCGAGTTATAAAGTCAGAATTGCGAGTTATAAAGTCAGAATTGAATTCTAAAGTCAGAATTGCGAGTTCTAAAGTCAGAATTGAGTTATAAAGTCAGAATTGCGAGTTATAAAGTCAGAATTGAGTTCTAAAGTCAGAATTGCGAGTTCTAAAGTCAGAATTGCGAGTTCTAAAGTCAGAATTGCGAGTTCTAAAGTCAGAAATGCGAGTTATAAAGTCAGAATTGCGAGTTATAAAGTCAGAGTTGCGAGTTATAAAGTCAGAATTGCGAGTTATAAAGTCAGAATTGAGTTCTAAAGTCAGAAATGCGAGTTATAAAGTCAGAATTGCGAGTTATAAAGTCAGAATTGCGAGTTATAAAGTCAGAATTGAATTCTAAAGTCAGAATTGCGAGTTATAAAGTCAGAATTGCGAGTTCTAAAGTCAGAATTGCGAGTTCTAAAGTCAGAATTGCGAGACAAAGTCAGAATTGCTAGTTCTAAAGTCAGAATTACGAGTTCTAAAGTCAGAATTGCGAGTTCTAAAGTCAGAATTGCAAGTTCTAAAGTCAGAATTGCGAGTTCTAAAGTCAGAATTGCAAGTTCTAAAGTCAGAATTGCGAGTTCTAAAGTCAGAATTGCGAGTTCTAAAGTCAGAAATGCGAGTTATAAAGTCAGAATTGCGAGTTCTAAAGTCAGAATTACGAGTTCTAAAGTCAGAATTGCGAGTTATGAAGTCAGAATTACGATTTCTAAAGTCAGAATTGCGAGTTCTAAAGTCAGAATTGCGAGTTCTAAAGTCAGAATTACGAGTTCTAAAGTCAGAATTACGAGTTCTAAAGTCATAATTGCGAGTTATGAAGTCAGAATTACGAGTTCTAAAGTCAGAATTGCGAGTTCTAAAGTCAGAATTGCGAGTTCTAAAGTCAGAATTGCGAGTTATGAAGTCAGAATTGAGAGTTATAAAGTCAGAATTGAGAGTTATAAAGTCAGAATTGAGTTCTAAAGTCAGAATTGCGAGTTCTAAAGTCAAAATTACGAGTTCTAAAGTCAGAATTGCGAGTTCTAAAGTCAGAATTGCGAGTTCTAAAGTCAGAATTGCGAGTTCTAAAGTCAGAATTACGAGTTCTAAAGTCAGAATTGCGAGTTATGAAGTCAGAATTACGATTTCTAAAGTCAGAATTGCGAGTTCTAAAGTCAGAATTGCGAGTTCTAAAGTCAGAATTACGAGTTCTAAAGTCAGAATTGCGAGTTCTAAAGTCAGAATTACGAGTTCTAAAGTCAGAATTGCGAGTTATAAAGTCAGAATTGAGTTCTAAAGTCAGAATTGCGAGTTCTAAAGTCAGAATTGCGAGTTCTAAAGTCAGAATTGCGAGTTCTAAAGTCAGAAATGCGAGTTATAAAGTCAGAATTGCGAGTTATAAAGTCAGAGTTGCGAGTTATAAAGTCAGAATTGCGAGTTATAAAGTCAGAATTGAGTTCTAAAGTCAGAATTGCGAGTTCTAAAGTCAGAATTGAGTTCTAAAGTCAGAATTGCGAGTTATAAAGTCAGAATTGAGTTCTAAAGTCAGAATTGCGAGTTCTAAAGTCAGAATTGCGAGTTCTAAAGTCAGAAATGCGAGTTATAAAGTCAGAATTGCGAGTTATAAAGTCAGAGTTGCGAGTTATAAAGTCAGAATTGCGAGTTATAAAGTCAGAATTGAGTTCTAAAGTCAGAATTGCGAGTTATAAAGTCAGAATTGCGAGTTCTAAAGTCAGAATTGCGAGTTCTAAAGTCAGAATTGCGAGACAAAGTCAGAATTGCTAGTTCTAAAGTCAGAATTACGAGTTCTAAAGTCAGAATTGCGAGTTCTAAAGTCAGAATTGCAAGTTCTAAAGTCAGAATTGCGAGTTCTAAAGTCAGAATTGCAAGTTCTAAAGTCAGAATTGCGAGTTCTAAAGTCAGAATTGCGAGTTCTAAAGTCAGAAATGCGAGTTATAAAGTCAGAATTGCGAGTTCTAAAGTCAGAATTACGAGTTCTAAAGTCAGAATTGCGAGTTATGAAGTCAGAATTACGATTTCTAAAGTCAGAATTTCGAGTTCTAAAGTCAGAATTGCGAGTTCTAAAGTCAGAATTACGAGTTCTAAAGTCAGAATTACGAGTTCTAAAGTCATAATTGCGAGTTCTAAAGTCAGAATTACGAGTTCTAAAGTCAGAATTGCGAGTTATGAAGTCAGAATTACGAGTTCTAAAGTCAGAATTGCGAGTTCTAAAGTCAGAATTGCGAGTTCTAAAGTCAGAATTGCGAGTTATGAAGTCAGAATTGAGAGTTATAAAGTCAGAATTGAGAGTTATAAAGTCAGAATTGAGTTCTAAAGTCAGAATTGCGAGTTCTAAAGTCAAAATTACGAGTTCTAAAGTCAGAATTGCGAGTTCTAAAGTCAGAATTGCGAGTTCTAAAGTCAGAATTGCGAGTTCTAAAGTCAGAATTGCGAGTTATGAAGTCAGAATTACGATTTCTAAAGTCAGAATTGCGAGTTCTAAAGTCAGAATTGCGAGTTCTAAAGTCAGAATTACGAGTTCTAAAGTCAGAATTGAGTTCTAAAGTCAGAATTGCGAGTTCTAAAGTCAGAATTGAGTTCTAAAGTCAGAATTGCGAGTTCTAAAGTCAGAATTGCGAGTTTTAAAGTCAGAATTGAGTTCTAAAGTCAGAATTGCGAGTTATAAAGTCAGAATTGCGAGTTCTAAAGTCAGAATTGCGAGTTCTAAAGTCAGAATTGCGAGTTCTAAAGTCAGAAATGCGAGTTATAAAGTCAGAATTGCGAGTTATAAAGTCAGAGTTGCGAGTTATAAAGTCAGAATTGCGAGTTATAAAGTCAGAATTGAGTTCTAAAGTCAGAATTGCGAGTTATAAAGTCAGAATTGCGAGTTCTAAAGTCAGAATTGCGAGTTCTAAAGTCAGAATTGCGAGACAAAGTCAGAATTGCTAGTTCTAAAGTCAGAATTACGAGATCTAAAGTCAGAATTGCGAGTTCTAAAGTCAGAATTGCAAGTTCTAAAGTCAGAATTGCGAGTTCTAAAGTCAGAATTGCGAGTTCTAAAGTCAGAAATGCGAGTTATAAAGTCAGAATTACGAGTTATAAAGTCAGAGTTGCGAGTTATGAAGTCAGAATTGCAAGTTCTAAAGTCAGAATTGCGAGTTCTAAAGTCATAACTGCGAGTTCTAAAGTCAGAATTGCGAGTTCTAAAGTCAGAATTGCAAGTTATAAAGTCAGAATTGCGAGTTATAAAGTCAGAATTACGAGTTATAAAGTCAGAGTTGCGAGTTATGAAGTCAGAATTACGAGTTATAAAGTCAGAGTTGCGAGTTATGAAGTCAGAATTACGAGTTATAAAGTCAGAGTTGCGAGTTCTAAAGTCAGAATTACGAGTTCTAAAGTCAGAATTACGAGTTCTAAAGTCATAATTGCGAGTTCTAAAGTCAGAATTACGAGTTCTAAAGTCAGAATTGCGAGTTCTAAAGTCAGAATTACGAGTTCTAAAGTCATAATTGCGAGTTATAAAGTCAGAATTACGATTTATAAAGTCAAAATTGCGAGTTATAAAGTCAGAATTACGAGTTATAAAGTCAAAATTGCGAGTTATAAAGTCAGAATTGCGAGTTATAAAGTCAGAATTGCGAGTTATAAAGTCAGAATTGCGAGTTATAAAGTCAGAATTACGATTTCTAAAGTCAGAATTACGAGTTCTAAAGTCATAATTGCGAGTTATAAAGTCAGAATTACGATTTATAAAGTCAGAACTGCGAGTTATAAAGTCAGAATTGCGAGTTCTAAAGTCAAAATTGCAAGTTATAAAGTCAGAATTGCGAGTTATAAAGTCAGAATTGCGAGTTATAAAGTCTATATATAAATAAATTCTTCTTTTGTGTTCCACTGAAGGAAAAGTCATCCAGGTTTGAAATGACATGAGGTTGAGTAATTATGACAGAATTGTCATTTTTGGATGAACTATCCCTTTAAAGTACATTGGCTGACCCTTCCAGCACAACTTCGTCAAATGTGAAAGAAAGAAAAAAACATTCAGAGTTTGAAAATGCATTTTTCTGATCTGGCTTGTAATTTTGCTGCAATTTTCCCATTTGTCGGGAGAAAATTACTTCAGCTTTCCATAGAAATTGTGGAAGTGCAAGAAAAAAAAAAGAACAGAGAACAAAGAAAACTTGAGCACAAGTAAGTTGTGAAAATATGTTCTACAAGCCTCAGAATCAATAACAAAGGCTTTATTTGCAATGCACTGCACATAAGGACACACACATGCACACACACAACTATAATAAAGGCACAATACAAACCCATGTGACTATTCCAGATGACCGATTAGGTGAGAAGCACTAAAGAAAAGAGTTTGTTGAGCATGTCAATACCTATTTGAATAGTCTAAACTGTCTCAATCTGAAATGTGACCCCCCCCCCCCCCCCCAAACCAGTTCAGTGGAAACTCCGCCCTGCAGCCAATTCTTAAGATTTTATTGGTCAAAACCTACCCGTCACAGTAGCCTTAACCAATGAAATTAGCTGCAGGATGGGATTTCCGCTGTACTGGTTTGGGGAGAAAAATTTTTTGCATCTGAAACATGGTTACTGATGGTTTCAACCTCTGTAATGGGAGGGCCATTACCTTTCCAGCTCTGACACTACAGCCCAACTGCCCTCGCCAAAAGTGGCACGAATCACGCAGCGATGCATGAATAATAACATGCATCAACACAGACACACCTGAGATGTAACTGTGCAGATCCGACGGCAAACGACAGAAGCTACACAGTCGAAGGGCTCGAGATGCGAGTTTTGAAACATCAGTTGCATCAGCTGTTGCTTTCACTCTGGTCACAAAACAAATGTTTCTGCAGTCTGAAAGTCCTTCAAAGGCTCTGTGACGGTTGAATTATAGGTAACATTTAACGACAGCTTCCTCATCTTTGCCATCGTTTCAGCTACAGCCTTGTTGCTATGGCGTCTCCATGGCAATTCTCTGAAGTTGCCATGTAGCAGTACATGGCTGCTGTGTTTGTTTGTAATGTATGGCATGCAAATGTTGAACATCCACCCACTCCAGCATGCAGGGTTACATTGCTTCTTATATTAGAGTTTGCACTGTAAGCATAATGTGTACAGAGATGTGAGGTCAAATCAAATGCAAATATCTTCATGATAGGTTAAAAATTACACTGTAGTATTGCTGTTTAGATCTGGAAGCTAATATTAATTATTATAATAAATTATACTACATGATATATAATTATAAAATTATAATTATTAATTAAATAAATAAATGTATACATATTATCATAATTTAAACAAGAAAATAATTATTATTTGTGTTCCACAGAAGAGAAAGTCACGAGGGTGAGTAAACAATGAGAGAATATTCATTTTTGGGAGAAGTAACCTTTAAAAGGCATTGGACAAGGAAAATTTAAATAAAACAAAATCACATTCAGAAGTGGAAAATGTTTTGGAAAATGTTCAGCGGAAACGGTTCCCATTTGTCATAAGAAAATTACTTCAGCGGGGAGAACGGTAAATGTAGATGCGCCCAAAAGAACGGAGAAAAAAAGAAAAGTTGAACATTAATATTACAGTAATAGTGAAATTCATAATATTACACAATACTGCACTGTGCTGTTTAGACCTGGGAAAACGCATTGATTCAGAAACGAAAGTGATTCATTCCCAATAAATGTTTTATTTATTTAAAATAAGTCTATAAGAGTAACTCCAAACAAACACCAACCAGTAACCTCAAAATCACAAACCTATCAAATCACAAGTCTGAAACATGTACTCTCGCAAGCACGCACACGTTGTGTTTTTATGTTTTATGGGGACTTTCCATAGACGTAATGATTTTTATACTGTACAATCTGTATATTCTATCCCCCTACACTAAACCTACCCCTAAACCTACCAATCACAGAAAACTTTCTGGATTTTTACATTTTCAAAAATTATTATAAGCCGTTTTCCTCATGGGGACAAGAAAAATGTCCCTACAAGGACAAGGATTTCGGATATTGCCATCTTTGTGTGGACATTTTGTCCTTATAACGTAGGGTTTACCTGGACCACACACATTTTGTTTTGTTTTATGGGGAACTTCCATAGACAAAATTATTTTTATACTTTACAAACTGTCTCAACAAATGGCTCGACCCAATAATGAAGAACCAACGAGAAGTGTGAATATCTGTAAAAAATATTGTTCAACAAAATCGATATGTGACATATCTTAAAATGGACAAATATCGGCATATTGGTCAAGAATATAAAGACTTAATGGAGCTCTGAACTTACTGAGAAAGTGTCTGTTTTAGAAAGTGCAAGGAGACACGTGACCATTAGCCTGGATGCCAGCCGAACTTAGCCCCACCCATAACATTTGACGTCGGGAAGTTCGTTCTGGACTTGATCCGTTGTGGAGCAACTATGCTCGAACCAGAGCTGTTTAGACCAATGAAATTGTCATGGCGGGCTTTAGACGATGATGGACAGATGATAAACAGTAACGTAATCATCCACGTCACCAAAGAGTGCTTGGGTTGAATTTGTCCCTGGAAAATATGGCGTTTGGGGGGTAAAGTGTTTTTTTTTTTTAGCAGTTGCCTGCTAAAATTCGCATTCCTTGGTCTAAATATCACATATATTAAATATTAAATTGCAATTCAATTTGGCCAACTGAAAAATGTAGATGTGATCGATCACTAGAACATTTTCATTTGGAGACCTGATTTTTTTTTTTACAGTGTTGACGAATCAATGCTGCAGATTTTGATGACGCATCCACGCTCACCACAGAGCCTCTGAATATTCAATCGCGAGAATGTGATACTTCTGAAAAGCTGAGATTCTCCTCTTTACGGTGCATTTTACAGCATACAGATTAGATTAGCGGTTTAAAAGTTATTAAACATTTTAGAACGATAGTTATTTTTAGCCACGGGCGGCTGTCTCAGTCTTTAAAGGTTAAAGAACAAGTAGTCGCTAGATTTAGAGTTTGCAGTATAATGCTGCTTTCACACCGAACGTGAATTGAGCATCAAATTCGCTTCTATCATGTCTAGTTGGACGCTTGAACATTTTGAATATACTTGCGCACCCTTTTTTCAGAATTGCGTGATATAAACTTGCAATTCGAACCTTTTTACAGAATTGTGAGATATAAACTTGTAATTAGAAATTTTTTTCAGAATTGCGAGATATAAACTTGCAATTCGATCCTTTTTACAGAATTGTGAGATATAAACTTGCAATTGGAACCTTTTTACAGAATTGCGAGATATAAACTTGCAATTCGATCCTTTTTTCAGAATTGCGAGATATAAACTTGCAATTCGATCCTTTTTTCAGAATTGTGAGATATAAACTTGTTATTCAAACTTTTGTTTCAGAATTGCGAGATATGAACTTGCAATTCGAACCTTTTTACAGAATTGCGAGATATAAACTTGCAATTCGAACCTTTTTACAGAATTGTGAGATATAAACTTGCAATTCTAACCTTTTTTCAGAACTGCGAGATATAAACTTGTAATTCTAACTTTTTTTCAGAATAGCGAGATACAAACTTGTAATTTGAACTTTTTTCAGAATTGTGAGATATAAACTCGCAATTCTAACTTTTTTCAGAACTGCGAGATATAAACTTGCAATTCTAACCTTTTTTCAGAATTGCGATATAAACTTGCAATTCGATCCTTTTTTCAGAATTGTGAGATATAAACTTGCAATTCGATCCTTTTTTCAGAATTGTGAGATATAAACTTGCAATTCGATCCTTTTTTCAGAATTGTGAGATATAAACTTGTAATTCTAACTTTTTTTTCAGAATTGCGATACAAACTTGTAATTCTAACTTTTTTTCAGAATAGCGAGATACAAACTTGTAATTTGAACTTTTTTCAGAATAGCGAGATACAAACTTGTAATTTGAACTTTTTTCAGAATTGTGAGATATAAACTTGCAATTCGATCCTTTTTACAGAATTGTGAGATATAAACTTGTAATTCTAACTTTTTTTTCAGAATTGCGATACAAACTTGTAATTCTAACTTTTTTTCAGAATAGCGAGATACAAACTTGTAATTTGAACTTTTTTCAGAATTGCGAGATATAAACTTGTAATTTGAACTTTTTTCAGAATTGTGAGATATAAACTCGCAATTCTAACTTTTTCAGAATTGCGAGATATAAACTTGTAATTTGAACTTTTTTCAGAATTGTGAGATATAAACTTGTAGTTCTAACTTTTTTCAGAATTGCAAGACAAACTTGTAATTTGAACTTTTTTCAGAATTGCGAGATATAAACTTGCAATTCTAGCAATTCTGACTTTTTATTCTCAGAACTGTGAGAGACAAATTTAGAAATGCAAGTTATAAAGTGT
The DNA here is from genome assembly GCF_949357685.1 of Gobio gobio. NCBI lineage: Eukaryota > Metazoa > Chordata > Actinopteri > Cypriniformes > Gobionidae > Gobio > Gobio gobio. The sequence goes on from NC_137119.1 coordinate 33,519,022, forward strand.
TGTGAGGTATAAAAGTTCGCAAATTCTGATGTTTTTAATAGAATTGTGACACAAACTTGGAATTCCAAGAAAAAAGTCAGAATTGTGAGATAAAAAGTCTTTAGCAATGATCTTTTTAATTTTGTTTTATTTCATGGTGGAAACAAGCTTCCATAGCCCTTAAATGTTATGTACAAAAAAAAATTCAGAGGTCATGCCTGGGAAATTAATTAACTAAATCAGACCTAAAATTACAAAAACTTTCTCCTGTAATCAGATTTATTGTTTTTGTTCCTATTGTAGTGCATGTTATTAGTTTCAGTCTACTTTTGCAAACTGCTATTTTGATTCAAGTTTCCCTGCTATTTTTTGTCTTGGTAACTGTTTTTGTCTGTAGTCAAAACTACTTTGAAACCGTAGCTTGGCAAACTACTCATTTAAAGCAGCTTCCCTCAACACCGGAGAGAATGACAGCTCTTGCAACACAGCTTTTTTTTATGTCTGTTCCATCTTAAAAATCATGGTGGATGTCTCCTCAACCTCTCTAGAGACATAACAGAGAGTTTGTGTTTGTTCTTGCTATAAACTCATACATCTGTTTCTGTCCAACAACAGGTTAGTCTCTAGAGCCTCTAAGGTCACAGCAGGTAACCAGAGATCACAATGTCTCTAAAACTTTTGAGTTACGCTTTCTTCCTTTGCTTCTCATTTTATGTTGTGCAGCTGCAAAATACCTTCAACTCTGAGGTCAATTTATTGTTTAAGTCTGAAAAGCAAAGGAAGAGACCTTTAAAAAAGATAAAAGAAGCAGTGAACCAGCTTAAACACGTCCAATCTAGTGAGCAATGTCAACATTTATAGACTTGGAGTGCAATTACTTGTCAGCGGGGATAAAAATGAGAAACTACCACCCTCTGCTGGCACATATCCAGGGCGGCTGTGCAAATGAATGCAGGCAGATGGCCACATACATCCCTCTCAAATCTGTCAGAGGTTTGTCCAAGTCTTGTCCAAAGTATTTTTACCACCTCATAGCTTTGAATATTTATCTCTCAGTTCTGCAACCTTCTCAATTAATCTCAATCAATCTTCTCAATCACTATTTTAATGCATGATCACATTTAAAATAGCAACAACCAACCTCAAGTGGCTTATTGCTTTTATAAAATAGCAGCAACAACGTTATAAAAAGACATGTCCTAATGTACTAACAATATTAATCAGAATAAATTCTTCTGCCAACAAATAAGCCAAACAACAAAAGATTAATATATAATTATATAATTGATCTCTTTTCATCTCCACACACACACACACACACACACACACACACACACACACACACACACACACACACACAAATAAATAAATAAAAAACAAGCAAACACCTCACATTTTCATAGTGGCTGACATTCCTCTCGGCTGTGTTGACAAAGGCTGATCGTAGGTCATTTCTCATGACCTTCTGCCAGCGGGTCCAGTCACTCTTGAGTGCATTATTCGCCCACTCCAGCCGGTCCTCCATCTTATCCAGCTCATCTCTCATCTAAACACATAAGGATTGGTTGGTTAGCATGGTCCAGTTAGCCTCTACAGTATCAGTGTCATAACTAGTCCATCAGGTAGCCAAAAATCTAAGTGTATATATATATATATATATATATATATATATATATATATATATATATATATATATATATATATATATATATATATATATATATATATATATATATATATATATATATATATATATATATATATATATATATATATATAAATACACACACACACACACACAGTACAGTACAGTACAGTACAGTACAGTACAGTACAGTACAAAATTGTAGTTAGTATGTTATCCTTACTACTCATTTTAGGTAATGTATTCTGACTACTTTTGGATTATTTTTTAGATTACTTTTGACTTAACTCGTCTATCACATTGATTTGAATAGGAAAAATACAAAGAGAAAGAACTTTGTCATCAACAACATGAAGTTCAATAAATATTTTGTTATGTCAGGGTTTCCCAAACTGGGGTTAGTGAAGAAAGTAGTGTAGGGGTTTGTGAGTTTTATGAAAGGCTAATAAGCAAGTCAATCATAATTAATAAATTAATAAATAATAAATACATCTTTTTAAAATAAAAACTACCAAAATAAAACATTCACTAAAAAAGAATGACAAAAAAAGACAAGTTGTTTACTTGTCGTGACCATTAAGTGGCATAAGAGAACCATTAACTTTTTATTATTGGCTTGATTTTATTATTGACCTAACTTATTAACTTAAAATGTAAGGGCTTACTTCAAGTAAAATAGAAATCTTTTGTTACCAATAACCATTCAAAAGCTTGGGGTCAATTTTTTTTTTTTTAAGAGATTAGTACTTTTAGTCAGCAAGGATGTGTTAAATTGATAAAAAGTGATAGTAAAGATTTATATTGTTAGAAAAGATTTCTGTTTTGAATAAATGCTGTTCTTTTCAACTTTTTATTCATCAATCCTGAAAAAAAATAAAAAAAATATTAAGCAGCACAACTGTTTCCAACATTGATAGTAAACTGAGTATCAAATCAGCATATTAGAATTATTTCTGAAGGATCATGTGACACTGAAGACTGGAGTAATGATGAAAATTCCACTTTGCATCACAGAAATAAATTATATTTTAAAAGTATATTAAAATAGAAAACCATTATTTTAAATTGTAATAATATTTCACAATAGTACTGTAATTTCTGTATTTTTGATCAAATAAATGCAGGCTTGATGAGCATAAGAGACTTCTTTCAAAAACATTCAAAATAGTTTCCAAATGTTTGACCTATATATATATATATATGCAGTGCTGGGTAGTAACTGATTGCATCTGGATTACGTAATCAGATTGTATGTGCATGTTTTAGAATCAGTGTTTTTTGTTTTTGTTTTTTTTTACTTCAAATCACCTGTATACGCATATTAAACTACAGCTGTTTTTATAGAAAACACAATCATATTTTTTTTTTTTTGCAATAAAAGCCTATTCATTTTTTGAAAATTATTCATTCTACTGAAAGGGCTGCATTTAACATTTACCGCTAAGAAACCGATCTAATTGAGTCTGGTCGTCAAAACCCTAAACCTGCCTAACTGTATAGGATTTCCTTTACACAGACATCAACTAATCCTTCAGATGACCTACTGACTAACCAATTTAGAAAATATGTCGTTTTGCGCGTCCCTAATCCTGACCTGTGACTCTAGAGATGATAAGTCATGTAGCTCTGAACGGACAAGTAAAAATCAGCATGTCAACACCAATATTATTAGAGCAGCTCTTCCTCCATCAGACTGCTGACGTAGTTTTTTATTTTAGAGTGTTGTAAAAACTTTCATTACTGAGGAGTATAACTCCTGTAAAAACCTGCTGAGCACGCAGGAATAATTTTGTTATGCTGATATCAACTACATCGGTCACTGTAATTAAGGTAATTTGTTTCTTGGCTCACTGCAAGATGTCTCCAAAGTCTAAACGAGTTGTTTAAAGAATGACGCTAAGCGTATCTGACAGCTTTGAATTCGTTTTCAAACTAGACTATCATAGTTATCCATATTTATATTTACTCTGCTTCAAAACCTTGTGCTTTCTGTACTACCGTTCAAATGTTTGGGGTCCAAATAAAGGAATTCATATTTTTATTCACCAAGGGCACGTTAAAGTGATAACTGACAGTAAAGACAAATTCATCAAAAAATTCCTAAAAAAAATGTCAGCATCAAATCAGCATATTAGAATGATTTCTGAATGATTTTAAAATTACATTTTAAAATATTAATATATTGTCCAAAAAATGCAATCAAAACTCTGAAACTGCTGAAATAGTAAAACCCTCTAATTAGACAATGGTGCTGACAAACTTTCAGCCACATTGTGTATTTTTAGGGTCTTCGCACAATGCACAATTGCTTTGCTGCCACTGCGCAGCTCGTGATTGGCTCACAGGGTGGCCATTAACAACTCTATCATACTCTATTTAGCACAAGAGCTCTCTGGGGGTGAAAGCTCCTCCAGATGACAGTCAAAAGTATTAGTGTCGAAACACTGAGCGAGAGATGAACAGTAAACATGATGTCAGGAATGACAGGCCGGTGGGAACGGCAGCATGTCAGATCAGTGGGCCGAAACCGAGAGAAACATTTAAAAGAGATTGAAATAGAGAGTGAGATGTTTACAGACAGGTAAGCTAATGAAGGTCAGAGGTGGCTATCTGTTAGAGCTCCATCTCATTTCCATTGTAGCGTGTGTTCATGTGAATCAGATGTGAGGCTGTCTTGTGGAACAGCAATTGTGTTTGGTGAATGGATGCCGTGCTCTAGGGACGAGACGTTGTCTACAGCCACGTCTCCCTTCTGACAAGCAAGCCAGATCGTTAGTTCCGCTGATCTGATGTTGCTGTCACTAAAACACACACACACAGGCAAACAAACCGATTCTAATATCCACTCTTAAAGAAGTGAATGAATCATCTTGATCAAACTTGAGGTTGATTCACATATTCAAGTTTTTGGACACTTAAAAATGTCTGAATGCCATTGCATTACATAACTTACTGAAGTAAGGCCATTATTTATTTAGCCCTATTGGAGAGAGATTCCCATAAATGGGATGATGAACTTCCACCTGTTTACAGTAATATTTACTGCCCTCTACTGGACGAAAAGCACATCACTGCATCCTACAGTCTTTTTTCCCCCATACATTCACAGTGAAAGTAAAGAGATGACAGAAAATGATGGGGGAAAAGAGGGGGTACAGATTCAAGAAGTGATGCAAGCCAGATTCGAACCCATAACTGATATGAGAACCCCAGCTTAATGTGTCTGCAGCATTAACTGTTAAAACGTTAAGCAGTCAGCTAGCAAACACTAAGAAGCAGTAACAATGAGATTTGTACATTGCTTGCCCATGCAAAATAATTTGCAGCTAAAGTTTTGGGTGGTTACTAGGGTGTTGCTAGGGTGTTCTGGGTGGATACTTTCTGACCCAAATCAAGTCTACATATTAACAAAACATATCACCAGCTACTGTTAACTATTATTTGAGTTAAAAAGATTAAAAACATAGCTGGACATTTTTTTTTGTTATGTGGTATTATATAAAACTTGAAACAACTGGCTTGCATTAAATATGAAATGCCTGAGATAGCAATAACTAGACTGCTGAGAAATGTAATGCAGTTAAACATTTTTACAGTAAATGATAAACGATAACGCATTAACTTCGACAGCCCAAAACTTAAAATAAAAATGCAAAATGATTAAAAGAGTAACAATGATAGGGTAAACCACACTGAAAGATAAATTAAAATAAAATAACGTTAAAATGAAAGCATTAACTTTGGCAGCCTAAACGTAAAATAAAAACAGAAATACAAATAAAAAAAGTAACAATGATAGGGGAAACTACACTGAAAATTAAATAAATTAAAAATAACTTATTATTTTTATTATTATTTGTTAAAATTATCCTATTAATAATAGTGCTGTCAAAACGATTAATCGCGATTAATCGGATCCAAAATAAAAGTTTGGTTACACACAATATATGTGTGTACTGTGTATAATTATTATGTATATTTGAATACACACACACACACACGTATATATTTTTTTTATATTTTTTTATTTATTTATTTATTTATTTATTTATTTATTTATATATATATATATATATATATATATATATATATATATATATATATATATATATATATATATAAATACAGTATATACATGAAAATATATCTTAAATATATACATGAATGTGTATTCAAATATACATAATTATACACAGTACACACACACACACACACACACACATACATATATATATTATGTAAACAAACTTTTATTTTGGTCTGTTGCAAACTATCCTTATCTCCAAGAAAAGTAACAACACACCTCTCTCTCAACAAGCCATATGATTTGAGGTTTCATTCATGTCTCTAGCACAAAGCAGATAGACGAGACTGAAAAAAAGGTCACATGCACCACACCTTAATTCCATAAGAGAAAACCTACTATGCTAATATGCTCAGCAGAGTGAGATATTAACCGGTTATCCACTCAAGAAATTGCCAAAGCATGTTAGACAGAGCATATGTTGACATCACACACACCACAGCATTCAAACATAAAGCTGGCCTAAACTACGCTTGTAAACAAAAATGTATGAAACAAAGACAAGGCGACAACACGCCCTCATATCAGGGTGTGTCACCTCTACCACGTCAAGCGAACACTCGAGCAGATAAAGCCAGAAGAAGCTAGTCAGGCCAAGCCCAAGCACTAATGGGAAATATTACCTCCTTAATCTCGCCTTTAAGTTTCTGCTGTTTCTGCTGTTTGACCTCCTCGGGGGATCGTCCCACCAAGCTGTCCCATGCTAAACTCAGCACCTTAGAATCCTTCAATGGACACATGAGCAATGGACACGTGAATATGAACAAGCCTGGACTCCAACACATGTTTACTGCAAATGATATTACACTATGGAAATGCTATATTGGGTTTATAATGGGATGCTGGTTAGATCCCTGCAAGCAGCGAGCCATCAACAACCACGTTAGATTGCTGTTTTTGTCACATTACATTGCACAAATAGCTTTACACTTGAGTAAACAGAAGAAATATTCAAACGCCTTCACCTAGAATGTCATTTTAGTGAATCTCTTCTTTTGTGTGAATGAACTGGTACAAAAAAACAACAATTCAGATGGTATTTTTATTGATATTTTATTTATTTTTGCAGCAGAATGTTAAAGGGGGTCATATGATGCCATTTCAAAAGTTCATTATTTTGTTTATTGGGTTAATAGAATAGGTTAAAGGGATAGTTCACCCAAAAATTTTAATCTGTCATCATTTACTCACCCTCAAGTTGTTCCAAACCGGTATGAGTTTCTTTGTTCTGCTTCTGCATAGTAGTATTTTTTCCTTACTATGGTAGTCAATGGTTGCTCTATCTGCTTGGTTACAAACATTCTTCAAAATATCTTCTTTTGTGTTCAGCAGAACAAAAACTCATACAGGTTTGGAACAACTTGAGGGTGAGTAAATGATGACAGAATATTTAATGCAAAAAAAAAAAAAAACATTCTTTTTCACACACTGTACATTATTGCAGCACCTCTATTCCCAGTCTGTCTGAAACACACAGATTTGTACAAAGCCCTTCTGAAAAGCTCAGAGTGCTCTGATTGGCCAGCAGACACAGTGCATTGTGATTGGCCAAACAACTTAAGCGTGAAATGTAATGCCCCTTAACATAATCACAAGCTTCTAAGGCTTTAAACGATTGTAACCACACACAGTAAATGTCGATTTGACTACATTCATTTGAGCCGGAGTCAGATTCTGATAATATGGATGTGGTACCAACCTTTGCAAGCACGACTTCAGAACATTTCACAGTAGTAATTAGTATTTGTATATAGCTTGTGTTGTACTCTCTCAGGTTCAGGAAGCTCAAGAACAGCTTTATAAATAAATCTTAACCTCGGATTCCTAATTTCATCCAGTTTCGGAAGGCCAAACAAAGCGCGTTTGCATCCAAACAGACAGCTGTGATATGATTTCACACTGTGACAGAGATATTTGAGAAATTAATAAAAGGACTTTGATCGAGGTGATTTAGGCAGGTCTGGATCAGTGTTCTCTGGTAGATGGAATAAATCCCTTTGTGGGAGACTATGAGCTTTGTCATGCACAAACAGATACATTACAAACTGAAGGAAAAGGATAAATAAAAAGCATCATATGACCCCTTTAAAGGCTTAGTTCACCCAAAAATGAAAATTAGCCTATGATTTACTCACCCTCAAGCCATTCTAGGTGTATATGACATTCTTCTTTCAGACAAATACAATCGGAGTTATATTAAAAAAGTCCTGGCTCTTCCAAGCAAGTCCATAAAAGTGCAACTATCCATCATATAACTGCTCCACACGGCTCCGGGGGGTTAATAAAGGCCTTCTGATGGGACGAGATGTGTTTGTGTAAGAAAAATATCCATATTTAAAACTTTATAAAGTAAATTATCTAGCTTCCGCCAGATCGGGGAAAAAAGCCTAACTCGTCGGTGTGCAATGTCGTAAGCATTTTGAAGTGCGAGAGGCATTACACAACTTTTACGTAAGTTTAATACGGAAGGCGTCCTGGTGGAAGCTAGATCATTTACTTAATAAAGTTTTAAATGAAAAAATTAAACAACAATTCACTGTCATTATAAAGCTTGGAAGAACCAAGCTTTATTTGTCTGAAAGAAGAATGTCATATACACCTAGTATACACTCAATCTCACTTGAGGGTGAGTAAATCATGGGCTAATTTTCATTTTTGGGCAGACTAACCCTTTAAATGCTGCTAATTATCACTATTTAGTTTTAAATTGACCTAATTTCACTGCAATAATAAATTATATATTTAATAATAACAGTATTTTAAAGGATTATGTCCTCTTAAACAGCTTAAAAGTACATTCAACTATGTAATAATAAAATAAAATGAATAAACAAAAGATAAAGTTGAGTTAAAATGTACTGTTTCATCTTGCTTTCTAAAGGCTGATCGGTAATCATGAGATTAAAGAAAATTATTTTATTTTATTGAACATTCATAGTGTTATTTTTCTCTTCAGGTTTGCGCATATAAAGCTACACACTGTGTGATATTTTCCCCCATCTAGTGGTGAAAAGGTATATGACCATCCAGTGAATATTAGTTTCTGTTCCTCTCAATTCCATTTTCGTTTTAACTCCTACGGTGGCCGATTTAGTCCAAGATTAACATGGCTTTCAGTTCAACTTCGTCCACATTCGACACGGTGCCATCGAGTGTTAAAACGCGAAAGGCGAAGCTTGAATTTACGGGTATGACCCTCTTTGGCTAATGTACTTTCAAGATGGAGGGGCAACATGGCGACCCGCATTCGAACCCCTCACCCGTATGTATTTTCAATGGCATATTATAAACTTACGAGAATACTTTATTACTTGAAAGAAGTAAATATACATTAATGAGCACATATATTTTTGAAAGAACTAAGTGTTTTTAGCTAAGAATAAACTAAAAAAGTTACACAGTGTAGCTTTAAAATACCTCTAATTAAATATTTAAATAAAATAAATGAAATATTTGTAAAGTATATATATTGTCCATGTAATATTTCATGATAAAATATAAAATAGGTCTTTATACATTTAAATATATAGCTGTCTATATTTTAGGAAGGGAGCCCTTGGGGGTCCAAGCATCAAAAAATTACAACCAATTTTAACCAATTCAAATTATGAGTAGATTGTAGCTTGACCAAAGTACAATTTTAGAGTATGTTTCCCAACACTGCTCACTACTATGTATTGTTTAGTAGTTACTTTTAGATCATGATTTTACATGATGATCCAAAGCTGAATGTGGACACATTCATTAGGACCATATTAAAATATATCATATGGTTTATCGTTTTCTACCAGCGGTGAGTGAGTAAGTGAGTGAATCTAGAGCATATTCTTATAATTCTTGTGGTTTAAAAAAAAATCTGAGCATTGGGGATACCTTTTCATTTTGGAAATGGCCTTTTGTAGTAAGCAGCAGAAGTCAGCAGGGACCGAGCTCAATCAAATCGCATAATTAAATTGACAAGACTGCTGAGATGCTGCTAAGCTTCTCTAGACACCATCGGTTCTTTGTCCAGTAATGCCCTTTCAGAGCGTTAAAGCGCCCTGCCCCTGATATTTGAATTGGAATTGACAAAAATAAACTCAACAAGCCAAAGAGACTTAAATATGGCAATATTAGCTTGGGCAATATGAGTAATATTTAAAAGCGTCCAATTTCAAGAGCAGTCTGGCTTGAGGGGACATCTACAGCTATGAGATATTAATATAATCTCTCCAAATTCCTTTTACAGCTCAAAAAGGAGTGCTGTCTAATGAACGGCTAGAGCTTGGTTTTATTAAAAATAATCTCTGTGAATTTTCAATGGAGCGCTGGAAGGATTACGTGGAGAACAGAAAGAGTCAATAATAGACCTACCGCATCCCTGTCGACCTTCTTCATGGCAAGAGCTTCAGTCTTCGCTTCGAAATCCGCCTGGATGTTGTCTCGCCTCCTTAGTACCGCCTGAAAACCCATGATCGATACTCATGAAGTAGGAAAATTGGGATCAATATATTTTAATGAAATTTAAGGCTGGGTGAAATATGTAATAAGCCTCTGAAAAAACAATGCCGGCTGTATTGATCTTAGCTTTGCATCAAGGTGTATGTCAATATCATATCAATTCAAACATGATTTTATACTAGGAAAACAAGCAGGTCGTTTGCCTCAAATAAACAAGAACAGAACATTTTATTTAACCAACACAAATGAATAACATTCTACACTTAAAGGGACAGTTCACCCAAAAATGAAAACTTACTCCCCTTCAGTTGTTCCAAACCTGTATACATTTCTTTGTTCTGCTGTACACAAAAGAAGATAATGTTTGTAACCAAGCAGATCTCGGCACCCATTGACTACCATAGTAGGAAAAAATACTAAGGAAGTCAATGGGGGCCGAGATCTGCTTGGTTACAAACATATTTTCGAATATCTTCCTTTGTGTACAGCAGAACAAAGCAACTTGAGGGTGAGTAAATGATGATTAAATGTTAATTCTGTCACCATTTACTCACCCTCATGTCAGATATTTTGTAAAATGTTTCAACCGTTTTTATCCATACAGACACTACCGTTCAAAAGCTTGGGGTCTACGATTTTTATGTTTTTGAAAAAAAGTCTCCTTTGCTCACCAAGGCAGCATTTATTTGATCACCAATACACTAAAACACTAGTTTTATGAAATATCATTACAATTTAAAAGAACTGTTTTCTATTTTAATATATTTTACAACGTAATTTATTTCTGTGATGGAAAGCTGAATTTTCAGCATCATTGCTCCAGTCTTCAGTGTCACATGATCCTTCAGAAATCATTCTAATATGCTCATTTGCTGCTCAAGAAACATTTATTATTATCAATGTTGAAATCCTTAGAGCTGCTTAATATTTTGGTGGAAACCGATACATTTTGTTCCAGGTTTCTTTAATAAATAGAACGTTCAAAAATAGAAATATTTTTTAACATTATTTACAAATGTCTTTACTGTCACTTTTAATCAATTCAATGCATCCTTAAAGGATTAGTTCACTTCAAAATTCAAATGTCCTGATATTTTACTCACCCCCATCTCATCCAAGATGTTCATGTCTTTCTATTTCGAAAAGAAATTACGTTTTTGAGGAAAACATTCCAGGATTTTTCTCCACATCATAGACTTCCATGGCAACCAAAATGTTGAAGGTCCAAATCAATGCAGTTTCAAAGCGCTTCGAAGGGCTTCAGAGGCTCTGCACGATCCCAGACGAGGAATAGGGTCTTATCTAGTGAAACGATCAGTTATTTAAAAAAAAAAAAAAAAAAATACTTTTTATCCTAAATTGCTCAGCTCTGCGGAGCACCACGGATTGTGTAATCATGTCTGAAAGATCACACTAGACGTAGGCGGAAGTAAGTTAAAAACACTCCTCTTCAACTTCAAAATCGTCCGACATCGATGTTTTACCTTTTTGTCACTAAAGGATGTTTGTATTAGTCTTCGCATGTGAGCTTTGTAAACACGGGGCGGTACCTTTCCTAAAGCACTTTTCCAATCCTTGGCAAGTCGCAGAGCAGCACAATTTAGGTTAAAAAGCATATACATTTTTCTTAAAAATGACGATGGTTTCGCTAGATAAGACCCTATTCCTCGTCTGGGATTGCGCAGAGCCTCTGAAGCCCTTCAAAGCGCTTTGAAACTGAATTGATTTGGACCTTCAACATTTCGGTTGCCATTGAAGTCCATTATGTGGAGAAAAATCCTGGAATGTTTTCCTCAAAAAACGTAATTTCTTTTAGACTGAAGAACGAAAGACATGAACATCTTGGATGAGATGGGGGTGAGTAAAATTTAATTTTGAAGAGAACTAATCCTTTAATAAATAAAAGTATTAATTTCTTAAAAAACAAACACATTTTTCACTTTTTTTCAGAAGAAAGAAAGTCATAGAGATTTGGAATGATGACCACCTTTTCATTTGGGGATGAACTGTCCCTTTAAGAAAGAGAAAACAGGATCATCTTGTCAGTTGGCCTACCTTGAGCGTCTCGGTGCAGAGGGCGTACTCATGAAGGGTTGGAATCAGGTGATCATTGACCTGTTTGACCTGCTCCTCTGTCTCCTTGCAGCAACTGTCCAGACAGCTTGCCATGTTCCTCAGGGGCTCAGCCAGCTCCTCCTCTGATTGTGACCACAGCGTGTATATCGGCCCACACTCCTTCAGCTCCTCCAGGTGCTCTGTGACAACAGCACCAGCCAGTTTATACAGCATTCCCCTCATTCTATAGCAGCTATAGCCTTTACTTTTGCTAGTCAATTAAGTAAGAAAAAATGAGGCCGGACATGTGAGATGAGACTAGATGGGGAGGAGAATTCATGGAAAAGAGTGTGAATAGGGCAAAAATCCAACCTTTCTGCTCTCTGAGGATTCTTTGAGAAACTTTATCGAGCGAGCTGATCTTCTGACTGAAGGCCTCCACGTACTCCTGCATGTCAGTGAACTCCTCAGGCCGGTTTCTGACCCCTCTGACTGAAGCAGCGACAGCTTTCACAGTCTCCCCCATCCGGCTCAGAAAACTTGGACCCTGTTTCTTATGAGATGTCAATTCCTGCATAGAGGATCAGAGGAACAGTGTATGATGCCAGTTGACAACAGCAAAATAACCCCCAGCAAAAGCCTCTAATGACTCAAAATGTGGTCAACAGCCTACAAAGCATCAAATATCCATAACAGCAAAACTTCCTCTATTATGACTGAAAGGAGGTGATGAGGTCTATATAAAGTACTTATCTTAGAGGTCACTCAGCATGGTCTAAACAGAAACTGTCACATTATCTCCGTGCATTCAACATAACCAAAACTGAGATTTTTTTTTTTTTTGGGGGGGGGGGGGGGGGGGTTAACTGCCCTTATTAGGAAGAAAACAATATCTCTAGTAAAAGAGCTAAATCTTCCAGTGGAACATCAACACAACAAAAGAAATGGTGATTATAACATATAACTGCTACGTGGTTGGATGTTCTGGGTGGTTGCTAGGTGATCACTTACTGGCCCAGGTCAAAAAAGCCCCAAGTCTTTTAATATTGTCTCTAGATATTGTTTGAGATGAGTTATGCACCAAAGTTTAATACTTAAATATTAAATACTTCAATTTAATACTCCTATTGTACCTTTAAGTATTACCAACAAAAAAAAACACACAACATAATACAATTAATGAATAAATAAATATAAAAATTGTATATAAATAGATAAATAACTGAATATAAGTGAATGAATAAACAAAAACATAGATAAATAACTACCTAAAAATGAATAAACAGACAGATTGACAGACAGGTAGACGGACGGACGGACGGACGGACGGACGGACGGACGGACAGACAGACAGACAGACAGACAGACAGACAGACAGACAGACAGACAGACAGACAGACAGACAGATAGATAGATAGATAGATAGACGGACAGGTAAACGGACAGACAGACAGACAGACAGACAGACAGACAGATAGACAGACAGATAGACAGACAGATAGATAGATAGATAGATAGATAGATAGATAGATAGATGGACGGACGGACGGACGGACGGACGGACGGACGGACGGACGGACGGACGGACGGACGGACGGACGGACGGACGGACGGACGGACGGACGGACGGACGGACGGACGGACGGACGGACGGACGGACGGACGGACGGACGGACGGACGGACGGACGGACGGACGGACGGACGGACGGACGGACGGACGGACGGACGGACAGACAGACAGACAGACAGACAGACAGACAGACAGACAGACAGACAGACAGACAGACAGACAGATAGATAGATAGATAGATAGATAGATAGATAGATAGATAGATAGATAGATAGATAGATAGATCTTACCCCAGATTCTGCTGTGAGAAAGATCTTAAAATCCTCAGTGCTGGAGAAAATGGGATGTTCTGCTATTCTGTTCAGAAACCTGTGCAGCGCCTTCTTCCTCGTCTCGATGAAATCTTCATTAAACCTCTCCACCATTCCTTTCATCACAAACTTCTCAGGCAGTGGCTGATGGGACACAATCAATTCATTGTATAATGACATAGAGGACAAGATCTTTATTTATTTTGACAGGGGAGTGATATTATGTCTTAAAGGCATTAGAAGTTCCTCCACTCATGGACTTCAATAAGGTGTTCATTCTTCCACACTGTTTGACAAGCAAGAGACTCGCACACTTCACCTACATGAACAATGAGCGTGGGATGAGCCTCTTCCAGACGTCCCTTTAACCACAGGAAGTCTTGGTATCGTCTTCGCACCTCAAACTCACTCGCGTCAAACTCGCTCCGTGTGGTCTGATGCGAGGGGGAAAAAAATCGAGAGAATTATTCACAGAACCTGACTTAGTGAATTTGTGCTCAGATCCGCCGTACCTTGGTCATGACACGGTAGGTTACGTATGTCTCAATAGCCGTCACGAGGCTCTCTGGGTTATCGACTGTGACAAAAATATCTTTGGTGTCAGCGTCTTCCTCTTCTTCCTCAAACTTGTACTGGTTGATCATTGAAGCAGGGGAGGTCTGCATGGAGGCGTTGAAAGAGCTCCCCTCTGTGAGAGTCGTATCCTACACAAAATACAAGACGTGCAGCAGGACACGTGTTTAGACATCAAGCAAACAACAAGTGCTTGTGCTAATTGGATGTGGATTGGCTTACAAAAAAAAAAAATCGATTTTCCTCTATTCCCTCCCTATTCTAGCTTATGCTACTCTGAGTAATGTCCAAAACGTAGTATTTCAGGCACTTCTTGTGATCGCCTCTTCATGACGGATCGCATCCGCTTTGGATAAAAGCGTCTGCTAAATGAATAAATGTAAATGTAATAATTTACTTGTTGTAAAAAAAAGTAGCAATTAAAGGGCCAGCCACCATAGAGGCAGAATGAGGAGCTAAAATACCAAATGCAAAAATGAGTAAAGACATTTGGAGACAGCTTTAAGCAAAATGGTTAAAAGCCCACACTTGTAATGTGACATAATTGCTTATTAATTTTGACCAATAGGTGGCACTGACACCAAATTAATCTGACATTTTTTTTTTTTTTGGGGGGTGAGATTTTCGGTCAAACTGTTCAGAAGTTATAGCATTTTTTTTTCATATTTCATGATCACTAGGTGGCACTGTGTCGAAACTGTCATAACACACTAACTTTGGTCAGAATACGCTAAAGCATTGCAGAGATAAAGCCTCCATTTTGTCATGTTGTTCGTAGAATTTGTTCTCACTTTAAACAAGAACGGTTTGATTTGAATTCCATGTGTTTTTGAGCTCTGAGGAGGATCTGATTTGATTTTCATGGAAAACGGAGCAATGGGAGGAGATCGAAAAGCTAGGTTTTTCAGAAAATTCCCTCAAAAAATTATATATATATATATATATTCATTCTATGATGGAAAATTCCATTAATTCACAATCAAATCGTCTTAAGCCAAGGAATCAGAAGAAATTATTATTTTATAGATTCTAGCCCTAATGGTTCAAAAGTTATTAGTAAAAACATGAGTGCAAATTTGGGAAGTTGATGGTGCTAGAGGGACTGAGATAGAGACTTAATGTTCAGACTGTATCAGTGTGACAACAATTTGTGCTTAATATAGACTATAGAAGAAGAAGAACAACAACAATGGAGACAATAGGTGCCTACAAGTTCAATTAAACCATCAAAATATGAGGAAGTTATTTTAATTTAAATATGAGGTAAGAACAAAACACTCAACTTGGTTAAGGTATTTATCTGACTAAATTGTTTGGCAAACCACAGCTACAGGTTAAAAAAATGCATAGAAAAACAAAGAGCTCACAGGAAAAAGCATACATTTACTACAACATATTCAGTTTTTTGTTGGCTATCATGTTCATATTTTTTTGTATGACAGCCTGGCCAAAAACTGCACAATTTGCCAATGTTTCACTACGTTATCACAAAGAAAACAATTGACACAAAGCACAATTACACAATATGCTTACAAAATATTTAACCAGTTTTTATTAATATTTGATTAAGAGGTGAAGATGTCAATTTTCCTTGACAGACATCACTTTAGGCTTGTACTGTATTTAAAAAATATAACTTATTCATGTGCTGAATTTTCAGCATCATTACTCCAGTCTTCAGAGTCACATGATCCTTCAGAAATCATTCTAATATGAGGATTTGCTCTATTATCTTTTAATAATAGTTACATTTAGACTTGTATATCCCTAAAAACATAATAAAAATAGCTCTTGTGCTTAAATTTAAGTTTTCAAAAAAAAAAGTATAATGTATTTAGTGAACATAAAAAGGCACAATAAACGGTTCTGCTATTGTTACTAAACCACAGAACCCCAATTTGATGCCATTTTAAGAGTGTATCATTAATATTGCTTTTAACCTGCTTTGAGAGCGGTGTTTGTGATTATCACAGGGAGAGAAACTCTTTTCCCGATCCAAACACTGACGCATGCAAATCCCTCTTGTTTAGCCACAACTGCTGGGAAAGAAGGTTGTGTGTCTGTTTCCTGTCATAACAAGCTGGCCCATAGTCAGCACAAACTGCACTTCTGCTTAACACTACAAACGCCTCACTTCCATTCATAACCTGCTAATACTAACTACAACACAACCCACACAACTCCAAATTAAAGTTTGTCAAGACTAACTCGGATGTTGGGCTAACAAAATTGTGTCGGAAATTTAAAACAGTTTTAAGATTATACAGACATTTAAAAAAAACAGCGTGCTAGGAAATGTTTGCTGAAGTTGTCCGAGTGGTTGTTAGGGCATTGCTTGCCAATGCTGAGTGTTGCAAAGTTGTTCTAACTGCTTGCTGGGCGTTGCTATGGTGTTCTAACGGATTGCTGGGCGTTGCTAAGGTGTTCTAACTGCTTGCTGGGTGTTGCAAAGTTGTTCTAACGGCTTGCTGGGCGTTGCTACTTGCTAGGGTGTTCTAACTGCTTGCTGGGTGTTGCAAAGTTGTTCTAACTGTTTGCTGAGCGTTGCTATGGTGTTCTAATGGATTGCTGGGCGTTGCTAAGGTGTTCTAACTGCTTGCTGGGTGTTGTAAAGTTGTTCTAACGGCTTGCTGGGCGTTGCTAGGGTGTTCTAACGGCTTGCTGGGCGTTGCTAGGGTGTTCTAACGGCTTGCTGGGCATTGCTAGGGTGTTCTAACTGTTTGCTGGGTGTTACAAAGTTGTTCTAATTGCTTGCTGGGCGTTGCTAGGGTGTTCTAACTGCTTGCTGGGCGTTGTTAGGGTGTTCTAACTGCTTGCTGGGCGTTGCTAGGATGTTCTAACTGCTTGCTGGGCGTTGTTAGGGTGTTCTAACTGCTAGCTGGGCGTTGCTAGGGTGTTCTGACTGCTTGCTGTGAATTGTTATGCAGTTCTGACTAGTTTGCTAGGGCATTTTAGACTGTCGACAGACAGACAGATTGTCTGCCTGGCAGTCAGATATATATTAGACAGACAGTGAAACAGCGACAGTCAAACACACACACGTATCTGTACCGAGCGATGAGGTTTGGCTATTTAAAACGAATCATCTGGCATCAAATTAAGTCTAAGACGAAACAGTAAAAACTCGGATGTGAAAAAAAAAAAAAAACATGCCATGACAGCGCCTGATCGCTGACCTTTGAAACTTCAGATCACAGCAAAACACCCAGATTTCATTGAGAAATCTTCACAGATTTCTGCGAGCTTTATGATGTAGAATCAAAAGATTTTAACTCTAGTTATGAGTCTGTTTTACAGGACTGGCTGGTCTTACAGTCTGCGATCGATCTCCGTTTAAAACCAGTTGATTATAAATTACCTTACTGAAAACTTCCAAGTCATCGTCTTCATCTAGATCTAATATTTGTCCGCTGATGTCTGTCGGAATCGCAACCGAAGAAATGCCCGACGGCACGGCGTTGTCGACGACAGGTCCACTCATCGTTGCTCAAATCACTACTTTGCTACAAGTTTTCTGGACTTCATCAGTTTTTCCGCACAGCTCTCAAAAGCTCAGCCAAAGCGGATCCGTCACAACTGCGCAGAATCGGAAACCGCGGGACGAGGAAGAGCCGAGTTGAGCGCCGCGAGACGCCCACGTGAAGGAGTATGTTTACTGTATTTGATTTGTTGTTTTGGTTGTTTTTAGCCAACTTTAACGGTTTTTTCAGTGCCAAACCATGAAATAATAGTGATTTACATCAGATGGTTGTTTTTGACGTTTGAAATACAGGCTTATACATGTGGTTTGCATAATTCATAATGCACTTTAGGTATGAAACTATGATTATGGGTTTAAGAGGACAGTTCGTAACCTAAGGTTACTAATATGTGTGTAAACTAACATTAAGATCTATCTCGTTTACAGTAAACACTTTTTTTTTCACTTGATATACCACAAAAATATACATACAATGCTTGTTTAATAAACATATTTAAATATTTACAAAATATTAATATAATAATGATAAAGCAAGTGTCTTTTTAAACATTAATTCATTATTTCCATTCAGTTTGGGGTTTGTCTAATTGTAAACTTGGTGTAAAACTTAGTGAAACTGGCACTGAATTCCTGCTGTGTCTTTTTACAACCAGCAGATGCCACTGTTGCTCAATTTAAAGGCGTTTGCAATGTGGCAAATCTCATAATTAAGACTTCATATGACAGTGGCAATTACAAATCTATATAGCTATGCAAACACTCATGTATTTTGCTGTGTGAGACTGCACTATGGGACAAAATCGGGCACATCTAATAAGAGACTTATTAGGAAATATCTAATTAGGGACATGCCAGTCAGGCTATATTGAATTTAAGTACTTATCATGAGACCGCTCTTGTCATTAATAAAAAATATCCTGCCACAGAATTCCTCATTAGTTGTCAGATATTTCATTTATTTAATCAAATGAAGACCATCCCCTTGGATATAAGGAATGTAGGACTTGATCATATTTCTTTGATTTTGGACTTCGTCCATTATGTTATCATAAATTATAATGCTTTACGTTCCTGAATTGAGTTTATTATTATTATCATTTTACCTCCCTTTACATATTATATGACATTAATTTGGTATGAAGCTAAATCAAGAACTCTCCTATACCGTGCATAAACATAATGACGCCCTGAAATTGCATTATAAAGCATATGAAGTATTAGAATATCTGTAGAAAGGGCAGGCCATACGTGTGACCGAACCAGGCAGCTGTAGCACTAAGCACAGAAAAGGTCAGCCCCACCCCGATCACATTAGCGTACTGTCATTTTATATCATTTGCTTTCATAACTGATTTAAAGCTGAAGCTAGGACCCTTTTTTCTCATTTTGATGTGTGACGATCAAAGACTTTCATAACTGTGTCACAGTATCACACCGTATGATGCATGAGTTGCTGTGAAACAATCTTTATTTAGCCACTGCAGCGAGCATATTCAATGCAAGCTGTTAATTAAAACAGTTTTTCATGTAAATGATAAATAGCCCGCTGGAAAGTCATTTGTAAGGCAGAATATAGGGAATGTGTTACATAACTTGATGCAAAACTACATATATAAGCCCATTAGATTAGATTGGGTGCAGACCACACCCATTCAGACTTAGCAATGGCTGTTTTGAATACAGATATACGTTGACCTAGCAAAATTATAATATCCATATAGATAGTGTTTTGTGTGACTGTACTGAATGAACAACATCCTGGCATCCTGCGCTGATTTGTGGCACGGTCCCAAATCCTTCCTCTACCGACCTCCATCAACGGCAGATAATAATTACATCAGCATTACCCCACAACAATGGCGTACATAGATCAGCTCCTTTCAAATTACATTTCCTTCCTGTTGGGCCCATTAGCGATGTCGACCAGACCATGTTTAAAAAAAAAAAAAACACACATTGTTGTTCTTTCTGAGTGCATTGGCTGGGCCGTGCCGCAGAGATTTTCGACAGTTCTGTTAAAAACCCCACTGGATGTCCCTCAGATGTAGAATAGGCTTGGATTGGGAGAACCGCTTGCTAATCTGCAGTGTGCCATAATAAACTGTGTTTTGGCAGGAGGAAAAAACCTTCGCATAAAGCACACAAAACATCAAATAGAGAAGACTTGAGCCACCTGGAGCGAATGCAGAAGAAGACAATTAAAAATCAATTTACTGTCAAAAAGCTTTGCTTTCTAATTAAATCCGCACACAGCCGAGTCTCTCTTGTTGCTGGCTGATGCACAGTTGCAAAGCACACATTTATTTATTTATTACCCCCCAGACGGGTGCAATAGTTATTATCGTTTTTACGATATTCACTCTTTTTTTCAACTCGCTGTTTGAGACGCCGTGAATTCTGACGAGGACTATTATACCTTATTTCATATGGTTGTAATCAGGCTTCTAAATGCATTTTAAATGTGACTGCTGTTCAGTAACTACCAGGTGTCCAATCCAACAACTGCGCCGTCATGATCGCTCTCATTAGCAACTTGTACATGTCGTAATAATGGCTATTCATTATAAGGCACTTCTTTTTTCGTGGCCAAGCAGCTGGACACTACTTTGTCTTTTAATTCATCTATTAAAATGCCTTTTAGAAGGTTCAACTTCCTCTCCAGGTCTCCATTAGAAAGATCTGCATGATTTCAAGAAGGCTTTTAATGGGTCTTTGAGGAAGGCAAAGAAATGGAGTTAAATGGATTTACATTTTTCCTTATATGCCGCCGTTGAAGTCACCGCTCCAGATTTTTGCTAGTGAAGGGTTTGGAACTGTGTGCATTCTTGCGGTGCCGTCGTCCATTCAAAGTTGTCATGGTGCAATTTCCCTGACGTTTACGGCTCAAAAATGGGCAAAACTCATAATGGCCGTTAGCAGGTCGCGATCATCCTGAAACTGGCATTGATATGATTGGCATTGGCATTTCTCCAGGTATTATAGACCTCTTTGGTGAGGATGTGGTGTTCTTGTCAGACTGTACGAACATGATCCCAGCTGTAAGCCATGTCACAATGTAGGATCTCAGTTGTCATTAATGTCAGACTGAATGTGTAACCAGTTCTAGCAGGATTCGAACTGGGGTCTCCGGCGTGGGAGACAGGCGCACTAACAAGGACGCTAAAGACCACAACTGCTAGGGTCAGTCGCTAGTGCGCCTCTTGGGGCCAAGGGAGTGAGGTTTACACACACAGCTCTTACTGGCCTATGTCCGTTACATTCACCCCACTAAACCTCACTCCCACCAGGGTCACGGCACCAAATATAACTGGTCCTACTTAACCTGCTCCAAGCGGGATTCGAACCGGGGTCTCTGGCGTGAGAAACAGACGCGATAACAAGGACGCTAGAGACTGGTGCCGCTAGTGCGCCTCTTAGGATCAAGGGAGTGAGGTTTACACACACAGCTCTTACTGGCCTATGTCTGTTACAATCACCCAACTAAACCTCACTCCCATCCGGGTCACGGCACCAAATATAACGGGTACTACTCAACCTGCTCCAAGCGGGATTCGAACCAGAGTCTCCGGCGTGGGAGGCAAGCAAGCTAACATGGACGCTGAAGACCACAGCCGCTACCGTCAGTCACTAGTGCGCCTCTTGAGGCCAGAGGAGCGAGGTTTACACGCACAGCTAATACTGGCCTAAGTCCGTTACACTCACCCCCTAAACGTCACTCCAATCCAGGTCATGGCTCCAAATGTACCCAATCCTTCTTGACCCACTCCGACCAGGATTTGAACCGGGGTATCCGGCGTGAGAAACAGGCGCGATAATAAGGACGCTAGAGACCGGTGCTACTAGTGTGCCTCTTGAGATCAGGGGAGCGAGGTTTACATGCACAGCTCTTACTGGCCTACGTTCTTTACACTCCCAGGCACAGTAACAAGGACTCTAAAGACTGCAGCCGCTAACATCAGGCGCCTCTTGAGGCCAGGGGAGTAAGGATTACACTCCCAGCTCTTACTGGCCTACGTCCGTTACATATGGCAGTCAAGATACGTTAGAAAACGGACACACGCAAGAAGACTTGTCCAGAGTTTTACAACATCAATCCATTCCGTGTTTGGTTACTGTGAGCTGCCTTTACAAGCGGAATAGAAATGGTGGCTAGCAAACAAAAACAATCTCTAGCGTTAGTTGGTTTATTGTTGTCTCACTAATTGCGTCATCAGGTTTTGCGCTCCTATTGGTTTTTGATTTGACGGATGTCATAGGAGAAGCCACACAGAATTGCGCCTCAAAACTTCTGACACTGCCAGAATTTCGTCATCATTAATCGGCTGTTGGCGAAAATGTCAAACTAGCGATCAAAAACATTCTGAAAGGGATTCCAACAATATAATTTCGCTGTGTCATTATCGCTATAGTTGTGGTGTGGTCTCTGCTCTTCTTTTATATTTAGAATGATTTTTAGAACTACGTATATCTTTATCGTCCTTGATGTGAACAGGCCTTTAGACCGAATGCTGTTTACTGCTTACTAGGCTTACTGCGCTTAAGAGCATGTAATCTGCAGATGCACAGCCTTCTGGGATTTTTAATATTATTTTATTGACAAGAATTCTCTTTGAGTCAACAGGTGGATCCATAGCACACAAAAAATGTCCATGTACACGGCACTTTTTTGGCTCCCCGAAGCGCTTTTCATTTCTGACGTTGAGGCTGTAACCACACGCATCCAGGGCTCTCAAACATGTGCAAAACTCCATCACTGACTTAATGACTGCCGGTGGAGCCACAGTGCTGCCCTTCCCTTCTCCGAAATGTCCCACAATAACCCGCTTTAATGGCACAATCTAATTAAAATAATAATAATAATCTTGAACTTTCAGTATGTAGACCTCTAACCTGTGAAATCTAATTAAGTCTCAGTCACAAACAAACAAAAAAAGGCATTACTAATCAATCAGCCAGAAAGAAGATAAATTAGAGGAGGGGCACGCGAGATACAGGGCTGAGAGGGGGAGATAAGCAGAGGTGAAAACAAGCGCAAATGCATTCCGCACAATTCAAAATCACAGCTGAGCAAAAGGTGTGGCCGCTTCTCAATGCATTCATTGTTCATGTCCATTTTTAACTAATGTAAAGTCTAGTAATTTACGTGACCCCTACGGCAAAAGCATTAAACTTCTCAAAAGAGATTATTCAAACAATAAAAAAGTTTTATTTTAATAGTCTAAATCAAGAGTCTCACGGGTGAGAGTTATGTTCTTTGAGTCAGTTATTTTAGTTTGCTAATGAAATTTTGTTCTGAGTTTATGCATACATTTTATGTAAAAGCTGTGGCTTAGTTGTTAGCCGTACTGATCGCGCAAGTTCAAATATGGTTCATATTTCCCTATCATGATTCATGTTCTCAGTATTCTTATTTTCTGTCTTCCCTCCACAGTTGTATCATTTAATGGCAAAAAGATAAAAGTTTCAAAATACAATTATTATTATTATTGTAGTTTTAAATTGTAAAAATTAAATTACTGTCTGTAAAAAAATGTCTTAAATACATGTTAGAGTTGTTAAGCTCTGTATTATTTATTTGTAATTTAATAATATGTATTATATATAATAACTATTATTAGTATTAGTATTATTATGGTGTTTTACCACTTTGTTGAGCTCTGTAATAATTATTTATTTGTCTAATTTTTATGTACCATTTTATTAAATAATGATAATCATAGTAATAATAATTCATTTACAGTGGCCTTGTTACAAATGTTACATGTACTTACCATACACTGTAAAAAAATAAAAGTAAGTTGCCTGGTTACCTTAAAATTGAGTTCATTGAAATTAAACATTTGAGTACAATGAAAGTTTTTGAGAATCGACATCACCCTATTCAAATATTATTAAAAGATTGTGTAAGCATGTTGCGTACTTGTGTTTTATTTGTAATAGTGAAATTGTGCTTTTTTCATGATTTATTACAACAACAAAAAAATGTATGTGGTTCAGATACAATACAATTTTGAGTTTCTATTTATTAAACCAATTTCCTTCATTGTATTAACTCAACATTTTAAGGCAAACAGGTTACTTACTTTTTTTAAGTTCAACCAACATGTTTTTTACAGTGAATAACAGTAAATTATGCATAATTATATGCAACTAAACCAAACTCTAATCCTACCATAACCCTATAAGTATACACGTAGTTACTAAATATTGCTCAGTACTTAAATATATAATTACGCTGTAACAATTATACCTTAAAATAAAGTATAACCTCAAATTGTATATATTACATGCATAAATAGTAGAAGCATTAAATCATCTTTTAGTCCATCTTTTATTTTTCTGGAAAATAATTTACACATTTATTGATGCATAAAAAATGTATGCGTATACATTTTAACATCAGTATAGCATATAGAGGACCACAATGCTAAACATAAACTAGAAGTCACAAAACCTTGATATTTAACGGGGTCTTTAAACAGCATTTATTTTTAAATACAGAAATCTTTAGTAATATCTTCTAGAGATATGATACATTTTGTTCCCAGATTGCTATCAACTCTTGTTTTAGCATCTAACAGAAACCTCGGGTCAGGAGATACAGAAAGGCTCTAAACAGATGGAGGAGGGTCTGCATATAAATATAGCCAGACACAGCATTCATCTGATTTCAATGATTAGGGTTATAGCTGCAACATCATCATCCCACTGCCAACACCTCCACATACTATCCCTCTCACTCTATTCCAGCCCAGCTC
This sequence comes from Gobio gobio, assembly GCF_949357685.1. Lineage (NCBI taxonomy): Eukaryota > Metazoa > Chordata > Actinopteri > Cypriniformes > Gobionidae > Gobio > Gobio gobio. The sequence goes on from NC_137119.1 coordinate 33,543,919, forward strand.
AATATGTTTCATCAATAACGACCACATTACTTCAGTGTCTCTGCCATAACGACGATCACAATCTCTTTGAGATGCTCCATCATGTCCTCAAATGCACTGCCAGTATTAGCATTGTGGTTCCAATATAGTTATAATGATAAATGATCAAATGCACCCGCTCTGTTCCTATTTGCTCCCTCTGAATGCATAATAGATCACACTTACAAACACAAATTTATGCATGCAGGGACCGTTTCTTAAGACTTTCACTCGTGAACTTAAAAAGTATGTAATGGTAAGAATTATGCCTTTGTTATTATGTCCTTTTGTTGCAATCATTTAAAAGTTAACATTAAATACTTGGGAAATTGCGTGTCTTTGTTCAGTGTAGCGAGGAGTCAGGGCTTTTGAACAATAATGGGATTAAAAATGTAGAGGATTTGAGGATTGAGTGTCATAATGTGGCGAAACAAAGTTTTGTCTTTCCCAGTTTCTTTGTGTTTTTCTGTGCTGGTTGTCAAACTTTCTATAATTATTTATTAAGGTATATTGTTTGTTTTCTGTACCACCCTTATAGTCTCTTAGTTATGACATTTAAGAAAAATACCCTTGTCCTAACGCTTAGTTAACATCAACCTTCATTATAATAGTATTTACATATTATGTAATTTTGGATTACATTCTATTAAATAATGAGTTTTTGAAAGAAGTCTCTAATGTTCATCAAGGCTGCATTTATTGGATCAAAAATACAGTAAAAAACAATAATATTATTACAATTTAAAATAACTGTTTACTATTTGAATATATTTTAAAATGTTATTTATTCTTGTGATGCAAAGCTGAATTTTCAGCATCATTACTCCAGTCTTCAGTGTCACATGAAATCATTCTAATATGCAGATTTGCTGCTCAAGAAACATTATTATCAATGTTGAAAACACAATGTAAAATCCAACAGACTTTTTAGTAAACTTTACTCAATGTCCATGCCGCAATGCACTCTGGGAGTACACTTCCTCAGATCACAGATAGAATTAAGTTGACAAAACTTAAACGGTTTAAGTAAGAACAACTTGATGCAATTAAGTTTTGCTTACTTATTTGAATTAAGGCAACGCGTTTGCACAATAGAATTAAGTAAACTGAACAAATGTGTTTAATATTGTTGTGGAGACCATGATTTATTTATTTTTTGTTGTTGATTCAAAAGATCAGCATTTATTTACATATAATCTTTTTTCATAAATGTCTTTACTGAGACTTTTGATCAATTTAATGCATTCTTGCTGAATAAAAGTAATAATGTATTTAAAATAAATCGTACTTACTCCAAACCTTAGAATATTTTATATTTCTATTTAAATTTGTATTATTTGTACCCAACAATATTTTTTGAACTAGCTGTTTGACATCAACAAAGCCAGAGAAAATGTACATTTGCATAATTGGTCTTTTGACTCATGGCTACTGCAGATGCAGCCCTTCCCCGTGTGACAACTAGCCCCGGTCTCCCCTATATCAAAGCTTCAGATCATTTGCTTGTTCTGTCCTCGCCCTGTTTATCTGCCGTGGCTTTCGTGACCTTCCTGCGTGCAGTTTCACAGCCGCTGTCTCATTAGCGCTTCACATCTTCATTTCTGCCTTCCTTGCCATTACTGTAGCCTAGCACGCTCGCCGCTTCTCTATCAGATGCATCTTTCTCTCCCCCTACCGCTTTATCCCCCGCTCTCCCGGCTTCATCCACCTCCAGATACATTATGTAGATTAAACATTGCTCAGCTGTACAGTGGAGTGTCTATGACTGCAGCACTTTGTTTTCCTAAATAATTAACAAGGCCGGTGTGGATTTACTGTCTAATGTAATACTTCCACATCCTTCTGGGGGTGAGATGGGCATCTGGCTCCTCGCTCGCGCCTTGATGGGCCCCTAGAAGGCTCCGATGTGAACTCGGAGCATTAAAATTTAAAGCAGCACATTAGGTAGGAGGCCACAGCAGAGGCTTTTCAGTAAACAGAAGGAATTGGGTGGCATTAACCGCAGAGGCTAGCTGCCGCAGCCGGCGATAATGCTGCCTGCTCCCTAATGAGGCCTTTGTGGAGGGGGGGAAAAAGGCCAACTGTAATTTGGCTGCATTTTTCCTGTGTGTTTTTATACGTGCATCGCCATTTTCTCTCCGAGGTATTGATTTCAACTTTGGCTCCATAATTAGCATCCTTTGGAACGGCCCAAAGTTGGCATGTAGTTTCCGTTATGTTAATCCGGCCCGATCGCGTGACCCCAACACGTCTGCCAGGACGTTCCCCGCAGGTCACCGCCTGCTAAAAGATGCAACCCGCATCCCAATTAAGTGCTAGCCCGGTTTCATCACGGCGAGAGTTGTTGTTGGGTTTTTTTCTGTACGAGCGCTAAATAAACAAACACCCTGGAAAAGGTCCTATTTAATCAGCTTAGCCTCTGCTTTGGTGCGCCTTGACAGGCTGCATCTGGGAAGGAGCCGGGCCTGCCAGGAGTCATTTTCGAGAACCTTCAGTGACGGCCGTAATGACTAACCATCACCTCCCATTCTTCAAATTATCATTGCAGTCACATTCAATAGCAGAAGGTTCAGCCTGTCCCATCAAAATGGCCTTTCAGCGTCAGTGGACTGTGGAAAACCCCGTACACGTCTCTGAAAATGGCACGTTATTGTCATAGCCGTGGAAATCTGGGGTTTTTGTCCAAATGAGGCTCATTTCGGATGTTTAAAATTGAGTTGTGCTACTTTTTTATTATCTTTGTTATGTAAGCCTGGCTTTACGCTTGAATGATGCAAATTGGCATCATGATTCCTCTCTATTTCCATTTAGCAAGATATACACAAATAGCCCTGCGCAGTAATGTTTGCGACAGTCAGGGAACAGAAAGTCCAAATGTCCGCGTTTTCTCTTACAAAAAAAGTGCCATGGTCTCGTTTTTTTTTTTTTTTTTAAGAGTGTTTTGCTTTGGTCTCGCGGTAGCGCCTGAGTGGGTCGAGGAGTCGTATCTGGAAGGATATGAAGTTTTGAAGAGGCGCATCGATTCTCCGGCTTCAAAGACATCTTCTGGAGAGCCACAAAGCCATTACTGGGGCTACCTGCTTGCTCTTAATGCAAATAAGGGAACGGGATTGTTAGACCACATCATAGCAGCCTGCTCTTTCAACACACTCTCATCAAAAAGCAATGAGAGTGGATTCAACATCATTATTGAGCATTTGTTTGTGCATGAGGGTGTCCTGTCTGAGCGAGTGTGTCCGTGTTGACGTGAGCGAGCGTATGAGTGGATCAAGGCACAGAAGAGCGCGTGTGTGCTTATGTGCTCGTATTGATGTGCGATGTTGTGGCGACTAGCTGTTTGCAGTGAACAGGAACGGGCTCCATATATCAGCTGGTAGCAGAGAGTGCACTAGATCAATGGAGGAACCGTTCTCTTTGAGACTGTACCGATGATCAGAGGTCTCGCGTGACCCCCTCTTTTCGCCCAGACCGACTATCCGAGAACTTTGCCAGCACCGCTCTCTAATTAGACCAGTTTTCCTCACGCTCGCTAAACACCACTGCTTTTTATTGCAATTAGTTAAGTCATTAACTTGATAACACCACACTTGATAACGCCAGAGCTGTCTCGGATGGAAATGAGTGCGGTAGAGTGTGCGTTGTATGCTCTGTACCTTTAAAAACATCAGTTACGTTCTGATGTTAACATGACAGTTCACGTAAAAAAAAATTATTTCTGTCATCATTTACTCACCCTCACGTCGTTCCAAACCTGTATGACTTTCTTTTTTATGCAGAACACTTTTTGCAGGAACAATGCAACCAAGGCTCATTGGAAAAACATGCCTGTAGGCCTATTTAGATTTTTGTAAAACTCCAAATACAATTCACTGCCGTTTTAAAGGCACAGTATGTAAGATTTTTTTATTAAAATAAAACCACTAGAACGATGTTATGTTTTTTTGACTTGTGTACTTACATTATCACAAATGTTTCCAAGAGTGTTTAAATCCAGAGAGAGAGAGCCATTTTAACCAGGACACTGACCGTGTCCATGCGTCGCCTCCCAGCAAACATTATGACGTTTAATGACCGTTGAAAAGACGTCCCTCCGACACGTCCCGTCATGGTTGAAAAATAGTTCCAAAATGAAAGTTGAACGGACGTCTTCGACGTCATCTGGCCGTGAATACCACGTCTTTTCTGCGCGTCCCTGGACGTCTAAATGCGTCGTCTTCTGGATGTTTAAATGCGTTGCTGCATAATTTAAGTGTATATATATATATATATATATATATATATATATATAAGCCTGCATGGTTGAAAAATAGTTCCAAAATGATAGTTAAACGGACGTCTTCGACGTCATCTGGCCGTGATTTCCACGTCTTTTCTGCTCGTCCATGGACGTCTAAATGAGTCATTTTCTGGACGTTTAAATGGGTTTCTGCTTAATTTACGTGTGTATATATATATATATATATATAATATGTCTGCATATAAAATAATCACACACCTTTTGTGTAACACCGTGGAAGGTTTAACACATTGACAAACGTTCTAAAAAGGTCCAAAATCGGTCCAGTCAGACCTGAACGTCCATAAAACGTTTTAATCACGTGTACTTTACAAACAATAACACATTATTTGTGGACATAAGGGAAAAAAAGCATGTTCTGATTTATCACAATTTTATTTTTCTTGAACAGCCGCAAATGTTCTCTTTTTTTCATTAATGTTCAACATCTGTTAACCAAACTAAAACCCCCATTACAAAATATTAAATATTTTTTACTATATAAAGGGATAGTACACCCAAAAATGAAAATTCTGTCATTTATTCACACTCATGTTCCAAACCAGTATACCTTTCTATGTTCTGCTGAACACAAAGATATTTGGAAGAATGTTTGTAACCAAGCAGATCTCAACTCATTAACTATCATTGTAGGGAAAAATTATTATGGTATTAAAGGGAGGTGAGATCTGCTTGGTTACAAATTCTTCCAAATATATTTGTGTTCAGCAGAACATAGAAAGGTATACAGGTTTGGAACATGAGGGTGAGTAAATGACAATTTAAATTTTTAGGTGAACTATCCCTTAAAACACATTAAAATAGTTTGGTTCATTTTTTGTATCCACCACCCCCAGCTCTTCCTGGTGCGTGCTTCAGGTGTTCCGCCATTGCTGCGTCGATTTCACAGTCTGTAGCATTTGGGCTCCACCTCTTCACAGCATCTAAGGGAAGAGAATACATTTCTTTTTAAAATAAATAAAATTAAATAACATGCACTTATTTTCAAAAAATGTTTTTATTTTTTTTATCTAGAGCTAAATTTAAAAAAACATGGAACAAGAAAGAAACATGAATGAAACATTAGAAAAAGGGAATAAACATGCATTACATTTTTTTGTATTGTATAAAACATGTTATGCTTTAAATGGGTGTTAGAACAGTTGGGGGGGGGTGCTCTTCAATATCACTGTGGTGACCTTGAGAAAGACCCTTACCAATAAAAATTACATCAATATACAAGGAACAAGAGTTTTTTTAGATTGGCATATGCCTAAAATTACCTTGAATTACCCCATATAAAGGTGTGGCTTTAAATGCCTTCTTTTCGAGCTGGCCACCACCCCTCATATTGAATTTCCCCATCAAAGCATTTGACATCATCCTGTGAAAGAAATGTAGGATTACTTCACCTAAGAAAAATAACCAAATAAGGTCAATAAATCACAATTAACAGTAATGTCATAATGTCACTTATTTTTAAGTCTACAGTTTCTCACTTATCATATCCACTTTTTTTATTTTTTTATTTTTATATTTTTATTTTTATCTTATTTCCTATTTTTATCTTTTACTTGATTTATTTATAATTCTACTTATGTTAATACTTTTTATTCTATTTTTATTCTATTTCTATTTTAATTTCCCCTTGTGTTTCTTGTAACTGTTATTTGCACTGTCCATGGAGCGGACCTGTTTACATTTCACTGCCAGTTGTATATTGTGTATATAACTGTGTATGTGACAAATAAAACTCTTGAATCTAATGTGCAGCGTAGCAATTGCATGCCATGTTAAAACATACACTTTCACAACTACTCATCTATCATGTAACAAGTGCTATGAACCATGTCCTTATCTATATCCAAAGTTTTTTGAGACAAGTAATGAATGTCATTCATGGCTTACACTGAAATCATGTTTTGATTTCTTGTTTTCAGTCTGGCTGACTGTCTGAGCCAGTAAGGACTTATTAAAACTTCAGAACAAGTGATAAATTAAATTACAGTAATATAAATGGTGGGTTAATTATGGTGTTAATCAATATATATATATATATTTTTTTTTTTCCTGAAATATTATGCAGCAATACACAATTCAAGGGAAATACATACCTGTTCATAACTTTGTTTACACAATCTCTCACAGACGACCCACCAACTCTGGACAGTTGCTGGACCTAAATGTGAAAATGTAAATAATGCTATAGAAAGACATATGGATATATACACATACATATATATACATATTTTATGTCATAACTTACGCAGATCGACCTGTTATCAACATCTTTGATGTGTTCTTCAAAGAGTTTTAAGTCACTCTCTAAATCCATTTTTTTTAGAGTCGTTGTAGACCTGCCAGGGTCCAGAATGGCAACTATTTCCTTAAGTTGGTCTTTTAAATCGAACAACATCGAAAACATCTTCCTTTGGAATTCTTAAAGAAAAATAAGATTAATATGTACACACGGAAACATTTTATGATGTAAAAATCATAATATAAGTACACCTCCAAAAAAAAAAGATCAACGTCATGGAACCTTTAAAGGCATTTTATTTTAATGGTCAGTGTTTTAAAACCACCACATATAATATTTCTTACTTGTAGTTGACATGGGGTAGGCGCTCTTTGAGGGTCTGGTGCCACCTAATTCAAAATTTAAAAACAAAAAAACAATTTTAAAATGTAAATTAAATTTTGGATAGGACAACCCCATGGCTGGAACAGTCCATTAACATACATACCCTCACTTCTGTGCTCACTCCTTGATGCAGCTGTTAAGAGGCAAAACAACATTAGGAAATGCTGTTATTCATTTTTCAGGACCATCGTGTAGATGTGATTCAAAGCTGAATTTATCATCATTACTCCATTCTTTAGAGTCACTTGATCCTTCACAAATCATCCTGATATGCTGATTTACTGCTCAAGAAACGTATTATCATTATCAATGTTGAAAACAGTTGTGCACAATTTTTTTTCCAGGATTATTTAATGAATAGAAAAGTTCAAAGGAACAGCATTTATCTGAAATAAAGTTTTTGCAATATTATAAATGTATTTACTGTCACTTGATCAATTTAATGCATCCTTGCTGAATAAATGTATTAAATTTCTTTAAGCTCTCACCCCAAAAAAAATTCTTACCGATCCAAAACTTCTGAACGTTTTGAATGTTACAAAAGCTTTCTATTTCAGATAAATACTGCTCTTTTGAACTTTCTATTCATCAAAAAAATGAAAAATTAATGTTTTACACAACTGCTTTCAACACTGATAATAACAGGGTATCTGCAGGTTTCACCAAGTCAAATTTAAGACCTTTTCAAGACCATTATGAATTAAATTTAAGACCTATATCACGCAATTAAAAAAAAAAAGTACAAAAGGAAATGCAGAATCACAAAATTACTTGCAAAGCAAATTAATTTATTCAAATTGAACAAAGTATTAGTAATCTTGCACTTCCTCATAGCTCAATCCCACCAGGATTAATATACAAACACACTACCGGTCAAAAGTCTGAGAATGGTAAGATTTTTTAATGTTTTTACATTCTGCTCACCAATGCTGCATTGATGTTATTAAAAATACAAAAAGCTGTAATATTGTGACAGTTCTGTTGTGACTGTTTTCTATGTGAATATATAGTAAAGTGTCATTTATTCCTGTGATCTAAGCTGAATTTATCATCATTACTCCAGTCTTCAGTGTCACATGACCCTTCACTAATCACTCATATATCTAATGATCAACAAACATTTATGATTATTATCAGTGTTGAACACAGTTGTGTAAAACTTTTTTTTTTTTATTCTTTGATGGATAAAAAAGTTAAAAAAAAAAGATTTCTGAAGGATTATGTGACTCTAAAGTCTGGAGCAATGATGCTGAAAATTCAGCTTTTTCACAGAAATAAATTATATTTTAAGATATATATTGAAATATAAAATAGTTATTTAAAATTGTAAAAAATAAAAAATATTCACAACAATACTGTTTTTGCTGTATTTTGGATCAAATAAATGCAGCCTCGGTGAGCAGGAGAGACTTCTTTAAAAAACATTTTAAAAATCGAACTGTTCTCTAACTTTTGACCGGTAGTGTGTGTGTGTGTATGTATATAGCCTACATTTTTTTGTGAGATCAAAATTACTGATTTTGTGGTGGTCATTTTCAGAAATGTGCATGTTTCTTTTTTTTTTTTCATAATTAGGATGCCACATTTACCATATCATTATATTAGATGCACAATAGTCACACATGGCAATAAAACAAACAAAATGCATGTATTTATTTGTCCTATTGTCAAACAAGATTCAACTTAAATATACAGACACAAACAGTGCTTTAGTTTAGGTAGGCTACTGTTTGTTTTTCCCCGTTGTTGTTGTTTGATTAATACTAACGACACAGGCAGGAGGGGGGGTTAATAGGCTAGGCTATATTGGGTTGCTTTCACTTTAAGACCTACAGTAATGAGCCCATAGATATGGATATCTATGAATGAGCCTAGACTCGGTACACGCGCGCGAGCGCTGAGGCGGCAAACGCGTGCAAAATCTGCGGCCAGTCTGACATCAGTCCGTGTCGAATGAGTTCGGGGTTTCCATCGCTTTTTAAACTCTTTGTTTAGTGCTATCGGGCATATCAAACTTTTATTTGGTCATTATGCAAGATGGCAGTTAGGAAAGATTCGCCTTTGCTATCACGATCGCGTGAACTGGAAGAACTGGAGAACTGAAGCTGAAGAATAAAATCCGTTTGATGTGTCTGTGGTACAATTTGAAAGAGACCCGCGCCAATAACACGAAAGCTGATTGGCTGCTAAAGAATATGCATGTTGGTCTCTCACTAGCGAAAGAACGAACTAACACACACACACACACACTCTCTAAAACATCGCGGGAGCATTTCAATGATCAATGGAGTAGCGTTACATGGACGTAGGAAAATTAAGACCCGTTTAAAATTATTTAAGACCTAGAACTCAATACTTCAGCGAATTTAAGACTTTTAAGGCCTTAAAATTTTGATTTTGAATTTAAAGACATTTAAGACTTTAAGATCCCGCGGGTACCCTGAATAATCATAAATGTTTGTTGAGCATCAAATCATTTGAGAATGATTTGTGAAGGATCATGTGACACTGAAGACTGGTGTAATGATGATAAATTCAGCTTTGATCACAGGAATAAATGACACTTTACTATATATTCACATAGAAAACAGTCACAACAGAACTGTCACAATATTACAGCTTTTTGTATTTTTATATATTTAAATATTAAAATATATTAAAATAGAAAACAGTTATTAAATTGTAAAATAATATTTAACAATATTACAGCTTTTTCTTTATTTTTAATACATTCTGCCTTGGTGAGCAGAAGAGACTTCTTTCAAAAATCGAATTAGTACATTTTCCAAACTTTTGACTGGTAGTGTATATTAAGCTGTGTTGTCACTAAGGTAGAATCTATTTAAAATAAGATGCGACTAAAGTTCTCACATACAGTGGGGCGTCCTCTGGTACTGGTGCTGGGGCGTCCTCCGGTGCTGGGGCGTCCTCCGGTGCTGGGGTGTCCTCTGGTGCTGGGGTGCCAGTGAAGAATTTGTGACAGGAGATAATACTGAACAGACATTAAAAACAAAAGTGTTAAAAAATAATACATCTTTATACAAAATTATTTAAGGTAAGAAAGGACACATTAATGAATGAACACCATAACTGTCCGATTACTAAAAATAATCCTGTTTAGCTGGATAACATCCAACAAGAAAACAATACTATGCCTCTTTCGGTTCTCCCAGATGGCATGGAGACCGATTCATAAATTCTCTCTCTGGAAGCTGCACTCTGGGACTGGGCCGCACTCTGGGACTGGGCCGCACTCTGGGACTGGGCCGCACTCTGGGACTGGGCCGCACTCAAAGAATTTGGGACAGGAGACAATGCTAAATAGACATTAAAAATAAAAGTGTGAAAAATAATACAGAGTTATTTAAGGTAAGAAAGGAAACATTAATGAATGAACACCATAACTGTCCGATTACTAAAAAATTCCTCTTCTAGGTAGATGACATCAAACAAAACAATACTATGCCTCTTTCGGTTCTCCCAGATGGCATTGAGACCGATTCTTGAATTCTCCGTCTGGCAGATGGCTGTTTGTTTTGTGACCCTGCAAGACAAATTGCACCTTACAATGTAACTTCATTAAGTACCATAAATATTCAAATGTAGTTCATTTTATGGAAGTGTAAATATTAACAGTAAATCACGTCACAGTGTAATAATACATTAGTTATGAAATCAGCTGGGTGTACTTTTAATTCTCTCTTATGGAACAATAACACAAGCTCTATAGTTGTAACTATTAAATCAGATTCAGAGAAATGTACATGTTTATACGCTAAGCTGTGTTGTCACTAAGGTTGAATCTGTTTAAAATAAGATGCAACTAAAGTTCTCACATACAGTGGGGTGTCCTCTGGTGCTGGTGCTGGGGCGTCCTCTGGTACTGGGGCTGCTGGTGCTGGGGCGTCCTCTGGTACTGGGGCTGGGACGTCCTCTGGTGCTGGGGCTGGGGCGTCCTCTGGTACTGGTGCTGGGGCGTCCTCTGGTACTGGTGCTGGGGCGTCCTCTGGTGCTGGGGCGTCCTCTGGTGCTGGGGCTGGGGCGTCCTCTGGTACTGGTGCTGGGGCGTCCTCTGGTACTGGTGCTGGGGCGTCCTCTGGTGCTGGGGTGTCCTCTGGTACTGGGGCTGGGGCGTCCTCTGGTGCTGGTACTGGGGCTGCTGGTGCTGGGGCGTCCTCTGGTACTGGGGCGTCCTCTGGTACTGGGGCTGCTGGTGCTGGGGCGTCCTCTGGTACTGGGGCTGCTGGTGCTGGGGCGTCCTCTGGTACTGGGGCTGCTGGTGCTGGGGCGTCCTCTGGTACTGGTGCTGGGGCGTCCTCTGGTACTGGTGCGGGGGCGTCAATCCATAATTTGGGACTGGAGACAATACTATACAGGTATTAAAAAAAAAGGTGTGAAAAATAATATGTTACTTAAGGTAAGAAAGGACACATTAAAGAATAAACACCATAACTGTACAATTACCACAACAACAAAAAAATATTAAACAAGAAAACAATACTATGCCTCTTTCGGTTCTCCCAGATGGCCTAGAGAACGATTCATGAACTCCCTCTCTGGAAGTCTGTTCGTTATGTGACCCTGGGAGACAAATTCCACCTTAGATGTAATTTCATTCATTCAGTACAATAAACATAAACAAGGAATTTATTTTAAAAACATAGTACATTATAGTAATTTAATATAATTCACATTGAACTGTTATAGCAGTTTAAAATAAATCGCTTTTTAAAATCAAAGTTTTGGTATATTATGTTGACATTCAGGCAAAATACCTGACTCATGGAATACATGTTTACCTCCAAATGAGAATGACATAATAAAGTGTGGGAATGCACTCAGGGGATGCACCAAAAAAATAACAAAAATGATCAGTAGCACGTACGTCTCATAGTGTCGTTGCATAATCTATGGTATGGATCAATCACACCATGTTCACTGTCATGAAGTCTGCTATCACCTGTGTAAACAAAATACATCAGAACAATTTATATACATTGTGGAGTTTCATATCAAAATATATAACAGTCCATTTGAAAGCATGATTATTTTTCATAGTATTAAGCAAAGCAGTCAAAAACTTACAACTTAACGTAGGGTAGACAAAGTCAGGGGTCGGGCACGTCTCATCCAAGTGTGTTGGACACACAACTTGATCTTTAGCACAAACAAGAACATATGACAAATTAGAACATTAACAAATGTGTATACTATTTAAGCCATATCTACACAAGTCATATCTACAGTTTACCATACCTTCTTTTTTTTTATTGGTTGAAGAATGACCTTCAGCTGTAAATGAAATGAAATTGTAATTAATGATATTAACCCCCCCAAATAACTACAATTTGTTTAAGTGTATTTTCCAACTGAGGCATTTACCAGGCTTGGGTTTTGGATTGTTATATTTTGGAGGAGGTTCTGGGTAGGACACAGTCCTTTTATCAGCTTCTTTATTTTTTTTGGGTTCTGCTTTTCCTTTGTACAAAAAAGCAAAGAAAGTTAATCCAACACTTATGCTGAGCTTTTAATAAAGATCATAATTTACATGTGCAATGATTAGGCAATCAAATCATTGTAATTCCATGCCAAAAAACTTCTTCCTTTGAAAGCCTTCATTTTGAAGGGTTATAATTAAATTTCTACAAATTGAATATTTATGATTAGGCTAAAGACGCACAATAACATAATAAAAGTTGGCAACTCACGTTTTTTGACTGGCAGGAGACTTTGACTGAGCTGAGTTGATTCAATGTCAGTCACGTCACTGTCATTTTCAAGGTCCATGTCTGAATTGAATAAAACAAAAGTTGTGAATTTCAGGTTCACATAGGAAAGACAATGAACATATCAACAAATGATAACCTAAAGCCGCTTTGAAGAACCAAATAATAATGTACCATTGACAAAGTCATGGAAGACTTTCCTCTTTCTAGATCTTTTTGCCTTGCCCCGATTGTCCATTACCTAAAAGATAAAACAACAGGACAGAGTTTAATTTTCAGGACACTAAATTCTGTCAATTTATTCCAACAGTGGAAAAGCAATTGGATATAATTTTGCATCATACATGCTAGTAATGGTATACAAAAGAATGTTAATTGTTGCATGAATTACACCCAAGTCAGATCATGCTGACCACCGTTAACAAGATTAAAACCATCAGGTGGATTTAATGTTATCGCTAATTAGTGTTAGGTGCCTTTTCAAACCTTATTGAAGTAACAGTGAAAGTATTATTTTAAAAAAATGAATTATTACCAAGTCTAGTCATTCTGGTTTGTGCAGCAGAGGGAATATAGCGAAACCCTGTTTGTAAGGAAGACACACAGCCTTTTTGTAGACGCTTTCGGTGTTTGTCAGTATTCGCTTTGCCTTTGTCAAGTCACCGCTGACAAACATAATGTTGAAGAGCTTTGAGTTGCATGGCTTTTCGAAGAGACAGTCACAGTCAGTTTCCCTGAACACATCCATCCTTAGTGTTCCATCGCTTCGTTTCTCCTGAATAAATCCCACTGCATTATCCATTAGGAACACACAGTTGTCAGGTATCTTTGCTTTTAGCTTGGTTGTACTTTTGGATCGTCTGGCATGTCTATCAAGACATTGTCTTTCAGCAAGTCTCTTTGTGACTTGCACCAGCGGCTGTTTGCCACTTCTCACCATTTTTTTGATAACCTGCAAGTGGTTTTCAAACGGAAAACATGAAATATCGTTCAAAGAGCAGTGGAAGTTTGCAGCATCATCTGACAAGTGTTTGATGGAATGAATGTTGTATGTTGGAAAGGTGGGTCCATAAAAATCCACAGAGGTATCCACAAAGTGCTCCAGAATGTTGTGTGCATATCCTAGATAGGACTCTCTCTTCTCATCTGATTCATCCAAAAGAATGCTCATACCAACACTCAGACAAAGAAAGTGGTGGTACTGGTCATTAGGAAGCACATCCTTCAAGATTAATGGTCCTGTGTAGAGCATGAACTGACGTAGCTCAGTAGCTTTCCACCTATCCAAGTCTTCCATGCTTCTTGGCTGCCTTGAAAACTCTGCAGGCAAAGCTCGTTTCAACTGAGTAATGTTCATTTGAACTTGCTCTCTCTGAGCCTTACTCAGTCGACAGATAACTGGCCCACGCCACAAGTATGTCAGCAGCCTTTTCGTGGCTCCAAGACATACTAGGTGCATGTAGTCGAGGGGGAACTGTTTCACACACAAAATACCAGCTCTAACAAGAGGTGATATTTGTTTTTGATGATCAAGGTATCCAGCTCGGTTGAATACCTCATCTGTTCTTCCTTCAGAAGGACCCTTTGTCAAGTAAACTACCCTCCTTTCAATCATTTGTGCTACTGCAACACATCGCTCACATCCATGCAGACTATTATGACTTTTTATACATTTTAGAAATGACCTGGCTTGTGCATCACAGAGGACCGCCTTCACTGTAACGGTGTGAACCAAATTCTGGAATGAAACTCCATTTTGGATGAGCGGTTGCAACTCCTCTAAGAAGTCTTGTAAAAACTCCTCAACAGGGTCAGGCTTGCTGGACCCATAATACAGAGCCACAATAAATGGCTGACAGTTCGCAATTTGACCAAGAATGGGCCAGAAACACATTCTACTTGACTTAAACAATGGCACGCCATCCACATTAAAGCACAGTTCAACTTGCCCTGGCAGTGTCTCTTTTGAAATGTGTTCAAGAATGTAACGCTCAATACCGTAATAAATATACTGTCCATTGCATTTGTTTTGCACTGGCACTCCTTGTGGAGTATCAAGAAGGCTTCTTGCATCTTTGGGAAGTCTATGGCCATGGCGTCTGAGCACACAAAGAAGCTCATTTAGTGCCTTGTGGGTCTGGTTTGTAGCAGTAGCCCAACGAGCCAAGTCTACATGGAGAGAAGGCGTTTCATCTGTTGAATGTGAAGTCTCATCCAACTGCTCAGACTCTGTTTCAGTAGAATCTGCATCACAATTGTGTTCTTCATCAGTATCATCCCTAATGGACACTGCAACTGTGCTGATGGAAGAACTACAGCCCTCCATAGGATGTAATTCGTCATATGTTGATCCCTCCGCGAGTGGACTGCCCTCCCCAGCCAAGACTGGCTCCACTGACCCCTCGGATTCAGAGCTGCTACCATGTTCCACTAAGGCATCAACCCTTGCCCTTCGTCGTCTCCACTTCTTTTGGTACTCAGAGGACATGTTTAGCAATTCTAAAATTACAAAATATTTTTAAAGCAGTTTTAAAGCAACATACATGTCCAAATTCAGCTAAACATTTCCGTCTCTTTCAGATAATGTACTTTCTGAAAGAAACTCTCAAAAGTCTACATTAAAAAGTTACAGTAATAACTTTAACTTTATCATTAAACATACGTTATACTATGGTATACCGTTGTATAAGTTCAAATTAACTTTTAGCCTACTAGCTAATATTAGCCAAACAATTTCAGTTGACAATGTGGGCATCATTTCTTTCAGTTACTTCGTGTCAAACAAGTAAAACTCAATCACGTCAATCTAATAATACAAAATGTACTTACCCAACAGTAGATTTTTTTTAATACAAAGTTTCGATACAACCCCTCCTCAATTCCTCCGCTCCTCGTGGTCGTTCAATGTGCCGGAGTGGGGAGAACACGTTAACACCATATCGCGAGAATCTATCCTATCGCGGGATTTTGTAATATCGCGAGATGTATTACTCTCTTTTGGTAGCACAATTTTGGCAATCTACATCCAAATCAGACATAAATGGTGACCGGATATATATCTGTTTTACATGTATATGCATACATTCCATAAAAACAATAGCAACGAATATAAAACAGGTTTAAATAATGACTCAAATGCAGTGGATTCACAATCACTTAACCACACAGGGCACTTTGTGATTATATTTTATTTAAACAAGATAAAGTAAATATAAATCTTGTATTTCACAAAGTTTTTTTTTCTATTTTTACAATGCGTCTTAACTAGACGTGTACGGGACGTCAGTGGACGTCTATTCACACAACCTTGACTAGACGTGTACGGGACGTCAGTGGACGTCTATGCACAACCTCTTAAAAACTACTTGGGGCACTTAAATTAATTATTGCAGTATTAACCATGCAAGGTGTAAGCAGTTTCTGCATATTTCACAATGATTTCATAGAGGGTCATGATGGACTATAAATGCACGTGTAAAAGACGTCACCATAGTGACGTCTTCTCACGACGGATTCTCAACAGGGTATATATTGAACTACACGTAGCTAAAAGTCAAAGTAACTATTATACATGCAACCGGAGAGAACTGTAGACATGTACAAATGTATCTGAGTGCATTTTTAAGAAATGTTCTGTTACATACTTTTACCGATTTATGCCGTCCTACCGCGACTATTTTTGGCCAGGGACACGACGTTGCCGTCGGACCAATGTTTGCTGGGCTATCAGTAGCCACGTTTACATGCACACTTTTTTGTCAGTCCGATTAAAATCATTCCGATTGAAAGATTCGGTGGACTGTTTGCATGAGACGTTATCTAAACCGATCTGGTGTTTACATGTGCTGACTTTCAATCTGAATCATTTTGTGACATGCGCACACAGTTTGTCTGTCGCATAGATTCGTAACGTTGCCAGTTATAGTAACTGTGACGTTCGTGGATCAATAGTTCTGTGTTGGTAATTTTTATATTTTTATTTATTTTTTTGTGGGTGGACATGCGTAACCTAATTTATGTCCTATACAATGGCTATTTCAACACCTGTGAATGATGAATGCGGAATCAAAATGAATTAAATTCATTCATTTTGAAAAACACAAAATTAACAATAAAATGCACCCAAATTATTAATAAAAACCGAGGATATAGGGTGAAACATGAATGAAAGCATTTAAGACGTGCTCCGCATCATTAGGCTACTAGTAACGCTACATACTAAATGTATAAATATTTCAGATGATTAAGGAAAGATACCATAATCATAGAGGGATAAATATTAACAAAAGTAATTAAAGTAGACCGTGGGTAATGTTACTTAACCAATTTGAAGCAGTTGTTGAACTTTTTTATATATAACTTACGAGAAACAGAGAGAATGTCGACACGTCCTCTCCAGCAACCTGAATGTTACCCATTGCCATGGCAACTCTCAACGGCCACCAGGACTTATACAGTTTTATAAAAACGATTTATTATTTGTTGTAAAGTGTAAGAATCACCTCAGAAAAATAAATTCTTCTGTCAGGCGCAGTTGAAGCCTAGGACAAACGCTGTCAAGATGAGATGCATTATGTTCATAACTTGTAACGAAATAAAGTTTAATACCTCAGAAAAATGTACTTTCCTCTCTTGTCAACATTAGCCTGGTGTGAGCGCGGCACGCGCTCTTCAGTTGTGGAGGCGCGTACGCTGTATATCACGTCACAGAAAGACGTACACAGTAATCGGATCAGGTAGTTTACATGGTGGAATTTTTCGTTTGATCGGTTCATGAAAAGGTTTATCCCACCCCTCTCAAACCGATTACAATTTCATTCGGTTTGGGCATTTTTATTCCGATTGAGGTGTTTATATAGAGCATTTTCATTCGTATTGGACTTTTAAACCGATTACAGTGCTCCATGTAAACGCGGCTATTGACATCATACCCACATTACCCTTGTTTTATTTTGTAGAATCCATGGAAACACCTAATACTCTTTAATATATTATGTATTTTGTTAGACAGGTAAGCAAATGTTTAGATACATTCATCGAAAGAAAACAAATCATTGTTCTATAGCTCAACACAGTTAGTCTTATTGTTTAAATCTAGTTTTCTTGATTTACTGCGAGTACCATGTTTTACCATGCCTAATATTGATCTAGCTTACTCCAGTGTGTAACAAGTGTCTCATAGTAGCCGCCGAGCGAACACGCAGAGTAGCATTATAACAACTTTCAACACACTCAAATATATGTAATATGATAAAACAGCGCTGCGTTACCCCACATACACACGAGCAGAAGAAGCAGAAGCAAAATAAAAGCGCCGCGAAATCAAGGCGTCATCAAGCTACGCCTTTGATTTGAACAAGTGACCTCTAAGTGGCAAAATTATTTTTTTTTTAAATTACATATTGTGGCTTTAATGACCAGTAGTGGCAATAGAACAGCAAAGACTTTTAATCTTTTTCACACAAATTATGATTACATGGGCAGATTATTGATTAGTAAAGACTTTTTGTTTTGCACTTATGACCCTATAAACACTTCTCATCTTTCCCTCGCACTTTGTAACAAATCCTTCCATCGCGGGTCAAAATGACCCGAAGCCCTACAATTATTATTTCTTCCTCCAGAAAGCTTATTTAATTTCATTTTGATAATATTTTTTCTATTTTCTTAATGCAATTTTTTTGGAGATTTGTTTTATTTTTATTCACCTTTAAATTAGTAGATTTTATCAATAAATAATAAATAAAAAATGTAAGCACATTCTTTCAACTTAAAATCAAAATAGCTCACAATTTCATGCATAACCCTTTTAATTCAGCTCAAACTTACATTGTGTGTCTTTGCCAACCTCTTGTAAAAAAATATATATATATATTTCAAATATTTCTATCTGTACTGAAGCATTCCTTGCATTCCATTCATTTCTATGGGGGTCAAAATGACCCGTGAGGGAAGGATTTGTTACTTTTTAACATTTCAACCACAACACTTCTCAAATCTAGGAAATTGTTTGTGTGTATTTGTGGTTCAAGTGCGACAAAAGTCCACTCCGATGAACACTCAAAAAAAAAAAAAGGGAAAAAAAAGTTTTGGGTTGAATGAAAATGACCCGAGGGAAGGATGAGGGTTAACCCTAACCTTAACCCATGTAGTATTACCATTATATTACCAGTACTTTCTTGGGTAACACTGTAAGTACAGGTACTGTCAAATAAAGTGTAACCATACATTTCCAGATCCACGTTCATCTGTTTTGGATAACCTGAACTCACTTTGAAAGTGTTGCAAAGTGTGCAAGAAGCAGTGTAATGCCATTTTGCAGATATGTCGCCATAAACGTTTTTCCATTGAACCTGGGCTGGAAAAATGTGTTTTGTTGTCCATACAATGAAAGTCCATGAGGTCCAATGTTGGTTGGACACAAACATTCTTCAAACGTGTTTTGCAGAAGAAAGTTATACAGGTTTGGAACGACATAAGAGTGAGTAAATAATGACAGAATTATCCTTTTAACTGTCTTTTACAGACCTCACAAGTCTTTAGTTATTCCTGTGTGCAATGAAAGCATCTGCCTGGCAACAGACATTGACTTGGCTGGCGATCGACCTAGACAATGGCTGCTAACTGCATGTACAATGGAATATGAGATCATGCAATCATGCCTGTGCATGTGTGGGGTTATGTCCATCCCATGTCTCAATCCACAGTAACTGCCCCCGTGAGACGTGCACAGGTCTACTGGGTTTAGTCTGAAGTAATACTCATTGTTCCTCTCTCTACGAAGTGAATTACCCACAGGTCAGTGGGGCATCTGAAATCTCCACATGATGAGTCCTGTTCATGATGTCATTTACCTTTCACTAACGGGGGCTGTGATATTTACATTTAAGCCTCTTGATGCCTGTAGAACAGACTGTGGAAGGGATTGCTCTTCAAATGGCGTAGCCTATAGATTTTATAGTTCTACTCTTGTCCTAGACCTAGAGTTCCAATCTTAAATAAGAAAATCTGTTTTAAAAAATATTATTATATTTATATATAACATATGTTAATTGTTAAGTGTGTGTGCGTGCGTGCATGCGTGTGTTAAACTGATGGTACATAAACTGATGTTTAAAAATTTAGGGTCAGTAAGACCAGGGGCCCGTTTCAGGAAGGAGGTTCAACCAACTCATGGGTTTAAACTTGAACTCTGAGTTGACTTATCCTGAGATGGGGAACTCTGAGTTTTGGGTTTCAGAACAGCTGAATTGAGTTGGTTCAATCAACTCTGACTCTGAGTTAAGCGCGTGCACCACGACTATGAAAAGCCACGATCAATGGAGCGCCAAAATTATGATTCACCATGGCAACAGCACCCAACAAAAAGACGTTTGCATACTTCCAGGTCAATACGCAAGTTTAATTCTTAATTAGTTTAATTAAGTTTAATTTTCATGGAATCCTAAAGGCCTGTTCACACCGGGACGATTTTCGCGCGCGTTTAACGCCGACGTTTAACGCCTCGCGACTAAACAATGGGCGCCAATGTGAGTGTGCACCGACGCGTAAAACGTCAGGCGTAAAAGCGTCATTTAAAAAAAAACGCCTCTGGTTTGTTTTTTTTAATTTTGACGCGGCGCGTTAAAAACTGGCCGACCAATGAGATCAGCGCTTTTGTTCACGTGCCTGGAGCTGCTGAAGTGACAGTAAAACACGACTTGGTGGCGCTCAAGCACAAAACGGTCTTGCCGAGCACACATTGATACGAAGAAGAAGTAGTAAGTAGACAAAGAAGAAGTTGAGCTGCTAATGCTGCTTGCCAGTTAGCAAAAAGTGTGTGAATGGTTTTGGCCATAGACATAATATATCTGTGGTTTTGGCAAGCACGTAAATACTGTCTCTCTTCTTCTTCTGTGTGACAAGCGAGTGTCAGAAGCGTAAAGTGCCGCAGCACCACCTTGTGTACCGGGAGCGCATCTACTGAATGTGCACGTTCACTCTGCGCATCGCCAGTGAAAATCGCTTGGGTGTTTTAAGTAAACTTCGCTTACTTTGGGTTTAGATTTCATTTATAATTTTTTTATATTTGTACTTGAAATACAACCAAAATACTCAGTAAGAAAAGCATTTGTGGCGTTTGAATAAATGAATTAAGTATTTAAATACCGCTGGTGCTTTAAAAAGGGGGAGGAGACTGAAAGAAACTCTGGGTTTACCAAAGAAAACCTGCTCCTGACCAGGTTAGGTTCACAGAGTAAGTTACCCTGGTAACTGACTCTTGAGTGTAAGCTTTCTCGGGTTTGACATTCCTCCCATTCTGAAACAGAAAACCCATGGGTTTCCCTCAATTCAGGGTTAACATACTCAGAGTTTTCACTTAACCTCCTTTCTGAAACGGGCCCCAGATCAATGCTCTTGCTCAGTGCCCAAAGTTATTTTGAACTTTCTATTCATCAAATCCAAAACAAGAAAGAAAATGTATCATGTTTCCTCAAAATGATTAAGCAGCACACTGTTTTGGATAATTGATAATAAATGTTTTTGTCCAGCAAATCAGCATATTAGAATGATTTCTGAAGGATCATGTGACACTGAAGACTGGAGTGGTGATGCTGAAAATTCAGCTTTGCCATAACAGGAATAAATTACTAAATTGTAATAATATTATTGTTTTTACTGTATTTTTGATCAAATAAATGCAGCCTTGGTGAACATAAGTGTCACGATCCTCTCCTTTCCCGGACTCCATTGCCCAGAATCCTCCCTGCCTCACACCTGTTTGCACTCCCTCATCAACTTTCCCGCTCTCCCTGGATTCCCAGCACCTGGCCCTCTTCGTTAGCACTCCCTTTATATTGTTCCTTGTCTACTTAATGTTACTGTGTGGTTTGATGTGTTGCGTCCTCCTTTTGTATTAAAACCCATCTTCATTTGAAGTCTGCTTCCTGGTTTTCCTCGCCTGCCTAACCAACTGTAACAATAATAGACTTCTTTCAAATTATTAAGACGATTTCACTGACCCCAAACTTCAGTACTGTAAAATGCTAACTGTAAAATGATCACCAAAATTGGGAAAAGAAAAACTATTGAAAGAGTGAAGATGTAATGGAGTATAGACAAAAATGACCAAGATGTCAAATACTTGTAGTAAAAAAATTTTTTGAGGCAAACCGTACATTAGACGGGCAAGTTTGTAGTATAAAGTGCATCATTTGATAGTTTATATTATTATATTACAATTATATATAAATGAATGTGGATGTATAGTCCAGATGATTATTGAATTTGATATTGAGTTCATATTAAAATCTCTGACTCTTGGTAACTTTGAGCACATTTGAGAAATTCTAAAGACATTTTCTGAAATTCTTGAGATGTGATATTAATGGGGGCCTTTTTTTCCCCAGGGAAAAATAATAGAAGCAGAAGACCTCACCAAGTCTCTGATTGGTCTTCTTTTAACTTCATTGATGTCTGGTAAAATCAACCGTGATATTAAAGATATCTGGGCTATGTTTCACATGGGTGTACCAGTACCAATATCATGTTTCCATCATAAATGAGTTGAGCTGAAATCTACCAATATATACAGTTCCATACCGCATCTTTCTCACATGGTAAACCATATCACACCACATAATATGTAAATGGTCATTTCAGGGATATTATTGTTAACTAAAACTAAAACCATAAAAATAATAATTGTTTCTTGAAAAAAAATATATTTTTTAAATATATTTCATCTAGTTTCCAAGGAAACATTTCTCACTTTCATAAGTACTAAAATAAAACAAAAACTAAAATGGATGGAAATTAATAAATATAGACTATAAAATGGCAAAAACACAACAAAATTACAACAAAAAAAGGTTGGGGTTTTAATTAACTAAAATTAAAGTGAAAACTGAAAATATAAAAAAAACCATTAACAAAAAATATGATTAACACTTTAGTTTAGGGTTCGATTCTCACTATTAACTTGTTTATTAGCATGCATATTACTAGGATATTGGCTGTTTATTAGCACTCATAAAGTGCATATTAATGCCTTATTTTGCACAACCATATTCTACATCCCTTAATCCTATAACTAAACTTAACTAACTATTAATAAGCTGTAATTAGGAGTTTATTAAGGCAAAAGACATAGTTAATAGTGAGAACTGGACCCTAAACTAAAGTGTGACCCTTAAATAACACTGGTTGATTTATGAATTTGACCACATTACTGTGAATCTGTCAGTCAGTGCTAAGTATAGCCGAGCCCCCAGACTCTTGACTTCGGAAGATTTACAGTCTGTCTTATTTAGCTGTATATATTTTCAGACTCATCACAGGTGCTATCACTCATTTCATTCCGCCCCAGTGATCCTCCCCTCTCTCTTTTCCCCTCCTCTTTTTTCTGTCCCTCTATCAGTGAATACTGGACTTGGTCCACTACCACCAGGTCTGATTCCTCAGCCTTGGGTGAAATAAATCATAAAAAAAAATGAATGCATGAATACAAATTGAAGCTGACCCAGGAAGTTGGACTTTTCGATACGCTCGCTGTCTCCCTCACCCTCTTCCTCTCCTGCTCTGTTAGTTTTATCAGCTCTCCTCCAGGTTCTCTGTTCCGGGCCAGTGTGTTCGGTGAGCCGGTCCGGGCGCTGGAGCATTCAGGGTGCTGTGATGATTCCTCACATCCAAGAGAGGCTCGCACTTAATCTTCCTGCCACGGTTGGGATGCGAGCGGCCGTCAGGGAGGAAAGAAGCCCTCACCCTTTCTGATCATTGGCCAGCGTCACCCTGGCAGAGCATCAGGGCTAATCAACAATGTAATGCATGCGGTGACCTCCCTCTAAAAGGCTCCTGTATGCCTCCAAATGAGATTTGTGCGGCGCTGCTAATTATTTTCTTTTCACATTCCCGCTGTAATGCGGCCCCCTTTTACTCTAATCATTTCCTGAAAATGAGCAATTACAGTTTGGGTAAAAATGCGCACAGGAGCACAGGAAACACTCACGTAGCAGACAGATATTAATGAAAGCAACCCTGTTCTGTGTTCAATTTGTCTAATGATTAAAAATACATCGAGGCACCTGCATAAATAATGCATGCTTAATGTCGAGTACGCGAGCGCACAAATGCTTTTCCGTATTACTGCGACAACCTCCGTCATAAAGGGTGGCGCGCGGCGTGATTTCGCAGCTCTCCCGAGAGTCCCTGCTGTAATTGTAAATAACATTGCTGTGTCAGTCCGTCTCCGTGAGACATCGGGAGCGCAAATCGCCCTCAAAGCTCACTTGAAGGTTCAGAGAGGTCAGAATGAGCTTCTGTAGGACATGACACGGTGGAGCATATTCCTTTGGTGGCCTCTGCAACAATATTTGCATCAACCAGTCAGAGATGCGGAGTGAAATAATCGGTTGATGGCGATGCTGTTGAAAACTATAACATTAAATGTACTGCTAAAATGTTCTCCAAGCCCTCTAACCTTCTATAGCTACTATATAGAACATTAAAGAGTTCTGCCAGGCGCTTCATATATTGAACTTTTTAGAGGTCCCATATCATGGGAACATTTAGTTGTAATTCATTAATTTTCGTTTTATTTAAAATTGTAATTACAGTTATATTAGCTATAACACTTTAGTGTGGGGAACACATTCACTATTAACTACTTTTGCCTCATTAAACTCCTCTAATTACTGCTTATTAATAGTAAGGGACACCCTTTTCACATTTCCAGGTTTCTCCGAGCGTAAGTCGTGGGTTAAATTTTATTGCGGTCAATGAGAGTATACATTAAAGGGGTGATGAATTGAGAAATCAACTTTCCCTTGAGCTTTTGATATATAAAAGGTCATGGTAATATAGGAACATCCTGTTTCAGAGCTGAAAACTTCCTTGTCAGTCAAAGAAAAGCTTTTATAGACACCAGGCCCAGTGATGGATCTCAGAATTTGCCCGGCTATGACGTGAGAGTGTAGTGAAGCACTGCCTCAACAGAAGAAAAACAACGCCTGATTCTGTAGCCCCGCCCACCGACTCGTGCCACTAACATGACAGCTAAGAGCAGCATAGAGCTAAACAGCATCGCATTTCTAAGCAGTAAACATACCACATAAGCTTCATTCGGATTCCTATATTATGAATGCATGGATGAACTTTATTTTTAATGAATATCCAGCTCACGTGAGGAACTAGACATTGCACGTATGTTCACTTAACCACAGAGTCGTTTGTAAACAAGAGACTGGATTTGCAGACAGGATGAGATTACATAAATGAATGAAGCAACCATACCATTAAAAGCAACAGTAGTGTAGGGGTAAGACGCACATCATCTAGTTTTGACACAAACCGACCCGCGGTTCGAGTCCCGCATTCGCCGAAATCTATCTTCTCCCATCGTTTTCCTTCTCCCATCGTTTTCCCGTTTTCCCATCACATATCAAATCGGAAAGGCATTTATTTTCAATACAAATTAAGAAAATATTAGAAAAGTGGAAATAAAGCGTCTATTATGTGTTTAATAATAAGTGTGTATCGATTAGGGGTAGGTAAACAGACATGTGCTAAATGTTAGAGACGATAAAAGTGAGTGGGTCCAATATCATTGATCGTAAAAAGTGGGTGGGTCTTGTCCCACCTACATACAATGGTTCCGACGCCCATGGAAGCAACACACTAATGTGAGTAAAAATGTTTTTTTATATGTGATAGCATTGCATTGTTACAGATCGTTTATCTATGGGTGTGGAGAATTACTTTGTGGTGTTCTTGGTTCATTACTGTCTTGCGTTGTTCACTCTCTTGACTCGATATTTGATGGGCGCGCGCGTGTGTGCGGTTCGTGGTTATATTCATCAATCGGGCGGGCCAAGTAACGAACCCACAGTGACACGGGTGTCAGAAACATTGGTGATTATCTGGAAAGGTCTTTTTAAAGCAATATCCCTAAATTTCAACTCAGGAAGTCAAGTGACATATAATGAACACCCAGGTTCAGTCATGTGACAATTTGTGCATTTTTTGTTGCCATGGCAACTTTTCCAAAATGGTGGTCTCTGTCTGGTTAGCACATGTTGCAGTGTGAGCAATTTTTTAATACGCTTGTTTTTGTTACTAAAGGTATGTTTCAACCCATGCAACAATTCTAACATTTTAATAACTTATCATAGATTACACTTAACCTGGTTTTAATACATTTCTTAAACAAATTGATATAAAACAAGTTATGAAAATTTTGTGGTGACATATATGTCACATCGGGCTGTTAACCTTAAAACAGTGGTGACATAAATGTCACATCGGGCTGTTAGCCTTACAACAGTTGGTGGAATTTTGATGTTATGTATTTGTCATATTAAGAAAAATATTAATGAGCTGCTCAATTAATTTAGCAGATTCAATATTTGTTTTAGTGTTATATATTTTCTCTATGTTTTATATAAAATCTGGGACTTAGAAAAATGTTAACAGCACCGTTTAATATAATTGAAATATTGATTGGTATTGATCTGCGCATGATCTGCACCAAATGTCAGAAAATCATGCATACTTGGGAAAATGACAAAATGACATACCATGGTGGCTGACAAAATGTTACGCAACTGTTTTCAGACTCTACTAGCATGTCTACATCTCACTGACAACAAAATCAGCAAGCAGGGGATAAGTGTTGGAAGATCCGTCTATGGCTTGATATGTTTTGTTAATATTTTTTTAATAATATACATAATTTTGATAAATGTTGTGGAAAAGAAAAGAAACAGAAAAAACAGCTATTTAGCACAAAAAATATTAAAGGGTTTTTTTTTAAACTGAGAAATAAATGCCCAATGTGACATATCTGTAACATAAAAAATGTATCATAAACGCCCAATGTCACATATGTGTAACATTACAGATCTCTCACAAGGAGGGGTTGTATTTCAAAAACAACTGCAGAAACATGTTACAAGTGGTCCATTAAGCCTGTTTTATATGCCCCATAATTTTCCTATAAGGATAAATTGGTCTGGGTTCTTATGGGTTAATAAAAAAATATCATTCCAGTCAATCGCGGGTGGATGAGAGATGAACCATTGTGTTTGTTCGATAAAGACATTTTGTGAGCCCTGGCTGTGGGCTAGGTGATTCATTCCCCAAATGCAAATCTTATCCAATCCTAGCCGTGGGCGTTTACTTCCAAGTCTTCAGTGCAGCACGCCCATCAAAACTGAGCGTGTCTTGAGAGCGCCTAAAAACCAGGTCAGAAAATAGCCTATTACTTATTCATTATGATGTTTTTGAATGTAAAAACCATGCGAACGCAATAAGTTGACCTCAGACAACAGTATACATTTTTTTTAAAGCCAGTTCATGACCCCTTTAAATATATTTTTTGTGTCCCCATTTGCTCAAATAGCAAAAGAAAAACTCCACAATAGGGATTTCACAACTTTCAAAAAGAGGGAAAAAATAGAGTGAGATTGATAACAGCAGTGAAAAGAGAGAAATATGTTTATTTTTATCATCACTCCCATAGACACTGTATTAGAAACACCTTCACAGCAGCGGTAATATAATAAAGTATTAGTGTTATAAATGTAGGCCTACATAGCCTACATTTAAAAAAAAAATTAAAATACAAAAATCTTTGCAGGATTTACGATATTGATGACCGTTAAAACGAGTCATCACAGTCTGTGAAAAGGGTCTGTTGTTAAGTTTAGGTAGGTTATACACTGAAAAAAGTGAAACTAGGCCTACTGTTTTTTATTTGAAGTGCATTTTTATATTGGACAAAGTGAATATAATGGTTTCTGATTTAAACTGGTTTTGTTCATTTTGTCTTGAAGCAAATAACGAACTCCTAGGTCAAATTAAAAGCAATAATTTCACTTGAATAGTATTTTTACTTAAAGTCCCTGTAAAGTCAAAACTAAACATGTGTTCTGAGTTCCTCACACCACAGATAAATGTGTTATTAACCACCCAGCCAAATTTGAATCATAAAAAAATCCGGGAAGTACATAAAATAGCTTATGAAAAACCTGAAAAAATGAGCAGCATTCTCTGCTCTCAAACGCTGGGGGTGTGTTCGCTGTCGGCGCCGAAACCACGCCCACTCGCGGGAAAGCGGCAGTAGCACACAAGACAAGACAACACTCACTGATCACGAGCGTCTATGATCACGACGCACCAGATGTCGGCGGGACGGGAGGATGAAGGCCTGGGCGGGGGATAGTCGGTTCTGCAGCGGATTATCAGTGAATCCCAGTTGTCTCAGGTGAAAGTTTGTAAAATGATCCGGTGTAAAGTCACTGAAGAGGCAGGTGTCTGTGATGATCCTCAGCTCTCCATCAAGGTTGCTGTTCACAAAATTAATCCACCTCTTCATCGTTTTTGTTTTGTAAGCTGGTATGTAAGTTGTTGACTATAGTAACTAACAGTACTAACAGTAACTCGCGATCGAACTGATGCGAATGTGCTCTAGTTATGATCATGTTAGGGGAGGAGCCAGGCTCGGTGGCTCCAGTGTGTCATCGAGCCACCGTTTTAGCCCCGCCCAGAAAATCCTGAACACACCAACAGTGAAAAACTGTTTAACGGTCTAACTTCTGAATTAAGTACTTCATAGTTCACAGTCTTTGTAATGTGTTTCAGCAATACATTTCTAACATTTATAATGTGTTTAGAAACAAATCTCAGAATTGCCTTTACAGGGACTTTAAAACAGTTTTCATGTCATGTGACCACATGACGTCACATCAACTCCTTGTTCGCGCCACAGACAGCGTTTTGCAATTACGTGCTTCGAGTGTGAAGACGATCTGTGGCCCAGGAAATCTCTTATAGACCAGGTAAGCATTGGAAATTGTGTTATTTTACACTGAAGTGTTGTGTTGTGTTAGTTTTTCATTCACGTTTATAGTTAGTGGCAGGATGGACAACTAGGCTAAAGACACCTGTGTATCTGCAGGTGTAACTTAGCCAAACCAGGCTATCGCAATATAAGTTGCCTCTGTTTAAAAAATGCCTAGTTGGAAAATATATATATATAATGGTAGTGTAGTGTGATAAGGCTTGCTTGTCTCTAACAAAGTTAGTGTTTTGAATAAACTATAAGTTAGCTCCTTTCTCACATGCACCGCAACCGCCAACTAGCAAGAGCTGTAGGGTAATATTAATGGATGTAGAATAAGATCATGCAGAATAAGGCAATTAATATGTGCTTTATGAGTAACTTACTAATAAACAGTAATATGCCTAGCCTGGTAATATGCATGCTAATAAGCAACTAGTTAATAGTGAGAATTGGACTAAAGTGTTACCAACATACTTTATCTGTAGGGGGGGAAATGTTTTAAAGAACTCTTCATGCCAAAAAGGTTCTATGTTAGGAGAAATGTCTTAAATGAATACTGAGTTTAGAATGGTTCCATATTGAACCTTTTTTTGTAAACTATAGTGATGCACAATATATTGGTACCTTATTGGTTATTGGACAATTTATCTACTGTATTGTTGATATTGGCTATTTAATTGTGCACCTCTGTTTTTACAATTAGATTACCTTTGCCATCATATTTTGGTCATTTAATTTGTCTTTAAAAACACTAATAATTGAATAACACCGTTAAATGTAACCTTTAACAAATCTCAAAATAAATATTTATTTTCATACTTTACTTTTATAATGTTGTGGTGCCTATTCACTTGCATATCAAATGACTGATTTTTTTTTAAATGTTTTATTTTGAATTTATTTAGACAAAATGGTATAGAATTTTAATATCTGTCATTTATCCAGTATTATCCATATTGTGAAAATGTTACATATGTTATATATGCATAATATATCTGGGGGTTTTTTCAGTATAACTCTAAAAATTCACTTGTTGCATGTAAAATGTTAGATTTTTAGTGTTTTTTAGTGATTCATTAGACAAAAATATATATTTTTTTATTATCAACCATTTATCATCTGGTCATCGGTCATGTTTCATATACATGAAAATAATTATTGGAATTTTAGCATGATATATCAGTACCATATTAGCCAATATTAATTTTGGATTTTGGATTTTTTTCATGTTATCACTTCATATTTTACTGTATATTTAATTGTGCATGAGCATTTCCCCTATTTTTCCCCTATTAATCGTAAATACATTTTTCATACTTTCAAATTCACTTGTAGCATATTAAAAAGTTTGATTTTAGTTTTTAGTGTTTTTTATAGCATAGATTTAGTAGCTATATAGATTTTTAATAGCAACCATTTATCAGTTAACCGTCATAACATGAAAATAATTATTATATAATTATTATATATCTGTGCATCCCTACTGCAAACCTAATGCTAAAATCTGATTGGTTGATACTAGGAATGTTCTTCCAGCCCTTAAACCTACAGCTAAAGTCTGATTGGTTTAAAGAAATATTGTTCTAGGACCCACCGAGTAGATTGAAATGCATCCAACTTGGATAAATCATTAAAAAGTCTGGAGGTTTAGCCTTCACAGAATCCCAGGCTGGATGCTTTGACTGAATATGATGGACAGGAGTAATATTCCGAGCAGGATCTATGTGATACACAGCGGTGAGATAACTAAACCATGTCGGTCCTTCAAGCTCTAAAGCTGTAAAAAGCTTTTTAATGAATGCAATGAACACGCAACCTCTGGGAGAACACAAACACAGACACACCTTCTGGGAAAGCGAAAGCATTTGGCTGTAGAACCACCTAAGCCCTGCGGTGTGCTTGTGTTTTTCGGGTGTTCAGTTTGGTGGAGAGGTGGGGGCTGCATGAAGCCACCTGGATCGCCACATTATCAAACTGTGAGAGGGGCCGTATTAGACCCCTGCAGTGCAAACATCATCCTCAATCCATCGGCGAGGGTTTTAATTGTAATGGAAATTAGATTTGCGCGCGTGCGAGGAGCGGCGGAGTGCTCGCTGGCAGCTGGTACGATGCCATTGTACGATTGTCAGATCTCCTGACAAGTTAATGCACGGCCTCCTCAAAGGCAGCGGCTGCTTCCAGCTGTAGCGGCACAACAGTGTCTTTGGAACAGCGCGCCTATACACACTATCAGTAACTGCTGCTTTTGACCCGACCCAATTGATAACATACCGTATAGTCTCATATCTACAGCGGTTGAAGCCGCAGGTACTGTTGTGATTACATTACTGTACTGTAAAATCACAGCTAGAGATTTGTGTCCGTCCAGAGCAACAGGCAAACTGTTGTTTTACTTCTGTTTGTAATCAGCTGGGTACATATTACATAATCAGATTCCAAAAATGATAGGCTGTACTTCTAATTAGATTATATTGCCTTGTAAAATACTTTAATCAGACTACAGTTAGATTTTTATTGATTACAAATATGCACAAAATGGCAGTAAATTGGCATAATTTATTGATTCTCTCTAATTCTTCTCTATCTTTTAAATCGTCCTTCCTAAAACAGCCTATTGCTCAGAAAGTCTTCCAGTTTTGCGGAAGTCATAGGCCACACAACATAACAAATAAAATGTATCAACTTTTTGTGTTTTTTTTATTATTTTATTTTGGTTGTTTTTTTTTTATTTTAATTCACTATTTCCTTTTCATCAACTCACAAACCCCTTGTAGTTCCTTTAATGTGATGTTTAAAGGATTAGTTCTCTTTTAAATAAACTTTTGCTGATAATTTACTCACCCCCATGTCATCCAAGATGTCCAAGTCTTTCTTTCTGCAGTCAAAAAGAAATTAAGGTTTTGGATGAAAACATTCCAGGATTTTTCTCCATAATGGACTTCAATGGGCTCCAAATGGTTCAAGGTCCAAATGACAGTTTCAGTACAGCTACAAAGGGCTTTAAACGATACCAAACAATACCAGATGATGAATAAGGGTCTTATCTAGCGAAACGATAAGTTTCTGCGAGAAACCGAGCAGTATTTATGCTATTATTTTACCTCTTAACAGACGAACGTGATCATCTCTGAGTTCCGCCATAACTTCCGCTAAGTGAGGTCAAAATACAAGCATGGTGATAGATGTTTACATAGATTCCTCATTAGTGCATGCATGGATCAGTAGATTGAGGCATCTATGATCGATATATCTATGACCACGTTCGTATTTTGACCTCACTTAGCAGAAGTTATGGCGGAGCTCAGAGACGATCAGGTTTGTCTGTTAAGAGGTAAAATAATAGCATAAATACTGCTCGGTTTCTCGCAGAAACTGATCGTTTCGCTAGATAAGACCCTTATTCATCATTTGGTATCGTTTAAAGCCCTTTGAAGCTGGACTGAAACTGTCATTTGGACCGTTTGGAGCCCATTGAAGTCACTTATATGGAGAAAAATCCAGGAATGTTTTCATCCAAAACCTTAATTTCTTTTCGACTGCAGAAAGAAAGACATGGACATCTTAGATGACATGGGGGTGAGTAAATTATCAGCAAAAGTTTATTTAAAAGTGAACTAATCCTTTAATGCACTTCATTTTGTTGAGGAAAAATTGTCAACAATTTTCTTTTCTCTTTGTATTTTATTATTATCCTATTAGAGTATAACATTAGGGGAACGTTAGAATATAATGTTAGTATAACGTTATGGGAATGTCAAAATATAAAATTGGGGAATGTTCGAATATGACATTAGGGGAAGGTTAGAATATAATGTTAGAGGAATGTTATAGGATAATGTTAAGGGAACATAAGAATATAATGTTAGGGAAACGTTAGAGGATACCGTTAGGGGAATGTTATGATAACAGGGGACTGTTAGATAAGGGAATGTTAGAATATAACGTTAGAGGAGAATGTTAGATTATAACATTAGGGGAATGTTAGAGGATAACAGGGAATGTTAGATTATAATAACGTTAAGGGAATGTTAGAATATAACATTAGAGGAGAATGTTAGGAGAATGCAAATCTAGCGGGACATAACGGGAATGTTAGATTATAATGTTAGGATAACATTAGGGGAACATTAGAATAAACGTGAATATTAGAGGATAACGTTAGGGGAGCGTTAAAATATAACATTCGGGAACTTTAGAATATAACGGGAATGTTAGATTATAATGTTAGAGGAATGTTAGAATATAACATATGGGGAACATTAGAATATAATTATAGGGGAATGTTAGGGAATAATGTTAGGGGAACATTACAATAACGTTCTACAAACCAAAAACCTGTTAAGAAAACTTTCCTGGCTAGTCAAGAAAGTTTTCTTAACAAGTTTTTGGTTTGTAGAACGTCCTGGAAACCAAAAATTGTTAGCTGGGTTACAGGCTGTAATAATTATGAGCTCTACAAGGAGGACATGACCGCTTTTTACAAGTTGAAATCACGTATGACATGGCGTGAACACACCTACAGTCAAACACTAAAACAGCCACATAAACTAAAAATCTGATGAAAAGAAGATAAAACATCCTCTAGCACCAACTTAAATTAGAAAGTTCTGAGTTCTGATGGTCAGACAGTATTTTATCTAACGTTTTACTGCACTGTAAAAAAAAAATCAGGTCTCCAATTTGAAATTTTCTAGTGAGCGATCACATCTAAAATTTTCAGTTGGCCAAATTGAATTTCTTGAATTTTAATTGAATTAAATTGCATCAATTCACAGAAATTAAATTTGGCCAACTGAAAAATTTAGATGTGATCGCTCACTAGAAAATTTTCAATTGGAGACCTGAATTTTTTTTACAGTGTGGTGTGTCAGCGTTATTTAAATAAATGTTTATTTTGTATTAAACCACATAGCTTGTCATTAATTAGTTAAGATATGCAGTGATTTTTACATTTTTATTCTTATTTTACATGTATACACAGACGTTTCATGTAATGTTACGTCATGAATATTTGCCTCAAAAGTCATGGAATCTAATTGAAAAGTAATCATAAAGTAGTCAGATTATATTACCAAACATGTGAATGTAATATTACGTTACAAAGCCCACACACACATTTATTTCTTTGATGGTTGGCAAATCTGAATTTTCAGCATCATTGCTCTAGTCTTCAGTCACATGATCCTTCAGAAATCAGTCTAGTATTCTGATTTGCTGCTCAATTATTATCATCAATGTAGAAAACAGTTTTAATATTTTTGTGGAAACAGCACAAAACCTCAAAAGAAAAACAGCATTTATTTGTAGAATAAAAATCTTTTGTAGAATTTAAATGTCTTTACTATAACTTTCAATCAATATAATGTGCCCTTGTTTTTGACCCCTAACATTTGAACATTCCAGTTTAGGATATATTTAAATGATTTTGAAATGAATTTTTTTTATGTCAGCCATTACCAGCTTTAATAATTATTGTCTGTGTATGATCGATGCATTCCTACACTGCACACTCACCGAAGCCAATGCAAACAGTGCAGATAATTAAAAGATCAGGTTGGCAGCTTCACCTAAAAGTCTCTGGCCGGCAATGGGCACGTTTGTAAGATGTGATTGTTTCAATGAGAATGTGCTGATGGTGTGGTTGGACCTGCATAGCTGCATTAATCTTTAAATAGTCCTGAATGAATTTAGCTTGTTTAATATCTGGCAAAGAGCCCCCCACCCCCACCAACACATTGGATGAAACCTGAGGAGATGAGACAATGCCGTGGATTAACGTTGACCTTTGTAGTTCTGACATTCACCAATTTTACTTAATTAACGGCAAGCAGCCTGCCTCTGACCTTTTGTCATGCGAGCTGTCATTGGAAACCTTTCTGTTGACTTGAATAGGAATGCTATTTGTTAAAATAATCAGTGGCGGACTGGCCTATACGCAACTCGCCGGGCCTGGCCAGCACAATGGGCCATGACGATCTTAGAGAGCCTCATTCACACGGCACCGCAGGGACCCACAGTGCTTAAAAATATCACCTTCCCTCATTACCCGTTATTCTCGTCTGTGGGGAGGGATGAAAGACACATTTACCTAGATTCACATCTGTGATGAGCAGAGAGTGTCCGATCTTTCCGTGAAGGTGATGATCATGGAATTTCTAGGATTCCTGTCCTCACCCTCACCTCATATGGTTTCACCTCTATGATGAAGGAGGATCATGAAAATAGATTCAGTACACGCTGGCACATGATTTCAAATATGTTACTGTCAAATGCAGTTTGGAAAATTGGAAATCTAACTCAAAAACTTCGGATTCCGTTTTCAAATGAAGATTCACAATCTATTCATTGTGATTTGTGCTCAAATGAAGTAACATTGCCAGTATCTAGATGATTTTAATGCACGATTTTGGTGAGTTTCTTTTCAATGAATTGATTCAAATTGATTAAAACAAAATTGGATTTACATTGGCCCTCAAAATGTACCACAAGGAATTTTCAATTGATTAAAAACTAAAAATATGTAAATAATTGTTGCTGTTTATTACTGTATATAAATAATTCTCGCCGTATATTTAAATATTTAAATTAGGGCTGTCAAAAGATTAATCGCGATTAATCACATCCAAAATAAAAGTTTGTGTTTACATATGTGTGTACTATTTATAAATATTATATATATTTGAAAACACACGCATACATGTATATATTTAAGAAATATTTGCATGTATAAAGTGTATATACTGTATATATATATATATATATATATAAATATTAAATGTAAAAAATATTAAATATATGTTTAAACATGCATGTGTGTGTATTTCTATATACATAATAATTATACACAGTACACTAGGGCTGTCAAAATTGCTAAAAAATGACGTTCGAATATTCCCTCTAAAAAAAGCACGAATATTCGAACTATTCGAACATCTGGTTGCGCATTTTATCAATGACGCGCATTACGTCAATAACAGGACAAATGAATACAAAGAGACATAACTACTTAGGTAGTCTATTTAAGTTTAAACATATTTGACAACGTATAACCTACACAAAAACAAGTAAATCAACTAATGGCTAAAGACCGCAGACCTCACTCTCTCTCTCGCTGTCTCTCTCTCTCTCTCTCTCTCTCTCTCTCTCTCTCGCCCTCACGCTCTCTGCGCATAACGGTTTAAATGAACACACACACATTTTGAGGCTGATCAAGAGTTTTGTGCAAGCAATTTAAGGTCGCGACTCTTGTCCCAAATATAGCAGGCTTCATTCAGTGATTGAAACAAATATTAATATAAGTTTTACAGCATATTATTGAACGCTCCGAGCGAGCTGTGCTGCAGAAACCTTGGAACTTTTCCTTGACATGAAACGGAAAATAATCAAACCAGTGGAAGCAGTGCATTTATCCTTTATTCATGCAATATCTATTCAGTCAGTACCTCGGTTCCATTGCTTGACAGAACTCCAGCCTGCCCCATCCACCACACTGATCGCTCTCATGTCCTTACAAATGAACTAAATTAATTTCTCCGTTATGGCCTCGCGTGTTGCAGACAGAGAGCTTGTGGCGGGCGATGCAAAGTAAGGCTGGTCCAGTTTGCACATACAAATTAGTTGCTTATATGTACAAAACGAGCCTACAAAAGCATAAAAAAGCTCGTTTAATAAAGAAAAGTTCACGAAGCTAAGTGAAAACTCACTAAAGTGTTTAGTGAAATTAGGAAACATTTAGATATCATAAATTGAGTTGTATAAGTTAACGTTACATTTCTACATACATTTTGTTCTCATGTCACAAGTAATATCAAGGTTTATTTTGATCTGTTTTACATGATTCTTTTGTAGTGTGGTTTTCGGTGAAGTGTACTAAAATAAATATCGTCACCTGTGTACATTAGCCCACTTCGTCTCGACACTTTTCCTGATAGTTTATAGAACAATTACTCCGAGTCGCCATCTGTCGTTTCAAAGAAAAGCACAACGGCGAGCGCGTCAAGTATAAACACGTCGTCCGTTTGGGGAGGAGCGCGCGCAGTCAGCGGAGGAGACAGGCCAAAGTACACAAGGCTTCAGGCGCGCTAGCGCGTCCACTCGCAAAGCAGACAGCCACGCCTCTACTACCGCGGGCGTTTTTTTACACATTTTTTTATTTATTCGAATATTAATTTTCACCTTCGAAATTCGTTTTTTAAAAACTATTCGAATATATATTCGAATTTAGAATATTCGTTGACAGCCCTACAGTACACACACATATTACGTAAACAATTATTTTTATTTTGGATGTGATTAATCGCAATTAATCGCTTGACAGCCCTAATTTAAATATATATAATTATAATAAATCCTATAATTTAAATAAATAAAAAAATCAAGGCATGATTTCTACTAAATTCATTTTATTAAAATATTTTAAAAATATTTTAATTTAATTTATTTTAATTAAATGTATTATTAATTTACTCCATGTTTAATTTAATATTTCTATTGCCAATATATCTGTCAGTAGCAGAAATATTATTACAATTTTGACATTTCAAATCTTTTGAATCAGTGAATCAATTCAAAAATTTTATTCATTTGTATTTTCGCTCAGAAATGCCGGCATTTTTTATTAATTTATTAATTTAAATATGTAGACAATTATGACTGTTTATTACTGCTATATTGGTGCATTAAAATACATATTTTAATATAATTCATATGAATTAAATATAATTCATATAGTGAAAACCAATGTGGAAAACATGCCTCGATTTATTAAGTGTATTAGTTCTTACATATTTTGAATCTATTGGCAATAGCTGTTTGCATTTTTTGCCTTTTCATAAGAAATAAACATATGTTTTTAGGCACTTTTTCATCTGGCCATGTTTAACTTACTCCACCTTTATTTTAATACATCTACTTTACAATGACTATTTAATAAATGAATCCAGAAGGGGCATCGCGGAACTTGAGTCATGTCTCATGCATGAGCCCCTCCTTTACAGACAGCAAGCCAAATCTTTTTACCCTCACTAATCTGTTTAACTTCCAAGGATCAGATGGACATGTGAACTCATGAATTGGCTATACTGTATGTGCAGCTCAACTCACCAGTTGGCCAGTAACGTTTTTTTTAACGCTGTGTGGTTTGTGACGGTCAGACCCTGATGTAAGCGATCAGAAGCTTTATGCAAGATGTCGAAAGTTATTTTCCTCCAGCCGCCAGAACGAAAATATGAGGAACAAAATCACGATTCGCGTCTGTGACCTGTGCTCTGACTGTAGCGGAGTAATGAAAATAGATTCAGCTCGCTCTGCCATGAGATTTCAAGACGTTAGCGTTAAATACAGTTGGAAATCGACAATCATTGCCATTGCGAGATGGAAAAGTCGTTTTCCTTTTGTTCTCTCATTTTTCTGGTTTTGTTTTAGCAGGAAAGGCCGAGCTTTACTGGGTAATGTACTGTGTAAGCAAGGGAAATGGCATTGTTGAGGAGAGCTCATGTAACAGTAATATCCTGTCTAAATTGAATTTGGAGTTCAATCAGAGCCATTAGGCCCCACACTGAGAAAGATAGAGACCGATAGTGCCATGCACTCCTTAAATGAGTAATGCTTCCCCTGAACTGAAGCATCAAATTTGCCCTAATATTATTAATGCATAAGCAATGGGGGAGGGCGGTGTTGGGTGGGACACAGAACTGTGGACATGTGGAATTACAGCAGACATGTGTTTTTACAAGCCATTGACATCTCTTGAAGCTGTAGAGTGGATGTTCTGTAATGATCCACTCAGCTCCAGCACAACGAACAACTCAAATGTTCATTGAGTAAATCATTTATGAGAGAAGTTTTGTCTGTCTTAGGTTTGGGCCATTCGCATATGTGGTCCTAACTGTGCAACCTCAGTCTGAACAGTCAAATCAGAATTTATGCGACTTTTAAGTCACTGTAGATTGACATCCGTCACAATTCTGCGCTCATGGGAATCACTTCAAAGATTTTACATGCATAAAGTTATCAAGATAGTCAGTGGAAGGAAAGTGATGTGTCAGAACTTATAAGTATTACAGTGACTGCTCATACAAGCAAAACACGAGGGCTCGTATATCATAAATGTTTAAATCCTCGTCTTAGTTTTTTTTTAATATTGCGTGCACATAAATTTGCTAGCTTCCGCGGCAGATCACACTATAAATAAACGCGTAATTGCTTACTTTAACCCTCATCCCTCCCCCGCACTTTGTAACAAATCCTTCCCTCGCTGGTCAAAATGACCCGAAGGCCTAAAATTATATATTTATATTATTTTTTTCTTATTTCATTAAATTTTTAATGCATTTTTGTTTTATTTACCTTTTAAATTACTCGATTTTATCAATAAATAATAATGTAAGCATGCATTCTTCACATTCTTTCAACTTAAATTCAAAATAATATATAACATGATATTTCATGGCTCTTGCCCCTAGATGGCCTTATAGCTCTATAAGGAGCAAATTAGCTGTTCTGCTGGGTCCTAAAGTCAGTTTCTCTTCAGAATGCATTCAGATACACATGTAGACATTATAAAATATTTTTTGGGTAAGGTTTAGGTTTTTCTGAAGCATTCCATTCATTCCAATGGGGGTCAAATTGACCCGTGAGGGAAGGATTTGTTACTTTTTTAAATTTAAACCACAAAACTCTTTTTTTTGTGTGTATTTGTGGTTCCTATTAGGGATGAGTATTGACACAAATTTCACGATTCAATTCAAAGCTTGTGATTCGATTCAATTATTTTGGATGAGGTACAGTGCAATTTTTTTTCAAGGAAAAAACTAAACTAATGCTGTGATCTAGTTACTACATTACTATTATTTTGAAGGTTAAAATGTAGAGTTTTGTATACAAACATTTAAGTAACACTAAAGTTATAATAGGCCTACTAACTTTAAAATGACATTATTTATACTTCAATTCGTTTTTTGAAATATAAACATTTAAATGGTGACTCAACGGATTAATTCAAACATGCATTATTGAAGAACATTAAAAATTATAATTAATATGTAATATGGTACATATGTTTAGCTAAATGCTCTGCTCTAGAGTTCCTTTTTTTAGCTGACTAACGAGTTTATGGTCACTGAATATCTGTGTGTGTGATATGTGTGTGTGTGTGTGTGTGTGTGTGTGTGTGTGTGTGGGGGGGGGGGTATCTGAGGTAAATGTGACGTTACTTGACATATTCAAACAAACTGTTTTAATGACGTCTTTCCGCGATTAAACACTTTTTGAGCGATTACACGAGACATGATACGGATTGCGGTAAGTTGTATCTTTTCACATACCTTCAGATGTTTATTCATGTTTATTTGCTGCTGTAACTGGTATTAGAGCAGAGGAGATGATCAGTTCATGTGCACGTCTCGCTGCCGCTTTTTTCTTTTTTTTGATTTGAGAAAGCAAAATTGATTTTTTTTTGTTGTAAAACGTACAGAATTTTAAATCTGAGACTTTGTCTCAATATAAAAAAAACAACAAAGCACAAATAACGAATAGACTAATTGATTCTCTGTAAAAATGAGAGTGATTAACATCGAGAAATCAATATTTTTTCCCCAGCCCTAGTAATTAATCATTCAGTGTAACATTTACCTCTCTGACAAGAAGTAAATATAACAAAGTTTTACTTAAAGGGATAGTACAGCCCACAAATTAAAATTCTGTCATCATTTACTCACCCTCATGTTGAATCAAACCTGTATGACTTCCTTTTACAAAACAATAAAAGAAGATATTTTGAAGAATGTTGCTAACCAGACAGATTTGGTTCCAATGGACTTCCATAGCTTTGGTCCATATAATGGACAAATGTTAATTTCCAACAGAAGAAAGAAACTCATACAGGTTTGGAACGACTGAGGGTGAGTAAATGATGACTCAATGACATTTTGGGTGGATTATGGCTTTTAAACAAATCGACTAAACAAAACTGTAAATGGTACTAGACATAAACATTTTGTTTTGACTGCTTAAATAGGTCTAAAACGTGACCTGCTTTCTCAAAAAGCACAGCGTGGAAAACTGGAAAAAAAAAATTGTGTGTGTTTCATACATATTATGAAGGTATTGTATCTTTACATGCATATTGAGGCAATACGTGTATCTAAACAATACACATTTTGAGACACAGCTGGTCCTCAATTTGTTATTCATTACCTTTATTTTTTCTGCACTACTTTATTTCACTTTAGGACATTATTGTGCAGTTTGCTACTATGAAACCAGCTGTCCATTTAAAGCAAAACATGCACGGAAAAACACTTGTTTTCCCCATACAGTGTTTGCGTTAATGTAAACACGTCTGTTTCTTTCGGGAATGACTGCATAGTGCTGCGAACAAATCGAGCGGTCCCCTCCTCTCCCTAGAAATGGTAACTAGAGTGTGCTAAACTGGGTGTTTCATCCCATTGGCTCATTATCGCGCTGGGTTCATTGCCAATAATAAAGATTTCTTGGGCTGCGAGACTTCTGAATTCAGAGGAAATTACATTGAGCAACAGGGAGTGCATGGCTCTAAATGTTTAATTACGGCAGATAAAAACAAGGGGATCAATCACTGACAGCAACGAGGGCCCTGCGAGGCACCTGCCATTGGATTATGTTGAGTCCACAGGAATGAAGCAGGAGATACGGCATCAAAGACGATGAACAGATATACTCTTACAACACTTGAGGAATGAGAAATCACAAGTGAGATCTCCTTAATGTTTACGTTGTTTCTTCTAGACCGCAATGGAAGGGGAAAAAAGACCCTATAATCTTTTTTGCAATTGACATTTGTGTCTCCTAGACATCAATGAGATTAATTTAAGAGCAATATTCCTTTTATCTACTGCTGTTTATATTTTGACCCTGAGAAAAAGAACCTAATAATTCTACAACTTTTCTTTTAGACTTTCATGAGTCTAAAGATCTCAACAATGTGCTCAAAATTGCCAACCTACATAAAGGAAAATCCATTGATGGATATCTTTAATTTGAGATCTCAGACTTTAGAAAATGTGATCTCTTGAACATCTCAATTGTTGCTCTTAGACAACAAGATTGAATTGAAAGAAATTGTAATGCTTCTCAGATTTTCATTATGAGAATTTTTTTTTTTTTCAAATGAAATATCAACAAATTCTCTTAGACAAAAATTTAATTAAATTAAAAGAAAAACTAGATTTTTTTTTACTTTCAGAAGAAACCTCAACAATGTCTCAAAATGTGCCAATTCATAAGTAAGACAAAGTTACTGATAGATACAGTATCTGTAATATGAGATCTCAGACCTCAGAAAATTATATCTCTTGAACATCTCACTTGTTTCTCCTACAATGAGATTAAACTGAGAGCAAATTGAGATTTTTGGTAAATTATACTTTCTCAGATTTTTATTCTGAGAAAAGAAATCCTAATAATTTAACATTTCTAGGGACTTTCAGAAGAAACCTCAACAATGTCTCAAAATGTGCTCAAAATTTTCCAATCCATATAAGACAAATGTATTGATGGATACAGTATCTGTAATATGACATCTCAAACATCAGAAAATGAGATCTCTTAAATATTTCAATTGTTGCTCCTAATATGAGATTAAATTGAGAGCAAATTGAGATTTTTGGCAAATTCTACTTTCTCAGATTTTGATTCTAAGAAAGAAAAAAAAAACATTTTTTTTTAGACTTTCAGAAGAAACCTCAACAATGCCTCAAAATGTCCTAAAATGTGTCAACGCATAGTAAAGAAAAAATCTATTGATTGATATCCTTATAAGATCTCAGACCTCATAAAATGGGATCTTTAATATTTCATATATCTCTAATGTGATCTCTTAAAGGAGACATCAGATGCCCCTTTTACAAGATGTAAAATAAATCTCTTATTTGAGTGTGTTTGTGAAGTTTTAGCTCAAAATACCCCACAGGTCATTTTATAGCATGTTAAAATTACCACTTTTTGGGGGAGTGAAAATGGAAGAGTGAAAAGTTTTTGTGTGTGTCCCTTTAAATGCAAATGAGCTGGTGCTCCCGGTACAGGGGGCGGGGTTTCAGGAGCTCATGCTCAAAGCCACTACAATCTCTGTCATGCTCCGGTAAGAAAACAGAACAATCTCACGCTCTAAAAATGTCAGAAACTGTCAGTACCAGAATATATGCTGCATGGAGATAGAACATGTATCCACCTGTTTCCGGGGGGTGCTACTGTAAAAAAAGAACATGGGTACAACTTCCGGTGTGGTGGTGGAAGTAGTATACCAATGGTATTTTGTGTGCTAGTTAGTGAAGAGGCTAAGTGTTTTTCGGATCATTGGCAAGGTTTCAAAATTAACTTTTTAACTTTTTTTTTTTTTTATCAGATGGTGCCACA
The DNA here is from genome assembly GCF_949357685.1 of Gobio gobio. Taxonomy (NCBI): domain Eukaryota; kingdom Metazoa; phylum Chordata; class Actinopteri; order Cypriniformes; family Gobionidae; genus Gobio; species Gobio gobio. The sequence goes on from NC_137119.1 coordinate 33,586,794, forward strand.
AGGATTAAGTGAAGGTTAGCCTACTGTGAAGCAACATGAACGACACACACTAAAAATTTCAGTTTAGTACATTTATTAGGTAATTAATAATATCACAATAAAATAAACAATACAGTTTTCGTACCCTTAATTGTCCTTACTTTACTGACCTTCCACAAAAGAGCTGCTGCATGACTACAACAGCGCCCTGGCCCTGCAATACATGAACAACCCTTCGTCTGTACTTCACCTGTCACTGATGCTAGCACCCATGCCCTGTGATGGGATACGTGTAGGCTCTGGCTCGGCTCAATGTCCGCTTTTAGATCGTTTCCGACAGATACTGATACACTTCTGAGCTTTTCAAATTGCTCATCGCCTTACCATCACAGGCTACTGAATCTAGAAATTAGCTAAAAATGCTACCGTACGTGATACGAGGCCACTTCTTCACGTTATCCTCCCAACCAACCAACTACCGCGGAGGGTAAAGGTACTGTTGTTTCACCCTTTTGAAAGTTCGTTGAGGTTGTGTTCCCATATTGTGAGCAAATTTGGATAGCTTGAATGACTGTCGACTGTTGAATGTTTCCATCCACCTATTTTTATGTGCATTTTGGGATATCGCATCAAAAAATGTTGAATGGAAACGGCAAGATGTGCATGAATTCTATAAATGCACATAAAAAATGTATGCGCTCGTTTGAGTCGGATAAATTTCCTATCCGATATGAAAAAGTGCGCATAAACTACGATGGAAATGCATAATGTCCTGCTTGTTTACTTCGAACCGGAAGACGCTCCCACTTTTGACGCAAGGCTTCATGGGGCGGAGGAAACTTGTGGATAGTTTAGTATAATTATTTAATTTGATTCGTTTTTATTTTCTCATCAAACCTGAGCTATTATGCCCACATTATTTTTTAGCTATAAACTCTAATTTGCTTCTAACTTACTTTAGGGGGAACATCTAAAATATACAGCCGTTGAAAAGTCAGTAGGTCTCTGAACAATATAACTTTCCTTTGAGTTTGTCTTCAGTACAATCACAAACATACTCTGAAAACGACTTGAGAGAAAACTTAATTGCTGCTCATTTCTAGGCTAGATCCTGCATGAAAGGAGTAAAGCAACAGAGATACAACCGACATATGGAGATGATGGAACACTCCCGACTCCGAGACAGCGGAGGAAGATCGAGAGAAGCTCAAAGAGTGCAGGTCTGGGCAGGCAGCGATGGCGATGCGTCAGCGGTGCTCCAGTAAGGGAGGGTGATGTGTGTGTTAGTCTCCTGGGTGCCATGTTTCTGTCACCCCCTGTCTGAGTGAGTCACGACTGGATTCTGGTAAGGACCGTCACACAGCCTTTACCGCACTTCCTCACAGCTTCTATTAAGAACTCACTCACATCTCGCCCCAAAAACCAACTCAATTCACCTCAAAATCCAATATCAGGATGATAGAATCTCCCTGCTGAAGACAAAACAAAAGTAAGTGCATTTCAAAAAGGCAACACTATTTTACATTGGTGTCATAAACTCAATAAAAGAACATTTCTTCTGGGAGGCCCCAAAGAAATTTGAGTTGCAGGCATCCTAAGGCTAAATTATCATGTATAGTCAACATACTTTTTAACCATTGCAATCGCGTTTTGCCCTTATAAGTTTAATTATAAATGAATAAGTTTAATTTTTGAAGCATTATCTAGTATACACGATCAGGCATAACATTATGACCTATTATGACATATATATTCCTAATATTGTGTTGGACCCCATTTTGCTGCCAAAATAGCCCTGACCCGTCAAGGCATAGACTCCACTAGACCCCTGAAGGTGTGCTGTGGTATCTGGCACCAAGATGTTAGCAGCAGATCCATTAAGTCCTATAAGTTGCAAGGTGGGGCCTCCATGGATCGGACATGTTTGTTCAGCACATCCCACAGATGCTCGATTGGATTGAGATCTGGGGAATTTGGAGGCCAGGTCAACACCTCAAACTCGTTGTGGTCCTCAAACTTTTTTTTGATCGGAACACACAGGCCAGCCTTCCAGCCATGACCCTGTCGCCGGTTCACCACTGTTCCTTCCTTGGACCACTTTTGATAGATACTGACCACACTGCAGACTGGGAACACCCCACAAGAGCTGCTGTTTTGGAGATGCTCTGACCCATTCCTCTAGCCATCACAATTTGGCCCTCGTCAAACTCACTCAAATCCTTACGCTTACCTTATATATATATAAACAACACATCACATTATTACTATGCAAACATTTAGTATGTCATATTGCTGTACTGCATATCCTTCATTGGCTTCTGGTTGCTGATTTGCTGACTACATTTATTGGTCCATTAGATGTTTATAGATCCTTGATTTTGTGCAAAATGTTTACTGCGAATTGATTTATGCAAATCACCCTCAGTACTATTTCTGTTTATGGATATGTGGTGCATTGTTGACATGTTTCCATCGTACAAACATTGCAACACTGATAGTGTATATGAGTTTGATGCCACTGTAGTGCTGAAAGCAGATGGCAGTATTTAAAAGGGCTGTGTTTGTGTGTGTGTGATTCCACTCGCACTCAGCCCACTCCCTCAGTGTCATGTGCTGCAGAAACCGCCAGAACATTTTGAAAATGTGTCATCGATTTGGCAACGCGGCAACTTCAGTTCACTCTCCACGACTACGCAAATATCGGATCACTCGGGGGTAAACATTAAATGAGTGCCAGATATAATGACACACCAGCAAACCAAGCAGAAAGAATGAGGCAAATTAAAAGAAAACAGCAAAATAAAGAGCGACGAGGATGTTGACAGTTAATTAACTTCTTTTTGGGATGAATCAAAGCCAGTAAATGTACTACATTGGCTTTCGTTTCCGCGGGCAGCTTCCTGAGGTAAACACATGCTAAAATCTAGGAAGGGGTTTTCAGTCAGCGCCTTTGAGGAGAAGCTCGGGGCCTCGATTCTGTTCATCTTGTGAAAATGTCACAGCGCCGCTGTGGTTTCACACACTTAGATGGGTGACATGTCCAATGATATGATCCTGTAATGGAGCGAAGGCTGCATAGAAATGTCCTACTCATCTGCAGGCCTTTCCACAAGAAAAAAGCAGAATGTGAAAATTCGACACATCTGCTCTAATGTATGATGTTCTGTTAATGTAGTTTCAAAGGCACTCCGGCTCATAAGACATTTTGGAGATTTTGTTTAAAGTTTACCTACATTCAGATGCGCATATCCAGATAAACAAAGATACACAAAACTGTATTTATTCAAAAATACACTGACTCCTGATACTTGGCCACACATGTCTCAAAAACACTTTATATACATTTTAGATACAAAAACTGTTCAAAATGTTTTGACTTAGATCATATCATTTAAGATTCGCTGAAGGAAAAAGCCACTCAAAATTTTACAACATTGAAATATAAGTAAACTTGACTTGGCTACACAAATAAACTTAAATATTATATTTTTATTTAATCAATATTTAATTGTTACCTATTTTTAATTGTCAATATTTAAAAAATGCATTTATTATATATTTAAAGAACAAATATTTCACATAATATATAATGCATGCCAATGTGTGTTGTTAGTATTCATATTTATTACATTTTTTAGGAACATTTTAAATGTATTACCTGCCTCTGTGGAAGGATCTGATTGGTTAATTATGCACACCGCATGTAACTTCAGCTGAGATGCCTGCAAGTCATTGCTCCTGTTTTCGACAGTTTGTCCAGGTGTCGGATTTATAGCCATTATCCTTCCAGAGCTGTCATGATTCTGAATGTTTCCTCTTATAGTGGCACATAGAGGTCAGTGGTCCATCTATGGACAGAATACAGAAATAACCAGCAGGTGCTCTGTCTGGTTAAAGCCTTCTGGACATACAGGGGTTGGACAATGAAACTGAAACACTGGCCAATATAGTGTTGGGGGTTTCTCACCTATACTGTATATGTAAGAGCAGAGTGTGCAATAGCACAGCTGTACATCAAATGTTACAATCCACACAACATAATGGGAGACATATCAGAGTTCAAAAGAAGACAAATTGTTGGTGCGCGTCTTGCTGACTCATCTGTGACAAGGACAGCAAGCCTTTGTGGTGTATTGAGAGCTATGGTATCCAGGGTAATCGCAGACGGAGGGGGAACCAACTCCGGGGTAAGGCTATGCGCTTCCTCCTTAAAAACACATTTAAATAGAATGTCATGAAATAGTTTCGTGTCGCCTATCAACAACCTACGCATCACAAAATAAACGCTCTTGGTGAATGATTTGTTATTAAAGTGGCTATGTTCACAAACCACTATAATTTGAACAGAAAAGCAAGCATTCTGTATGTGTGACTTGCATGGCAGCCAGTTCAAATAATGAATAACCATTGCCTACTGCAGCAAAATATACGTTTTCTTCCAATTCTGAATGCATTATATATCACACAGAAAGCTTGCAAAGAGTGCTCCCTTTATAATCACTACTAAAAAGATGTCACTCATCTCAATTTATCTCGATCTCACAAAGTTAATCAATTAAGCTGACTGCACAGTGAATCTCTTATTTAGCCTACATAATGTCTACACTTTTTTTGCTATAAGTTAATTTATAACGAGAGGATTTGCTGCAGCACTGGACCAAAACTCCGACGTTTTGAATGGTGAGGGGATTCTAACTTAAAGAATTAGTTCACTTCAGAATGAAAATGTCCTGATCATTTACTCACCCCCATGTTCATGCCTTTCTTTTTTCAGTCGAAAAGAAATTAAGGTTTACAAGGAAAATATTCCAGGATTTTTCTCCATATAGTGGACCTCATCGGAAACAAATTTCAGTTTCATTTTCTAAAAAAGGAGAAATTGGTAACACTTTATTTTACAGTGTTCTTGTTACACGTTACATGTAGTTACTGTAGTAATAACAGTAAATTATGCATAGTTACATGCACCTAACCCAAACCAAACACTAACTCTGTAGTAAGTACATGTAGTTAATTAATATTGCTCAGTACTGAAAGGGTTAGTTCACCCAAAAATGAAAATTCTGTCATTAATTACTTTCCCTCATGTCGTTCGACACCCGTAAGACCTCCGTTCATCTTCAGAACACAAATGAAGATATTTTAGTTGAAATCCGATGGCTCAGAAAGGCCACAATGCACTTTATATTCTCAAGACCCATAAAAGGTACTAAAGACGTCGTTACAAAGTCCATCTTACTACAGTGGTTCTACAATAACTTTATGAAGCGACGAGAATAGTTTTTGTGCGCAAAAAAACCCCTAAATAACGACTTATATAGTGATGACGATTTCAAAACATTGCTTCATGAAGCTTCGAAACGTAATGAATCAGTGAGTCGATTCAGCAGTTTGAATCGCCAAAGTCCCGTGATTTCAGCAGTTTGGCGTTTTGACACGCAATCCGAATCATGATTCGACTCACTGATTCATCATTTATGGGTCTTGAGAGTGTAAAGACCATTGTGCCAATGGAGGCCTTTCTGAGCCATCGAATTTCAACTAAAATATCTTAATTTATGTTCTGAAGATGAACGGAGGTCTTATGGGTGTCGAACGACATGAGGGTAAGTAATTAATGACAGAATTTTCATTTTTGGGTGAACTAACCCTTTAAATGTATAATTACAGTGTAACAAAGACACCTTAAAATAAAGTGTTACTGAAAAATGTAAATACTTTTTAGATGCTCATCACAAGTGTCCACTACTTCACTCATTACATAATCATGGAAAGGTCATGCGTGACGTGACGTTCTTCTGTGTACTCCGGTTCAATTTTCTCCTCCAACTTCAAAATCGTCTAACATTGTTGTTTTACCTTTTTTTTGTAAAGGACGTTTGACTTAGTCTTTGCACGTTCCCTTTGTAAACACTGTGGTGGTACTTCCGCCTACATCACGCATGACCTATCCAAATGTGTGAAGTCATGGACTCTAGTGCAAGACTAGCATTTGTGGTTAAAAAGTATATACATTTTCAACCCGTTGGACCGTTGAGGTCCACTATATGGAGAAAAATCCTGGAATGTTTTCCTCAAAAACCTTAATTTCTTGGATGACATGGGGGTTATCAGGGAATTTTAATTCTGAAATGAACTAATCCTTTAAACACGTGTGATTGGACATTGTGTTCACGAACATCGGATATGTTTGTAATTGGCCACATTGCTCAACGCTGCAAAACACATTGTAAAAAGAAACATTTGATGCTCTCAAGAGTGCAATCCCCAAATCTGTTTCGCCAATATGCTATAATTATGGTAGAAAAGCGATTACTAAACGGATTACTTTTGAGCTTTTCCCACTAAAAGCAATCAGAAGTGGCATCAGTCAGTGGTTTGAGTGAGAGAATTTCACGCTAGTCTCGAGGCCTTACAAACGCTCCACCTATGAGGGTATTCCACGTAGGACGGACCAAATCCAACAGGATTAACTGTTGACGCAAGAGGAAGCTGTCTGAAAAGAATGTCCAGGTACTAACCTTGATTGTATCCAAAAACACAGCTGCCTAACTCACTGCAGAATTAAATGCACACCTCTCCTGTTTTCACCAAAACTGTTCTTCGAGAGCTCCAAAGCCATACCTTTGGTCACTCGTGCCAATGCCAAATGCTGGTTTCATCGATGCCAACAGAGCAAATCTTGGGCTGTGGACAATGTGAAACATGTATTGTTCTCTGATGGGTCCACTTTCACTGTCTTTCCCACATCCGTGGGATTAACGGTATGCAGAGGCTTAACATCCAGACTGTTGCTGTCCAGAATGAAGCACGGGGTGGATCAGAGATGGCTTGGGCTTGGTCTATGCTTGATGGGCATTGCCAAGGACTACCGAACCATTCTGGAGGACCATGTGCACCTAATGGTCCAAATATTGTGCCATGAAGGGGGTGCCGTGTATCAGCATGATAATGCACCAATACACACAGCAAAACATTTGACAGAATGATTTGATGCACATGAAAGTGAAGTTGAACATCTCCCATGGCCTGCGCAGTCACCAGATCTAAATATGTTTGTGCCACTTTGGGGTATTTTGGAGGAGCAAGTCAGAAAACGTTTTCCTCCACCAGCATCACATAGAGATCTGGCCACTGTTCTGGAAGAGGAACGGCTCAAAAGCCTTCTGGCCACTGTGAAGGACTTGTATCTGTCATTCCCAAGACGAATTGATGCTGTATTGGCTACAAAAGGAGGCCCTACATCATACTAATAAATTATTGTGGTCTAAAACCAGCTGTTTCAGTTTCATTGTCCAACCAACCCCTGTAAATATCCAGTGACAAGCAATAATTTTGCTTTGTCAGCACTGACAGACCGAGACCATGATGAGATTGGTGGAGTCCCTTGACAACGAGCCCTTCACAATTGATATGTGACAGCAACAGAGAGAGAGGGATGTTTTAAAGCATTTTATGCTCGGCAGTATGTCATGCTTTGTGTAATTCTAAGAGCAAGAAAACCCATGTTTCAATGAGATTTTGAGTTGTTGACATCCTAGGCTTTAAAGAGATACTTCACCCAAAAATGCGACACCATCATGGAGTTCCAAGCCTGTTATGACTTTATTCTGTGAATCACAAAAGGAGAAGTTTAGTGTCCTTTGCATACAATAAAGTGAGCGGTAGGCGCAATCAAACTCTAAAAGATAACAAACCGCACCATAAAAGTATTCATTTGACTATAGATGACTTGGAATACAGCAACAAAGCCATATGGATACAGTTATGGTAGATTTGTAGGTCCTTTTTTTGGAACTTGACTGCCTCTGGTCACGATTCACTTGCATTTTATGGAAAAGAGCAGCGTGAACATCCTGCCGAAGATCTCCTTTTGTGTTCCATGGAAGAAAGAGCATTGAAAGGGTTTGAAATGACAAGAGGGGAAATAAATAATGAGAGACTTTTTATTTTGTGTGACATATCCCTTTAACTGTTCTCTAACGCGCTCTGAAACAGTGAAACCCACTAGAGTGGCAGATTTTCCAAACAACCTTTGCTGGTTTTTAATAACCAGAAAATAATTTGCATGAGAGAGCATCCAATTTACATACCTAGTTGCCTTTGTGTGTATGCATGTGTGTGTGGGAGAGAGAGCGTTTAAAAACAGATTTCGTTGGAGGAGCTTAGATTGTAGACTTCATTTTCTCTATCTCAAGTTTCAGGTTTCACTAGGTTTTATTGGAATGACAAATAATAGTGCTACAAAAGCCGTAGCAGGTTAGACGCTCTCTGTCTTTCACATCTTATTGCATATTTGATGTTCCTTCATCTATATAATTGTAACTGGCATGTGAATTGAGTCACATGATCTTGCAGTGGTAATATTAGACAGGTTTAGGTATTTAGGCACACCCTCTCATCATCATAATTCTCACACCCGTACGCTTTCCTCCTATGCTAGGTATAGTCACTTATGTGTGTGCGTGCAATGTGTGTGTGTTTGAGAGATCGTCTTCCTAGGGATGGCAGTAGTGGCCTGCCAGTTCAATATCCCAAAGAAAGAATAGATCAAACCACACAGGAAACACTGATAACAACATAACAACAAAGAAAATGAACTATACTTATAAGTTGTTCCATTTGAGTTTCAACTTTAAGGTGATTCTCCTAAAATTCCATTTAGGCACAAATGTGATAATTGTTGACTATAGTCATACATATAATAGTTTAGTCATGTAAGAATTTGAAGATAAATGTTTATTCATATGGAGATCTCAGTTTATTAGATTGCAGATGTTGGTGTCTTGGCAAATCAGAGCACAGATTGAGACATTTTTGAGATCTCTTCTGAGGATGAAATTATTAGGGGCTAATATTCACTGGAGAAATGATTGAGATTTTTAAGGAGGTTTGTGATTTTCCTTTAAATGAAAAGAAACTCCCTGACAAAGGCTACTAGCCGAAGGTGGTAAATAAATGCCATGCTATGCTTAAGAGAGTGTGCAGTTGTTTTTTCCTCAACTTGCACCTCATAAAGGTGTGCGTCTGCTTTGCCTTACTTGTGATTTTCCTATACTATACATTTCTGCTGGCATTGCTCTTTAACTCTTTCCACGCCACTGACGGAATTTTCCGTTATTTATGTCGCAATGCTAATATGCATCTTCTGAAAGAGTACAGAATCTCCAGATCAAAACACAGGAAAGAAGCAGCAGAAACAAGCGGTAGAAGCATCGCTTACATGCATGTAAAATAACGGGATCTACAACATTGAACAGCTTATAAATCAAAACTGCCTGATGTTACCGAATAAAATGTCGACCCAGGAAGAGGTAGAGGACTATGTAAGGTTTGGGGGTGTTGATGGACTCAATCTCCATTTGGAGCATCGTTCTGAATCCAATCTGGACATACACTGTAAAAAAAAAAAAAAAAATCCTGTTTTTACAACAAAAAAAGGAAACCTGTAAATTTTACAGTATAAAACTGTAATTTACAAATAATAAAATTGCAATTTAAACTAGTAAATCCAACAATGCACACTACTATTAAAATCTATTTTGCACCTTTAATATATACTGACAACTACCACCATAATAATGCAGGCCGTAAAACGAAGGAGTTCATCATAGCCTTTACATAAGCTGAATTATATTAGAATACAGTCATTCATGCAAACACAAAACAACATCATTGTGACACACAACACTAAAATAAATAATGCAATACACATTCATTAAACAACATAAAACCCAAATGTGCATATCTGATAACCAAATTTATTTATTTGCTTTTTTACTTCTAAAAAAAGTTAATTTAACAGTATTTTAATGTAAAATGTACATGAAAGTTTTTCCCTGTATATTGTATGGGAACTTACAGTTAACCTATTAAAAGTTTTTTGTAGCGTTTTTACAATATTTTTTAAAGTTTTTTACAGTGTAGTCTTTGAGAAAATTTGGATTTTTGTTCAAAATGTTGCTTTACAAATCAGACTGTTGAGTTGATACAGTAAGAGCGAGAGTTTAGGGTCCAATTCTCACTATTAACTGTTGCTTATTGGTATTCATATTACTAGGATATTGGCTGTTTATTAGTACTTAATAAGCACATATTAATGCCTTATTCTGCATGACCTTATTCTACATTCCTAATCCTACCCAATTCCTAAACTTAACAACTACCTTACTAACTATTAATAAGCAGTAATTAGAAGTTTATTGAGGCAAAAGTCATAGTTAATAGTTAGTTAATAGTGAGAATTGGGCCTAATTTAAAGTGTGATCCAATATATGTGTATATATATTATATATAATAGTTCAGATAATTTGGTCTTGAAAGATTTTTACTAGAAATTTCAAGTTCTTAATTAAGTATCAAATTTGTGGTAGGATTTGATGAGAAATGTTCAAATTCATACTTAGATAGACTTTGCTGTCTTGGAAAATCTAAGCACAGTTTGAGACACAGTTGAGATTTATTCGAAAACTCCAGAGAAGAAGCAGGTGTGATTCTAGGGTATTTTTCTTAAATGTTTTTCTTTCTTTTAGCTCATAGCTAAGTAGAAAGTGAAGTGCACACACATTAGGAGCAGTGAGTAGTGAACACACACACTGCAAACCATGGACACACACACACACACACACACACACACACACACACACACACACACACACACACACACACACACACACACACACACACACACACACACACACACACACACACACACACACACACACACACACACACACACACACACACACACACACACACACACAGAGCAGTGGGCAGCCCATTTTGCTGTGATGGTTGGGGGTTAGGTGCCTTGCTCCAGAGCACCACAGTCATTGCCGGGATTGAGAATCGAACCCGCAACCTTCAGGTTACCAGTCTGACTCTCTAAACATTAGGCCACGACCGCCCCCTAGCTAGGAGAAACACATGAGATACTGAAGAGCTTTTGTTCGTTTTTTTCTTTCCTATGGATTACCAATGCACCAATCCCAAAGAAAAAAGCACAAATCGAATATCAAAAGTCGTTTTAAATAGAGGGTTGTGTGTGTTTTCCCCCAACTGATGCACACAGGTACATATATACATACGGCGAATTATTGGAACACATCTCTGTGTTGTCAGTATCAGTGTGAGACTGCAAGCACAGTGTTTTAGCTGTCAAACGCTGCTGTTTTTTTCTTGTTTACTGTTGCACGGTCTGTCAGCCATGGCCTGCGGTACTTCTTTCTTTAATAATATATCTCAGAGTGAGTAATGCCATTTGGATACAGGGAGCTCCGCGCCTGGCCTTTGCTCCCTGCACCTCTCCTCTCTCTATCCCCGGAGTATGTTTCAACCCACGTACGTTTGAAGGAATTCTATTTGCCGGATGTCCGCGTGCTCGTGCGCGCGCGTGTATGTGTGTTTATAAGCTTGTTGAATTGAAATACAGCCAGGCGAGGTGGGGAGGGGTGTTGTTTATTGCAAGGATAGGTGAATATCTCTCTCTTCAGCTCGCACGAGCCACCAGGCAAATAAACTCAGCGCATCAAATTTAAATAAATCATTTTTTTCACCCGTACATTTCGGCCAAGGATATTTACAGCAGTGAAACAGCTGCTAATGAACTAATGTGTCCACGCTGGTCGACGCGGGGAAAAAATTGTACGCTAATAGCCGGTCATTATATATGTGTTCTAAAACAATCCACAGGGAACATCCGATCACGATGTCTTTACCTTCCGTTTATTCGTTTATGGCCTGAAATGGGGGCGAGTTGATCATAACCATACAGAGAGTGCCTGGGCCCAGAGCGGCTCTTTATTGTAGATGTCAATTAATGTATCTCGTTCTCTTCTGAAAGTCGATTTCAATTACTTCAGCGTGGGCAAACAAAGGGTGTTAGCAGACGTGGCCTCTTCCTTCCCCCCAATAACACTCTCACCTTAATTGCTACTTTGTGTAAAGAACCAAACAAGGGGAAGCTAAAAAGTAAAAGAGAACAACAGATTGATTTTTTCAGCTGCCGCACGTCTTTGTGCCGAGCTCGTCTGGCCTTGAAGGGGTGAAAACGGAATCAGTCGGGCTTTTGTAAGGAATTCTCACCTTTCTTTGAGCGAGAGTGCCTCTCCTCCCCCTCTTCCTCTAGCTCTCATCCCTCTATTTCTCCCTTATCGCTGATTTGCTTTGTTTCATGCCTAATGTTGTTTAGACGACTATAGCTTGATAAAGAATTATTTGTTATTCCTGCAATAATTGCGCTGTGTGTCGTCGCAATATGGCCCAGCTGTCTGGGCCTTCCTGTTTGGACCGTGACGGAACGGTCAACAGGGGGCAGTAGACCGCTTTCAATGGCGTGAAATTCAACATGTCTGATTCCTTTGTCTGCTGGTCTGTTAAAAGCCAGTTACCAGAGCTGCTTTCTTTTGCCATTTACCTTGAATATTGAATATCATATTGATATTATTGAAGTGATTTTTATCAAAGTGGAGGAGGTGGAAGTGGTGGCGAATGGTTGCGGGTGCTTTTATAAATATATAGTGCACAGTTGCCTTTTTCAATAGAGTTGAATGGAAGCAGATGCATCACGTTTCATTCAATGCAACCTTAATATTCATCACAATGTTTTTGATTATTCATTATTAGTCTTCCAAAATCGGAATTTTAAGGAATCTTAATCTGGATGACGATGAAAGTCATGTCGTATGGATTGGGAATAATCTCAGATGTGAAGAAAGCCTCTTTAAAATCATTTCAGGCCTTTTAATCAGAAACCTCACATTTTTCCTTTCCCACTGGCGTTTTCTCCACTTTAAGATGGATACTGACTGTTTTCCACTCTGACAGAAGCACAAATCTAGCCTAATAAACGTCTGTATGTATTCGCAATTAAATAAACAATCTATTATTTCTTTTCTCTGTGCCTACAGTGCCGTGTCAGTCACCATATGCCGGGAGAGAGGAGCAGGGAGTCGTATCACGATGGTAGTTTTTTGGTGTTGTGAGAGGGTGGTGGTGGGGGGGGAGTCAGAGCCGAGGGCTCACGGTGCATGTAGCACATCAGATCTCCCTCAATTAATCCAACATTAGGTGCCTGGGATCCACGAGTCAGTGCTTTTGGAAAGCATGTGTGGCTCAAATCTAATTATTCTCTCCCTTCCTTTGAGCCGGAGAGGGTGGAGAGATATCGAGAGAGAGAGAAAGAGAGGGAGAGTGGCCGTCCACGTAGCTATAGGTTTTGTTATGCTGTGATTTCTCTCTCTCCCTCGCTCGCCCGCTCACTCCGAACCCCCTTCTACCCCCACCTCCTCCTCTCTCTCACTCATTCTCCATCTCTCTCTCACACACACACGCGCCAAACACTCTCTCTCTCCTCCTCTGCCTCTCTCTCTCTCCCCGTCTGTCTCTCCCTCCCTCAGCTTCACTCGCTCTTGTGCTGTAAGTTCATTTGCTGTGTCAAGCAACAACTGGCTCGGGAGTGGGCAGTGGGTTTTGATCCTTTTGTCAAGCGTCCCTCCTGCGAACGTGTACCGCGTCCACCTGCACACCACAGGACTGCCCGCCTGGCTCGCTCTAACACCGCCGTACCGTCCTGGGTTTATCACGATCAGGCATCCCACCTCGCTTAGGCGGGCGGCACGACGAGATGCTGAAGGTTTGACGGGGTAAGTCGCATCCACATGTGGACTCCATCGCTTCTCCTTCTTTTTTCCAAACATATTGATTGTTTTATGTCAGTGTGATTGGGTGTCGTTTTTTAAAAAAAAATTAATTTTTGCCAGTGTGGTCTACACCTCCTGATGCTTGTGTCAAGTGTCTTGTGAAATTACCATATTCATGGGCTCCGTTCAATTAAATTGCAATCAGTGAAGGGTCCAGCTCTCTTTTTTTTTTTTTTTTTTTAGTGTAGGGTGGAATAGCGCAGATCACTTGTTTAGAAAGGGAGGAGTGGAGAGAGGTAGAGAATACAGATTTGGTCATTTTTTGCTTCTAAACTTAATTTTTTAAAAATTAATAAAAAAAACACACTGAGTATAGGTTCTTGCATGAAGAGAGTAGAATAAAAAAAACTATAGGATCAAAATATGTACATAATTCAAGGGAGAGAGAAAAAAAAAGATGCTCCCAGAGGAACTTTGTCAAAGACAAACAAACCAAAAAAAGCACAAAATCCATGCATTGAGGCCATTGATTAACTCCTGGAGTTCTGAGGGGGTTTGGACGAGGGTCGAGTCCCTGGTTGCTCTGAGTGTGTGTGTGTGTGTGTGTAGCTTCAGAAATGGACAGAGAAAGCAAGAGCCCTGGGGCTATAGCACTGGGGGAGTGTGCCCTGCGTCAGGGTGGCTGTGTGTGTGTGTGTGTGAGGTGCGTCTCATGGTTTTGCAGACTGGGGGTCTGGAGAGCGAGCGTGCAGCCGGCTGCTACACTGCCGGTGTGTCCGTACGGTGGCTTTTGTTGCGTTTGTGCTCGAGTCCAGCTTCTCCCTCTTGTTCTGTCCCTCTCCATCTGCCTCTCCTTCAGTTTCTTGTGCTGCCTTCTCCCTCTGTGTCTCTCGTGTGGATTTCAGCATGAGAGCTGATTGTGTGTTTCTCGTTTTGTGAATGATCGGTGTAAAATAGACACATCTATTTGGGTAGGTATGTAGACTATAATTCAGTAGGTTATTGTTTTAGAGGTGTCTTTTTTTAAATTAATCTTTTTAAGCAGGAAATGGAGGAAAATATAAAAACCCGATGGTAATAAATCGATAACATTTATAATCTTACAAACGACTCTTTTTGTTTTGAAAAAAATGTAATTCTGATAGACTGTGTTTTATTGATCGAAATATTATTCTGTAAATGAAGAATATTGGAAACGCATGTTATTGTGAATTCAAATATTAACAAATGAAACAAATATATTTAGTACTTTAAAAAAAGGCCTGTTGGTTTAAAAAAAAAAAATGAAAATGATCCTAACAGAATTGGTTCAAAAGTGGAAATTGTATTCATGCAAACCTTTTAAACAAAATAGAAATATTTCACAGTTATGTTTGTCAGCTGAAATAACATTTTTGATATGTTTATATTAGTGACACCACAATAAAATAGCTAAATGCACTAAATTATAATGAATATTAGTAACCAAACATTTAGTGTTAATTAATTGTCATAAAATGCATTATTCTCTATGTATTATGATGCATTAATACAAGTTACATTTTTTTTCTTCTTCAAAAGAAGCCTTCTCTCATAGACTAATCACACAGTTTAGCCCCCACCCCTTTTTTCCCTCCCCCGTCATACTCAAGTGGGGTGTAGAGGGGGGCCGCCATGCTTCATTTGAGTCCGTGTCTCCATATAGAATTCTCCTCACGGTGCTAATGGACTGTTTGGCTAATTTTTTTTATATCATTTAGACAGATGAGATGTGCAGCATGTGATGAAGTGGACCATAGTAGCATTTCTATCTCCATCCTAACCTCGGTGGTCTGTGTTTTTAGGTGAACCCACTACAGTGGACTATCGTCATCATCGGAATCACCGCTGTGGCAATGGGAGTCAAGACATGGACGCTCGCCGGAGGACCTCCGCTGGGTCCTTGCATCCCAGGTGAGTTTATGCTGTTGGGGGGTGGGGGGGGTGGATTACCCATAACCCCCTTCCACCATCCCCCGCTCCTTCATTAAATGCACCTTTCCCCCGAGTGGCCCTGTGAGAGCACAGATTGCTGGGAGGAAATAGCACAAAAAAAAAAAAAAACACTTACCACATATTTCCTCTGAGGCGTTTACTGAACAAAAATGCACTGTTAATTTCTGTTTGCAGACGAGCCGTTGAGGGGCCCTTGCCTTGCGCTACAAAGCGTCTTCAATCAATTGTTTTGAAAAGGCCGCGTTTTCCGAACGGCCGCGGACGATGCCGGCGGTTCTGTTGTTTCTCTCTGTAAAAGACTCTCTTCGGTGACGGGTATTCTTGGGTGGATAATACGGCTCTCGTTGTTATTGCTTAAGAATACGCGTAGTCGAGGAGAGTCATATCGGCGGCGCCTGCAATGGACTAGAGAGAGCGTTGAATCCAGAAGGCCCACCTGCCTGCACGCACACATGCGTTTGCTAACGCCGAGGTTCACGCCCACATCCATTTATTGAGTCAGCGAAGCTGCATTTCCTGTTTGTCTGTGATGCTTGTGCTGTTGATTTATCCGCCTGCTCCTACTAAACATCTTTTCAGCCACCGGAAAAGGAAAAACTGTGTTTTGCTTTAAAATGCTACGGCGTCCTCAACCGAAAGGCACAGCTGTATACTGTAACGTGCCGGGCGGGGTTGTAGATGCATTGCAAATGTGTGTGCCATATATTCTTTTCTCAGGACCGCACACACTCTACCTTTTTAATGCAAATTGATTTTGAAATGACATTTATCAGGCAGGCTTTCCATATGGAGCTCCGTGAGGGCTGGAGAGAGAGAGAGAGAGAGAGAGAGAGAGAAAAAATGGAATGAAATGTCCACGATGCCACTGACAGCTAAATTTATGCGGATTGTAAAGGAACACACTGCAGATAAACAGTTACCACAGCTTTAGATTGACTGCGGCGTGGCTTCCCATGTAGGCACGCGTATATCATGAATATGTATCAGGCGAGCGTATGATGCTGCATTCCACGTCCATGAAATCCATTTAGGGGACCTAATAGGATCTACTCGACTTATGAAAGCGTACGATCGGATCTGATAAATATACATGAGATTGTTTTATAAAAAAAAAAGTATTCTTTTGCTTTTTATATTTCTATCTAGTTTCCATCCAAACAAATAGATTGCATTTGGACCGGCTGTTGATGTATTGACGTGGACCATTTTGTAAATCTGCAAACATTTTAATTTGTTCTCCATTATCATTCAGCACATTTAAGTGATGTATTAGCATTTCAGATAGACTAAAGGCAACAATCAGCCCGCTCTATCCTTGATCACTCTGTAATTATCGTTCTTTCGGCTATGTGTTTAAATGAACAGAGAGAAAAGAGGTGCGGAGGAGGAATATTGTTATGCTTTACCACTAGGGGACACACACAACTGAAAATCAGGGGAGATTATATCAGTTTTTAGTCGGTTGCTTAACTTTTTGAAATCATTCTTGAGGTGTGTGGGGTGCATAGATTCAAAACGAATGGAAATATCTGTTTAGATCAAAATAGTTTTAGATATAACAAGTGTGGACGGCTCAAAAAGAATGTTTCATTCATTTATTCCTTTATTAATTTATGCTAACAGTGCCTTAGGTGTGGCAATTGTGAAAAAGGCCACGCAACGATTATCTGCTATTCTAGAGTATTTCAATCTATATTTTGTTACTAAAATTTTCTACGATCTCAGAGTATATTAACCGAATGTCTCTCTTATATCATTTTTATTGATGCTGTTGAGTAAATATCTCGCTGTTTAACTTCCATCTGTCTGCAGTTTATGACGTGATGAAATTATTCAAGCCTCTGCAGCTCATTTTAATTTGCTCTTTATGGACATTATTTTTATATGCACATCATCTTTGTTCCTCCCCCTCATATTATAAATAAAGCTTGATTTAAGTAAAATTATGATGCTTTTGTATATTTTGTCCCTTATACTGTAGGTTTGAATGTAGGTCATGAACAAATATGCAAGACAAAAACAAAACAAAAAATATATGCATGAACACAAGAAAAACGAAACAAATCATGAACAGAAATTTTGGGTTTATATATATATTAATATGCTTCAAAAGGCATTTTTCACAATGTTGAGATTTATTTATATATAATTAGTGCAGAGCTGGATTTGCCTTCGATTTGTTGTTGGCTGAGTTTGAAGTATTCGTCAGCTTTTAATTAATTTTTCAAGACACAATGTAGCAAACAACAGACATAATCGATGTGTTTATGGTTATCTTCATATTCATTAGAAAACAACTGATATGTTTTTTGTCCATCACTCTATATATGATTATTTAGCTGTAGTCGGTTTATGTCTCTGTGCTGCTCTCAGATATTTGAAATCATTTAGTAGCAAAAAGCCTTAAATTACAGGCCAAATTTTTCTCAACTTTAAAGAATTTCGATGGATATGAGATATTGACAAGAAGTATAGCATGTTTGTCAGTATGTTATTTTTCGTCCCTTTCCAGATATTATCCACTCCCCAAATTATGTAAGCTTTACAAACATTTAAGGTTTGATTAATTCAGATTATGGAGTATTATTAAATTCAATTCATTCAACTAATTAGTTTACCCTTTATGATTGTGTTGGTTGGTATTTACAGGATTATTTTGTAAAGGCTCAGCATTTTTAAGTGAGCTCTTCTATGGGATGTTCCTCATTTTCTTGTGCATGATGTCATGATGCTCTATCATCCCCTGACTTCCTTCAGGACCATAATGCTCTTCTCCACAAATAAGATCAGTGGCATTAATCAATTGAAAATGTGCTGCATTAGCATATGTTGCACTCAGCACAGGAAATGGAAGCTATGACCAATCAAACGTTTGGACACACTTAACTGAATCTGTGATTCTCGTGGTTTTAAAAACCTTTTGCTTTAAGATTTATGCTTAAATGTGACCCTGGACCACAAAACCAGTCATAATTTGCACGGGTATATTTGTGGCAATAGCAAACAATACATTGTATGGGTCAAAATTATCGATTCTTCTTTTATGCAAAAAATCATTAGGATATTAAGTAAAGCTCATGTTCCATGAATATATTTTGTATTTTCCTACCGTAAATATATAAAAAAATTATTATTATTAGTAATATGCGTCGCTAAGGACTTCATTTGCACAACTTTAAAGGCGATTTTCTCAATATTTAGACTTTTTTGCACCCTCAGATTCCAGAATTTCAAAAAGTTGAATCTCGGCCAAATCAATGGAAAGCTTATTTATTCAGCTTTCAGTTGATGTATAAATCTCAATAAATAAAAAAAGACCCTTATGACTGGTTTTGTGGTCCAGGGTCACAAATGCTATACACACAGGAACAGCCAAAATGGAATATTTGTTTTTAATGACCCTACAAGTTCAATTAAATTTATTGTATATGTTTTAAATATGAGGAAAGAACAAAACATTAAACTTGGTTAAGGTATTTATCTGGCAAAATTATTAGGCAAAAAGCTACAGGTTTTATTTTACTATCCAAAAAGCTCACAGGAAAAAAGAATACATTGACTACAACATAATCAGTTATTAATATTTTGTTGGTTGTCTCTTGTTTTTGCATGTGTTCATCATTTTTTTGTATGACAGCCTGACCAAAAATTATGTCCACACACTTTGGCACACTGCGTTATTAAAATAAAACAATTGACTCCAAGCACATCTATGTGATATGCTTACAAAATCATGAACATATTTTTAATAGTATTTGAATAACGGGTGATCGATTTTTCTAGGCCAGACATCACTTTTGGCCATTACTGTGTACAGCTCTGGAAAAAATTAAGAGACCACTTAACATTGATTTCTCAATGTTAAGTGGTCTCTTCATTTTTTTCCAGAGCTGTATATGTATAATTTTCTTTTTTTATTCTCTTTGTATTTTACATGAATTCCCATGCAAAACCATTATTTTTTAATGAACTATTAATGGATAAAGTGGGCCATAGAGTGAAGGAAAAGCAGCCAGTATGTATCCAATGAACTTCTTCAATATCGTTTTAAAAGTATCCCAGGATTGGTTGAGCAAATGATTTTGATTTCTATAAACGTGCTTCAAAATTATGGAAATGTTAGTAATAAAAAAGTCTAGGTGTGTCCGAACTTTTGGACCGAACTTTGCAACTTTCAACCACACTACATCAAAACCTTGCAACCTTTCAAACAGTCAACTTTACTACCTCTACACCTCGTAATCTCAGGCCTGTTGAGTCTCACAGTATGTCCATTTCTTACGAAGTAGGCCACGAAGCCTCGTTACTTTAATTACAGTCCTGCTTTGTATCCTTCCATAGGTGTGAGATCGGTTATCACGTGTATCGTTTCAGAGATTAATTTCAGGCGGGAGGTGAAGCACGCTAAGCTAGTGAAGTCTAACCTGCAGATATATTTAATATGGTTACACTATGGATGGGCTTTAGGTTGGTTTAAATAGCCGCCTATGAAATGTACCCACATCAGTGGCTCGCTGATAGAGGCTTAGCAATCTATTTAAAAAGCAATTTATTTCCACAGTATTGGAGCTGGTGCAGATTGAACGCCAGAGTGAGATCCTCCACTTCCAAATTCTCAGTGGACACCTCTCATCCCATTCTGGTGCAATCGCTCTCTCTCTCTCTCTCTCTCTCTCTCTCTCTCTCTTCATCTCCTCCCCTTTATCGCTCCTCTCTTCACAAACTCTGGTGACTTATATTCCTCCAAGAGTGTTCAGTAAAAACCCTTTCGGCCTGAAAAATCCCCAACAATGTCAAGATCACACACTACTCTAGAAAACCGAGTTAAGGGCTTTCACTGACAGTAGGAAATTAAATATTAGACACAAAATGTGTCTGTTTGTCATGTGCACTGCAAAAATCATTTTCTTAATCAGTATTTTTGACTTGTTTTATAGTAAAAATATCTTAACATATCCTTAAAACCAGAAAAATCAATTGATGCAATATTGCGTATGATGTTTACATTTTGACAAATAGTTTTGTCTTTTAAAATTGTAAATGGATGGATGATGGATGGACAATAGATAGGATGGATGGATGGATGGATGGATGGATGGATGGATGGATGGATGGATGGATATATAGATAGGTAGAGGGATCGATAGACAAATAGTTTTGTCTTTTAAAATTGTAAATGGATGGATGGATGGATGGATGGATGGATGGATGGATGGATGGATGGATGGACAATAGGTTGGATGGATGGATGGATATATAGATAGGTAGATGGATCGATAGACAAATAGTTTTGTCTTTTAACATTGTAAATGGATGGATGGATGAGAATAGATTGGATGGATGGATGGATGGATGGATGGATGGATAGACAGACGGATGGACGGACGGACAGATGGATGGATGGATGGATATATAGATAGGTAGATGGATCGATAGATAAATAGTTTTGTCTTTTAAAATTGTTTTAAAGGTA